>NC_082699.1:60937024-61250585 GCF_949987515.2 Delphinus delphis
ATGTCTCACTGTATTACATACAAGCCCACATAGACCTGTTGTATGCTTGTAACTCATAATATTTTTATCAATTTTTTTCTATCATAAGTCTGCCAAGGACACTCTCAGATGTTGTTAAGGAGAGTGTGAATTGCACTAACCAGTCTTTTCCACAAAATAATGTATGTATTCTTTGACCTAGGCAATCCCGTTTGGGGAAATATATCCCACAGATAAAAATAGCCTCTAAAATGCAAAGCTACAGTTAATGATATTTCCTGTATTGTTATTTGTAGTGGCAATAGAAATAACAGACTGCATATCTATCAATAGAAGGAAAATTGACTAAATTATAGTACTCCATAACACAGAATATAATGACCAGAGGGATGTCCATGACATATTAAGAAGAAAAGCACGCAAGGAATCCATATGCATAAGGTGATCTGATGTTTGGAACATAATTAAAATATTTTGTTTCTATATGTTTATATCTTTGTGTGAACATGTGTATTTATTTTGAATATAATTTTTTGGATCATAGGGAAAGGGGTGGAAGGATTCACACCAAACCATTAACATTTATTACTTCAGGGCTGAATGGAGTAGAAATGAGGTAGAGTGAGATTGTTAATCTTAGATTTGATTGTTCTAAGTATTCTTAGATTTGATCATTAGAACAAACTTGCATTACTTTTTCAATTGAAAAATAAACCCTGTAAATGAAAGAAAAAATAAAGCTTGCACTACTATCTCATGAAATTATAAACCATCTGCTTGGGAACAAGCTGTAATAGACATAATGAAGAATGAAATGGTAATTAGCAGGACTCGGATAAATAATCTTAACTTTGGAGTCAGAGGATGCTGGCAGTGATTGGTCTCCATGATGAGATTTGAGAAACTGGGATTGATACCCGCCTTCAAATGTAGTCACTCCTAGAGGGTCTTCTGCACCCTCACTTGTGCTTTTGAACTCAATTACTATGTGGGGTGACACATTAGGGAGTTCACACCTTGACAGGGCTTAGTTTATTGATTTTATTTAACCAACATTTATTTAATGAAATTCATAATAATAAATATTATTTTAATGAGATTTAAGTAATATTTAAATAATATTAATAAGTATGGGTGTCAATAATTTATTAATGTTATTAATTATGAACAATATTAATAGTGAAATTAATAAATTCATTAGCCACCTAAGAGAACAGGACATGCGGAAATGACATTCAAACAGCTAAGTGTCGACCAGGTGGTAATCATGGAAAGAAGGTATTGGAAGGATCCCAAAATTACAGCAATGCCCCATTCTGGTGGAATTCTTCTGTAGGGAGTGGGTTGGAGGAGGTATTAGAAAGTCATAGGTGCTCTCAGAACATAGGGAAAGGGACAGGAAAAGCATGGAAAAGAATGATAGAGGCCCTCTAACCCTTGAGGGAAATCATCCAGCTTAGGGAATGAGAGCTGGGGGGAGGAAAGAAGAGAGAGTAACAGAGGTGAGAGGGAAGTTGGTACAGGGTAGGCTTGGGTAGCTAAATCAGTGAGATACTTTGGGCAGGTGAGAGATGAGCAGAGAAGAAGATAAATGCCAGGAGGTGTGGAAGGGCCAGAAGCACATGGGAGGTCATCCAAAACAAATATGCCTCATTTCAGGTTTGCCTAACGTTGGCCTTGCTTGTATTTAGTTTTATTCACCAGCCAAGTCAATTCCTAGGGGTAATTTATAAAGTGAGAAAGTATGAATTAACATCTTCATTTACATAATTATTTTTCATAACCAAGATGTCTTAAGCATCCAGAAAGTTTAATGTATCTCTGTGTGTATAATAGCTTCAAATGATATATTTGGATTTCTCCTTCTAAGATGCTTCATTGTCCTCTGGCAAAACAGAGCTTCTTGAAGGAAGGAAAAGAAATCCTGCTCATCATAAAGTCATAGTAAAAATATAAGGGACTCAAGAAGTCAGTGTTGTAACAAGGATAAGAGACCTGCAGGAGGACAAGAAAACCTAGTTTTGACTTGAGACATCATGAAGTAGCTTTGACATCTTACGTAAGCCATTTAAATAATTTAGGTCTTTGTTATCTACATCTGTAAGATGGAAGGTGAGGAAATCTATGATTTCTGTGGTTTTGTGTGATACACAATTCCATTAGGCAAGGGATTTTTTTTTTTTTTGAAACTGATGGACAGGATTGGAGGGAGCAATGGGAAATGAAGATACATGCTTCAAAGTTATGGAGAATTAGTAGCTAAGGGTTAAAGTTTGGAGTCTCACTGACCCGGGTTCAAATTATGGCTCTACCATTTATTAGCAGGTGACCTTGGGGAAGTTTCTCTGAGCTTATTCCCCCATAAATAAAACTGAGGATAAGGACAGGTCTCTAGCTATCAACGTGGTGAGTGTTAGATGAAATAATACATGTTACGTGCTTCATGATACCCGATGACCTGGAAGTGTTCAGAATGTGGTAGAAAATAAAGTGAACCATTTCAGTTCATGTAAGAGACATGCTTTTCTTTTTTTTTTTTAAGTAATGGTTTTTCCCTCCAGATGGAAAAAAAGAAAAGTGTTTTGAGCATCTTGGCCATAAAAACACAGTGATTTAGCAATACATAGTAAACATATCACTTCACAACAGGAAGGAAGGAAGGAAGAATCAAGAGTTGAGCAAACAAAAGAGGAATATTATCCAGACAGGGAACTAACCAACTCAATGGCTAAAAATACTGTGCTATTGTCAAGGAAAGTGAGTTGTTCCTTGGGTCAGGAACCCTGTGATTTATAAAACCCAGCACATCCCCCTTCAGGAATGTTCTGTAGTGACCCTGTGGTCTCTCCATTTCCAGGACTTCCCTGCTTTTCTAGCCTCATTAGGGCTACTGATTGAGCCCTGTGCAAGTTTTTCTGTGAGGGTGTTGAGTGAGAGAAATGACCCTCATCACCACCATCGCATGATGCCTCAGGTTCAAAATCCTGTTAAGTGCTAACAACACCTTCCTCATCATAACCCTATCATGGGCTGACGCCAAGAGAGTAAATCCTTCTGCAGTATTTAACTCATTGTGAGAAAATGAACGTTTCAGATACGGCAGCATTGTACATGAATACAAACTTTTGGGCATGGAAATATGTGACCAACCAATGTTTTGGCCAAATCAGACAAGCAACCAGTACTTACCCATTGTCTTCTCATTGTCTGATATACTGAAATAAGCCATGTTCCCTGCCCATTATGTGCTTACATTCCAGCAGTGGCACACAGGAAGTGGTGTTTGGAAGGAAAGAGTGACCTAACAGTGACAAGTTGAGATCATTGATATAAATTCCTATCCTCCAGAAGTCCACAAACTGATGAGAGGGACAGAAGTGGAAGGGGAATGATTCTATAATACATGAGTTATAAGTACTGATACAACTGGGCAGAACGGGGGAAGTGGATATACAGAAGAAACCTACTGGAAAGTCCTACTGTGTACCCACGGGAAGCAGGTGGAGAATGTCTAGGCAAGTTTGGAAATCTTATTGGAATACTGAGAGAAAAGATTGGGTACCAAGTTGGAATCGAATTTTTTTCTCCCATTTCAACGGCTTTTTTTGCAATTAAAAGAATAGGCTATTTTTTTTTCTGATTTTGCCTACTTACCTTGATAATGTTTTTAGTAAAAATTAACATGAGTGAAATTATGAAGCCATGGCACAAAAGCATCCAGAAATCGTCTGAGCTCAAAATATATCTCAGAAAAATTCTAATCAAAATGCTGGTTTTTATGGCGACATTATTCTATCATCATTAATGGTCTCGGACTAGCAGGTCTGGCCTTCCACCTTGACCTGGTGTCCTCAATCTACACAAAGGATCATAGGCCAAGAGTGGAGGCAGCTCCATGTCAGAGGCCTCAGGAGTGTCCCTGTATGAGCCGTCACATGTGGGTACACACGAAGGAGCAGGAAGGAGAGGAAAACCCTGCCTTTTCGGTAAAGGGCATATTTGATCTTTTCCAACCACAGCTGAGGACAAGGCAGGTTTCCTGGAAGAAGCTCAGGGGAGGGAAAAGGAAAATTAGAAGGCTTCATCTGAAAAGTTGGGGCTAACCTTGAATTCCTAATTGCCGCAGGTCTTAGAAGCATGTCTGTCTGTGGTGTACCAGCCTTCAGCTGGGTGGCTCCTGGATCATGTCTCCTTAGTCAATCCAGCCGATGGCAGCAGCACCATCAGCTTCCTTCCAGGAAAGCAGTGCCCGTCCTCTCTGGTTTTCTGTTGAGTTGGTCTGGCCCTACTTAAGAGGAAAATAATTGGTATTCTTTACTCCTATGTCGGGCAGTAATTTCCCTTTGAGCCACCCTTCACATCAGGGCCAGCCCTCTGCAAAATTATGCACTACACAGTTTGTTTTTAAGCATTTCTTTTTCTCTCCTGGTGCCATCACTCACCCTACCCTTCTTCCTTCAGCCCCAATTTCTGGGACCCTCTGATTTTCCTATTACTGTCAGATATAACTGCACCCTCATCACTGTGGTACCTGCACTTGGTCTGTGAACACTCCTTCCTTTTGGAAGTGTCAACTTGCTTTAGAAGTTACCAGTCCTTTTTCTCATTCTGCCATGTGCCAGACACCATGTCAGGTGCCATGGCTACAACAATAAACAAGACATGGTACTTATGCTTATGGAGTACACAGTTTCATGAGATAGGCAAGAATATCCAGTCTCACCGCAAAGATGCAAAGGCATGAGACAGCGTAAAACATTGGAAGGAATGTCACTGTGGCAGAGCATGGAGGCCCCTAAATGCATTCTGGGATTTGTTCTGGACAGGCCGCTAGACAAGTGAACTCTAAACAGAAGGATGAGTGTGAGCTTTATTCTGAGAGCTGTGGGAAACCCAAGGGAAAGTTATGCAAGAAGGTGTCAAGATCAGATGTGCAGTGTAGAAGTGTCTCTTTTTTAGGTAGAGTCAGGGAATAGGGCTACCTGGTTTAAGTCAGAAATCCAGATGAGAGATGGGGTAGCTAGAAGTGTGGGTAGAAGTGTGGGTAGAGAAGAGGAGACAGATTTGAGAGATATTTAGGAAAGAGAAATTGTACATTTTAGGGATTGCTTATGCCATTGTTTGGGGAGAGGAAGGTGAGGCATCTAGAATGGCTCTAAGGATTCTGACAAAGGTTGGGATGCCTTCCCAAAGATGTGGAATGCACAAAGTGTTGTTGATTGAAGACTCTTCTTTTGATGGTAGTGGGTGTAGATGAGGCTTAACCCAAGCTCAAAAATGAATTAATCAGTTCATGTGTTATTTTCTTACCAAAGTGGCATCAGATTGGTTTTATTAAGTTAAAACAAATATCTTTTTTTTATTACATCCTTAGAGAATTTTGTTAATGCTGGCAGTTTTAGAGACCATGGTAAAACGATTGAAGAAATGTCCTTCTTTCGGCTGGAGGGTGTGGTGGAGCGGGCAATGGAGCTGCCTGGAATCATTTTGTATAATCTGGGCCTCTGCTCACTGTGTTTCCATGTGATCCTGTACTCCCTGCACAGTTAATTTTTCTCTGACTTAGAAAAAAATCTCTAATTTCTATCCCCTCTATCCTTTAATTCATTCTTTTATCTCTTCCTGGGCCAGTATTGCCAAAAGCCTGCCCTCTGTACAAAGTGCACTAGCTACAGCACAAGAGACCTCCCAGTTATGTGTATCTGTTAATCTAAAAGGGAAAGAATGAAGATTTCTTTCCCATGGACTCAGGATTCAGATAATCTCACTGCTGCCCAGAAGACATTTTGGGAGAGAGGTGATAACTGAACCAAGTAAACATTCCCAAATCCTTGCTATTTCCGTGACACACAAGCTTAGTGGTGTTAATAAAGCTTAAGGAAGCGAGATACTTGGGAAATAAGAAAACTATTTTAATGATTAAAAGCTCCATGCCCCCCGGTTCCTTTGTTTCTATCAGTGCAGCTCTTAAAAATATTCATTCTTTCTCTCCCCTATTTCTTGATCTATGGGTATCAAGTGAAAGCCTTAAATTCCCCGTTCTCCTACTCCCACAATAATTATATTTCGTTAGGATGTGAGGAAGGAGAAAGAGCAAGATTCTTCCCAGCCGTCAGAGAAGGAATAGCAATGGATGCGAATAGAAAAATGTTTCATAAACAATATGGAACCAGAAATCTTGCAATTTTTGTAGCTTAGACGTAATAGACAAATACTTCCACCATTCTTGTGATCAGGCATCAGGCTACCTAGCGCCCTTCATCTATCTTGTTGTGAGAAAGAACACATCCACTCGTTATGCAATGTGGACCTGGGAAGTGGTTTTGGATTGGTTTTGGCTTCTTTGAGATGGTTTTGGATAAGATTTTGTTATGAAAGCTAAACACAAGTTGTGATTGCATGCTATAAGAATGCCCCGTATTCATTGGCTGTTCAGTCTCCTAAACCCACACTGAAATCCTGTAGAACAACTGATGTCAGAGGCAATTTAGAAAGAAAAGGTTAAGAGTTAGCTACTGAAAAATAAGGAAATGGATTTGGGACTTGATTCTCTGGATGAGCAGTGCAGCTGCTAAGATAATGCACCATATGCTCAGTTCCGCTCGGCGGAGGCATCTCCCTTGGATGTGTTTATCCAGGTGGCGCGCCGGGACCCCTGCAAACTCAGTGACATAATCGGGGGTAAGCCTGGGAGGGAGAGGTCTCAAGACATTCCAATGGAGTTAAAGGTAGGGGAGAGATGTCACATTTGCTGACTCCCATTTTCCATCCTAAATAGAAAAACAGTGAATTGCTAGACTGTTATATAGAAATATGATATTCAATAATCAATAATAGCTGAACATTGAGCGGGAGAAAGAGGAGGGCATATTCATTTGAAGGAGAATTTTGGAGAAATCTTTCATTTTTCTTAAATTCTACCAGAACTACCATGACACTAAAATAATAAGACTGTGGTTTTCTTGAGAGCAATGGTCATTTATTGTATCCTCAGCAACCAAGACATTTTCTGGTGTATAGTAGGTGTTCAATAAACGTTGACCGAATGAATATGTGATCAAATGCTTACATTTATAGACAGACATACACATATCACATTCATAATATTTACATTATGACACCTACAATAATATAAATTTCTTCCGCCCATTATCTATAACAAAAAGTCAGCCACATTTTTCTATAAAGGGCCAGACAGCCAAACTTTTAACTTTTTCAGGCTGAGAGATAAAATTGAGAATATTATGTAGGTGCTTCTGTAACACAAGGGAAAACAAATTTCCATTATATTTTACTGATGAAATTAAAAATATAATAATAATTGAGTATTTTTTGTAATGGAATGAGAAAAATGGAATTTTCTTGAGGGGTAAGATTTCATTTAACTGATGTCCTCTATCATCAAAATATTTTGCAGATGTTCATCTGTTAATGTTGATGTGTCATGAGATTTTAATTATTTCATTCAGAGTTTGAATTTTGTATAATTTTTGCATGTCACTAAATATTATTTGTCTTTGATCACTTTTTTCCTACCATTTGAAAGTATAAAGGGCATTCTTAGCTCTCAGGCCACAGAAACACAAGTGGCCCGTGGGCTGCACTTTGCTGACCTCTGATATATACCTACTGGTTTTGAAAAGTGGTTTGTTTATTTATTTATTTAAAAACCTGTCATAGACAAGAGGGAAGAGATATGGGAACATATGTATATGTATAACTGATTCACTTTGTTATAAAGCAGAAACTGACACACCATTGTAAAGCAATTATACCCCAATATAGATGTTAAAAAAAAAAAAACCTGTCATAGAAAGTTGCGTTTGAAAATTTTCATCTAATTACATTATTTGCAAACTCTCACAGAGCAGGAAAGTCCCTACATGTGACAGTTTTTTCTTTCTTTCTTTCTTTCTTTTAAATACTTTCATGTCAGTACTGGACTGAGAACCATACCAAAAATAATTCATTTTGATATCCTCTTGGTTAACCTGATAGCTTCACTCCTAAACTGAGTATGATTCTTGGCTAAGATGGGCTAGAGGACAAGGACTTCACAAGAACTTCCTCTCCTGGGATAAAAATACAGTGACAAGGACAGAACCCTCAGGAGCTGCCAAGTCCTCTGGATGCCCAAATTTGGAGTTATTTTTTCATGTTGTCCTTTTGGTCGGAAATGCTTGAAATCCTTCTGTACCTTGTTAAGCCTTGCTCCCCACTGTTACTTCCAGGCTGTCTCTCCTCCTTCTCTCCTGTTACTTCCAGACTGTCTCTCCTCCTTCTCTCTCAAAACCCCAGTTTCTTTGAAGTGGGTGTCTTTGACTTCATTATCTGTCACCCTTCCCTGTAGCTCTCATGTCTCTACCTCCAAATGTCTTCTGCTCCTTCACTGTGTCCTCACCTCCTGGCCTCAAGTATTTCTCCTTAAATCACCACATAGGATTGTGGTGAAGGGCAGAGAATCTACAATCAGATTGACTTGGTTCAAAGCCTGGCCCTATCACTTACTAGCTGTTCTCCATCTCTTAAACTATGGGTATAAAAAATAGTACCTACCTTGTAAGGACATTGTGAGGAGTAAATGAGATTGAGAAAAATGACAAATACTTAGAACAGTGCCTGTCACAGAGTGAACACTCAATATATTCAGAACCTTCACCATCATTAGAAGGTATCTGGTTCTTGTCAGTGTTGTTGCCCCTCTGAATTAAGGACCCCTGGAACAGCCCAGGGTCTAGGCCTATTGATATCTGAGATAACTACTTCCAAATTGTTTAAAATAATCTCAAGTGGGTCTCTGTGAATTGCAGTAGAAATAATGATCCAGACTTCTCTATCCTTATTTATTTGATCTCTTGAATTTGGTAGCATTTATCATTATTGACCTATTTCTCCTTCCTGAAACACATTTTTCTTTAGGCTTCTGTGACTCACAATCCCTCTCTTTTCCTGCCGCCTGACATACTATACCTTGAACAACTTACAGTCTGCTTTTTCTTCACCAACACTCTAAATTTTGGTGTGACACAGGGCTCTATCTTTATCTTTCTTGGTTTGTTTATCTACAGTGTTTCCCTGGGGTATGAATTCAATGAAATGGTATCTGTAAACTGAAGACTCTTACTTTTATATCTCCAGTCCCAATCCCCTTCCTGACTTGCAAATTCATTTACTTAGCTGCCTACATGACTTTCCATTTGGATGTGTAATAGGCATACTAATCATAACATGGACAAAACTGAAGTATCCCTCCCCCTACCCACCTACTATATCTGTTCTCTCATAAGGTTTTGCTATCTCAGTAAATGTCATTACCATATAACCTGTCATACAGGCCAAAAATCTAAGATTTTGGGGTTTTGATTGTTTTCTTCACACTCTATATACAACCTTGTATGTTTTTCCATCAAAATTGTCCTGAGTCCGACCACTGTTCACAAATCTCACTGCTAGAACTTGAGTTAAGTCTCCGTTGTCTCTGGTCTGTTCTTCTGCAGTGGCCTCCAGCCTCACTGATCTCCATGCCTTCAAGTGGGCCCTCCCCTCCCATAATTCTTCCTTCAGAGTCATCATTCTAAAATACAAATAAGATTTCATCACTTCCCAGATAAAACTATCCAATGACTGGTCCAGTAAGATCCCACATGCTGCGGAGCAACTAAGCCCGTTTGCCACAACTACTGAGCCTGAGCTCTAGAGCCCACGAGCCACAACTACTGAGCCCGCATGCCCCAACTAATGAAGCCTGTGCACCTAGAGCCTGTGTTCTGCAACAAGAGAAGCGACTGCAACAAAGAGTAGCCCCCGCTTGCCACAACTAGAGAAAGCCCACGTGCAGCAATGAAGATCCAATGCAGCCAAAAATAAAAAGATAAATAAATAAATAAAATTTTTAAAAAAGTCAAACTCCTGGCTTTGCCTACTAAGCCCTACAGGATCCAGATGGTCCTCACCTCTCAAACCTCTTCTCATATTTCTCAACTCAACTACGGAGATCCAGCTACCCTTGCTTTCTTTTTGCCCTATGAACAGATCAGCCTTGTTCCCTTCTCAGAGTCTTTGCACGTGATCTTCTTTCTCTTTGGAACAATCTTCCCCGTCCTTCTCCCCACCTCTCACTTCCCACCCCACTCAGATTTCTGCGTGGCTGCCTGGGACTTGTAATTCAGGACTAAGTACACATCTCCTCCTAAGAGAGAGCTTCTCTGACGACACTAAATAACCCAGCATCCACATTCACTCACCGCTACTATTTTCCTATTTTAACTTCTTAATGGTATATAGTAAAACATAAGTTACCTGTTTGTTTGTTTTACCTAAAATTTTAGTCTGTTTTCCCAATGAAGATGTAAGCTCCTCAGGTGGAAGACTCTCTTGTTTAACTGTATCCCTGGGTGTCAATTAACATTTGGAGTCTTGATATCAGATTCAAGCCCTTGCTCTTAGTTGCCAGGACTCCAGCTCTGCTGAGCGCATAAGTGTCTGTTGTTCCCTTTGCTTTCAGAGATCACTCATCCAGTGGAGATCAAGGCAAATACAGGTGCTACTGTTATTTACCATTTTTATCTGGAAGAATCTTTATACATCCTTTTCCACCTTCTTTTTGGAAGTAGAAGATATTTGGAAATCACACAAACTTTGAAGCTGGTTAGATATAGGTTTGAATATCAACCATGGCGTTAGGCAGATATTTTCACCTCAGTCTCAGTTTCCTCTTATGTGAAATGGTGATAATCTTTCCTATTTTTCAAAGTTTTATTTTATGTAATAAATAAGCAAATTTCACTGCATAAAGATAGCAATCAATATCATTCCTCTCATTCTTTGTTAATTTGTTCGTCTCTAATTATCTTAAGAGTGTGGATGCCAGAGGGATTGGGCTTTGATCTGGTCTGTGGACTTCAAGTTCCTTTGGCATCAGCTTGGTCCTGTGAGATGCTGTGAATCAGCCTTCGCTCTAGCACTACCTTCCTCTGAGCCAGCTTCTTTTCTTAGGGCTGGAAACAGATACAGACAAAAACACAGTGACCTTAGAACTTAGCGCAGTCCCATACACTTATTTCTGGGGTTATGTTGAGCAACTTACACTTTAATTTCTTTTAATTAGTTAACTTTTATTTTCCTTACCTGTATAATGAGACCAATATTTGTAGGCCCCACGTCATGGTTTTTGTAGTGAACACCTCTGAGTTTGCCTTATGAGAATTGTCTCCAGTTCTCCTGGATCTTCTTTCCAATCCCACTCCCATTTCTTGTCATCCACATGGTTTCTTTAGGAAGAGAGAGAGTTAATTCACGCAGAGGGGTGGGCAAGATGAACAGAACTTGTTTTGCCAGGATTTTTTGAATTGATAAGTGCAAAGAAAGTATCTCTCCAGGGACAGACATTTTAAGATAAAAATCTTTGGAGCTGTTTTCTCCCTGCCAAAGGGAGAAAACTTGTCTGCAATAAGAGGGAATAAGTGACACATGCAGAGAAGAGATACGGAAAAAGACGAGGGACTTTGAGTCACTGGTTCTAATTATCCCTAAAGCCAGGCTGCATCTGTGACCTTCATTTGGTCTGTTTATTTAAACTTCTTTGTAAATTTTTAGGCAAACCTTATCCTTTTTTGCCTAAATGAGTTGGAGTCTTATGTCTTTTTTTTTTAAATTGGAGTATAGTTGATTTACAGTGTTGTGTTAGTTTCAGGTGTACAGCAAAGTAAATCAGTTATACATATACATATATCCACTCTTTTTTAGATTCTTTCCCCATATAGGTCATTACAGAGTATTGAGTAGAGTTCCCTGTGCTATACAGTTGGGATTGACATATACACACTACTACATATAAGATAGGTAACTAATAAGGAGTCTTATTTCTGACACTTGCAAATGGAGGATCCAGAAAACCATCAGCCTTGTGGCCTTTGGTAAGTTATGTGCCTTTTCTGAGCCTTGGTTTCCTCAACTATAAAGGGCACAATACTTACTTTGAACACCAAACATGGTGTCTGGCACATGGTTGGTGGTTCATGTTAGGTAGCTATTAGTATTATTAACAATGTACAGCTGTCAGTGATAGAATCTCTCTGACTCACCTTCACTCTCCCATTCTGTCTTATGAACAGGCCTTCAAAGGGAAAGCAGACTGAATGGTATGCAAGAAGTTCCATGAAGCAGAAAGTGTTTCTTACAGAGACTTCTGGAAAGTTTACACCATAGTCAGGCTAGGGAATTAATGGAATTTGGAATCAGTTAGTAATGAGAAGAGAGATTAGATTAGTGAGACGGATGTGGTCAGAATTTCTCAAGAGTTCTAACTACACTGTCTCCAGGGTACCAATTTAAATAATCTTGATCACTTTTTAAGAAAAACTTTTGATTGTTACCCTGAAAGCAGTTTTTTCCTTATTTAACAGTTGCCATTAACAGAACTAATAGGAGACAGAAAATGAGGGAAATGATAGAAAATGGAGTAAGAGTTGTGAGCCAGCTGTTATAGAGGTGAGGAATATAAATAGGGAACCACTTCCTCCTCACTTCTCACTAGGTAAGAGAAGAAGAAGTCACGTTGTGATAAAATATTAGTTTCAATGTAACATAGGCAATCAATCCATGCTTTTTAAAAATTTAATACTTTATTTTTTGGAGCAGTTGTAGTTTCACAGCAAAATTGAACAGAAAGTACAGAGAGTTCTCATATTACATACAACCTCCCCCATTATCTACATCTGACATCAGATTGGTTTATTGGTTACAATCTTCCTTCACTTGGTAACATGCATTTAAGTTTCCTGCACGTCTTTTCATGGCTTGATAGCTCATTTCTTTTTAGCATTCCATTGTATGGATGGATATAGCACCATTTATCCATTTTCTGACTGAAGGGCATCTTGGTTGCTTCCCATTAGCAATGATTAATACAGCTACTATGAACATCCATGTGTGGGTTTGTGTGGACATAAATTTTAGATTCATTTGGGTTAATATCCGGAAACATGATTGCTGGATTGTATGGTAAGAAAGAGTATGTTTGGTTTTATAAGAAACTGTCAAACTATTTCCCAAGGGATTATATCAGTTTTCACCCCCATCTGCAGTGAATGAGCATTTCTGTTGCTCCGTATCTGCTCCCTAGCATTTGCTGTTGTAGTTGTCATCAATTTTCTGAATTTTGGCCATTCTAACAGGTATGCAGTGGTATCTCGTTGTTTTTTTGTTTGTTTTTTGTTTGTTTGTTTTGCGGTACGCGGGCCTCTCACTATTGTGGCCTCTCCCGTTGCGGAGCACAGGCTCCGGACACTCAGGCTTAATGGCCATGGCTCACAGGCCCAGCTGCTCCGTGGCATGTGGGATCTTCCCGGACCGGGGCACGAACCCTCGTCACCTGCATCGGCAGGCGGACTCTCAACCACTGCGCCACCAGGGAAGCCCTCACTGTTGTTTTTAATTTACATTTCCCTGATGACATATGGCGTGGAGCATCTTTCCATACACTTGTTTGCCATCGTATATCTTCTTTTATGAAATATCTTTTCAGGTCTTTGGCCCACTTTTTAAATCAGGTTGCTTGTTTTCTTATTATTGAGTCTTAAGAGTTCTTTGTATGTTTTGGATAACAGTCCTTTATCAGATGTGTCTTTTGCAAATATTTTCTCCTAGTCTTTGGCTTGTCGTCTCATTTTCTTGAGGTTATCTTTTTAATCCATGTTTCAAAATTGAAAATATAACTGTTTATCTCAATGCACTTGCATTGGTGTGCCTTGGGTTTAAGAACATCTCAAGGCTGTATGTAATCTTCATCACTGCTCCCCATCCACCTCTGATTCTATGGGCCAACTCATGCAATCCAGACAGTCACCTCGACTATTACTGTCTCTCTCACTTAACATATTTGTCAAAATTAGAGTAGCCAGAAATATCTTCATCATGAAGAACAGTACAGCCTTAACTGATACCAAGCAGGACTAAGTTTTAGCACCTTTTTTTAAAAATCTTTATCAACATAGGACAAGTATGAAATGAATTGACTTTATCTCCTCCTGCTGCAATAAAGAGAAATACAAGCCTCCTTCTTTTTGCGGGTAACCTTGTCGTATTCTCTAAGAGTGAACATAAGAAGCAGTGTAGGTCTATTGGCATCTTACTTCTATAAGGAACAACTCAGCATAAAATTATGCAAAACAAAAAATTCATTGTAATTGGTAGACATTCTATTTTAAGTATCCTCAGGCAAGAAGTCAATCTATTATGTCTTTTGTTAGGGATTCAGTCACTCTTGGCCCACAAGTGGATTTATTCTCTTATTCAGGCATGCATTTTGCTCCTAATTCATCCTGATGGCTCCTGAGAATCTAGTTCTTAAAATGAGATGTTTGCTAGTTTATGTATTGATGTTCTTTTATAGATGAGGCCAGCGGCTGGTCACACACACATACCACACACACACACACACACACACACACACACACACACACACATTACTGTGAGCTAAAATGTAAGCAAGACTGAGCCTTTTTATTTCATGTTGCCTGGTGTTGAATTGTGGGGTTTCAAACAAATATGCATGCTTGTAAATATCAAACCTCTGCTTTGGGGAAAAAAAATAACTTTATCTTTAGATAAAGTGCTGCTCTCTCTGCACTATTATAATTAAATTTTAATGCATGGCATATTTCCATTTTTACCTCAGCTGCCAGGAAACAGCATATCATTCACTGCCTGTGATGGAAATTGATTACTTAACTTGGCTGTAGCCTGACAAGCCTCAATTGCCTCAATTGCCTCTGTGTCCTTTGGATAATTTTTTAATTGCTATTTATTATCAGCAGCATGCTTAATGTTTAGTCAATTTAAATGATTTTTGAAGACATTACAATGCATTCAATATCTTCTTTCAACAGAAATGTATTGAGTGCTGTGCAAGTTATTGAGCTGTCTCTCAGCTTCAAACCCACCCTTTAATACTCAGTTTTGTACTGCCGGCTGGGGCTGGGACTGTGCAAACCACATTTTGGGTGGGTTAGCTGGCTCCATGTTAGACTCCACCAATGGCGGTGTCAGAAGGAGACTGCAAGTCTCAAAGAGGAAGAAGGGATATCCTCATTCCTCCCAGCTTCCAAAGGGCTTCCTTTCTGCTCCCTGTTCCCAGTAGTATCACCCAAGCAATTCACCCCATAGCAGTTGTTCCTTCCCAAAGCAACAGCTGGATCCAATGTGCCGTTAGTTCTCTCAGTGTGAAAAGAGCCCGTTTCATCACACTTGCCATCTTGCCAGTCCCAGCCTCCAGCAGTCCTTCTTCAAAGATCTGGGTCCCAAGCCCAGCAGGTCACTCCTCAGAGCTCATGCATTTGGCTCACCAGCCATGAGAGCCCCCTTCTCACAGCCCTGAGTTTCATCTCTGCAAGGACTCTCTCCTAGGTTTCTACATTTAACATTTCCAACATCTTCCTTATTCCCTGTGCCAGAGAGCTGGTATTTGTTTCCTGCTGTGGTTACTTCTAGGACACTTGAGAGTTCTCTTTGTACCTTTCAGGTACCTACTTAACAACTTAATAGTATTTAGCACCTCTTGATATTAAATTCCCTCTCATCAAATAACTGATGTAATTTCTGATTCCCAGTTGATTCCTCTAATGCAGGTACCTAGCATGGATCAAACATAGTTCTAAGTTCCAGGGAATGGTCGTGACCCAAATAAATCTACTGCCTTCATAGAACTGATCTTCTTTTAGGGTTAGACAGGCAACACACATAAATAGGTATTATGATAAGTATTTTCCACTTTTTCACTATTATGAAACTGAATAAAACCAAGTAAGGGGAAAGAGAATAACCAGGGTGGCAGGAAGGGGCTGCTGTTGTGTGGGGTGGTAGAGAAAAGGCCTCTCTGGGCAGGTGACATTTGAGCAGATTTGAAGGAAGTGTAGGATCAAATTATACAGCTATGTGGAGCAATAGAGAGTAGGAAGTGCAAAGGTCCTGGGGGTGATGCATGCTTACAATAGTCAGGAAATGGAAAGACCAGTGTGTTTCTAGCAAAGGGAGCAAGTGGGAAAGTGGTAGGAGAAGAAAGCAGAGAGGAGGCAAGAGTCCGGAAGACCAGGTCCTGCAGGGCCCTGGAAGTCAGAGTAAGGATTCTGACTTTTCATCATCGTGAAATGGTAAGCCGCTGGAGGATTTTGAATATAGGAAGCACAAGCTAGTCCTCAATGATCAAAACCTTACTGAGCATCAACTTGGGGCCATACATTTTTCTAAAAGCAAGTAATAGGGTAGTGAACAACAGTGGTTTACTCCTGCCCTTCTGGTGGCAATATAGAATATGTCTGATAAGTGCTGTGCAGAAAAGTAGAGCAGGGTCGTGGTGTAGGGAGTATCCAGAGGAGAAGAGCATGAAGGGAGCAAGGGCAGGTAGGAAGGCCAGGTAGAAGGCAATTGCAGTACTCTGGGCAGGAGTTGATAGTGGCTTGGACCATGATGGAGTTGAAGATGTTTTAAAAGTGTGGTCAGATTCTGGATATATTTCTTATGTAGGGATGATAGAATTTTCTGATGATTTACATGGCTCCCCGTTGCTCTTAGAATAAAGTACAGGTCCCGATCATGGCCTACCAGATTTAGCGTGGTCTTGTCTCTGCTTACGTTTCTAACCTCCTCTCTCCACTGGCTACCCCATTATACACTACTCGTTCACTCTACAGAACCTGTACCAGGTCCTCCAAAGAGCCATGCTCCCACTGGCTGCTGGTCATTTGCACATGCCAGTCCCCCTCAAGACCTTATTTACCTGAGTAACTCCTTCCCCTCCTCCTTCAATTCATGGCTTATATTTCCCCTATTCATAGAAGCCTTCTTGTTTTCTGGAGATGAGGTTAGGTGTCTCTCCTATGAGCAAAACCCCAAGGCTGACTGGATCTTCCACAGCTAATCAGACATCTAGAAAGCTGTGCACACTCTTTTTCTTTTTTGAAAAAAAAAATTTATTTATTTGGCTGTGTCAGGTCTTAAGTTGCGGCATGTGGGATCTTCGTTGCGGCATGCGGGATCTTTCTTTGCGGCACGCGGGCTTCTCTCTAGTTGTGGCACACAGGCTTCTCTCTAGCTGTGGCATGTGGGCTCAGTAGTTGCGGTGTGCAGCCTTAGTTGCCCCATGGCATGTGGATCTTAGTTCCCTGACCAGGGATCGAACCCGCAGCCCCTGCGTTGGAAGGTGGATTCTTAAGAACTGGAGCGCCAGGAAGTCCCTGTGCACACTCTTGTTGTAATCAAAACTCTGTTTGTTTAGCCACAGCATTAATTCTGTTTTGGCTTCAGAGCTCTTGGTTGGGGGAAGAGTTGAGGAAAGATCTCTTTACACCACGAACACCAAACTATAAGACCCAAAGCAATAGAGGCGCTTGGCAGGCGTCACACCATCCAGTGAATACTTGGACATAGACATTCCTCAAAGTGTTCATATTTAGAAACGAGCTTATAATAATGAAAAATAATTAGAATTGAATTTTTTGTTTTGGAACCTAGTGCTTTGCCATTACGGCCTTAAAATGCCCTTATTTTCTGAAGATTTTAGTTTATTATATTCACTGTTTTCAAGGTCTTGTTTTTACTCCTTGATTGTGACCATACAACAGCTTTTATTCAATAGCTCACAGCACCCTGTAGAAAGAGCTATTGCTTCTTCTATTAAAACAGCATGCAAAATATATCACATTCTCATTTCCCGAAATATGGAGTGAATTTATTTAAACCTTGGGAACACTTCATTTCCATGAAATAAATCTTCCCAGACTGGTAAATTCCCCGAGATTATCATAACAGACTTAAGTCAAACTGAGAAAGGGTTTCTATTTTGAGAGAATAGTGCTTTTGGCAGTCAGTAGAGCCTTCTGTAGACATCTTTTTGAGAACGGGATAACTCATCTGAATTCATCACAGCCAGAAATAAAGATTCTTGGTGTCTGATGTAGGTGCATTACCGGAAGGATGGTAAGTCTGGCTTCGTGTTGCTTGCAAAAATTATTTATGGTTGGCACTCTCCATGTGTTTAAAAAAAACTTTTCACATTTGGTTAAATGTTTCTGTCTTGCTTTTCATTATTTATTCGAAGTCTGCCTTCAAAATGCTCAAAATAAGGTTGTTGTTGGACAGATCTCTATCTGAAATCCAGGAAGTAGTTTTCATTTTGGCCCCAGTTAGAACCCACATCATGTATATTAATGCAATTTTTCTCATTTTGGACTATTTTTTGTTTCTCTGCTGCAGCCAGGCTTTTATTAACATGCTTAAACCAATAAATCCTCATCTGTACTGGAGTGAGCTAATTGTGTCCTTAATGAAGAGGGCTGAATCTCATCTGTCAAATTTATGTTTGCACACAGCCTGCCTCATTGAATGCAGACCAGCTTAAGGAAGAGGAGTATCTTTCCAAAGAACTTTGTTGAATGAGTACTTCCAAAAATATTTTTCCACGCTAATGACATTTTAAACAACTTAATTCTGTAAATTATATTTTTGTTGGAGGTATGCAAACTCTTCCTACTAGAATATTTACAAAGTTACTTCATGATATGCCATTTTCTGTTGGTTAGAATGCTCATCTTACCCACAAAACTCTTTCTTATATGAAAAAGATATCATCATGGTCTGGTTTTATTACTTCCCCTTAGAATGACTTCTCTGTTCTTCTTTGCTTGTTCTTCTCTGTTCTTTCCTGTGTCCCTTTCAATCCAGCTAAAATCTCATCTTGCACCCTTACCTAATTTGGGCAGAATACTGTGGGGATCATGGAGATTTCACTACTAGGTGTGTTGTGTGCTTAACTGGGGTCAATACAGGCAAATATTTCCTGGATGTCAAAGATTCCTCCACCTATAAGAATGACGTTAATTTATTGTTGTCTTAATGGAAATTATAGGGTACTAGAATAAGTTGTATTTGTTTGCTTCTACAATAATGCTGAGATTCATTGTAGAAGACATTGGTTGCTTTGGCCTTTCCAGAAGTCTTTTACCTTTATCCAGGTAATAGCACTCTGATGTACAATACCTTCCAGTGATGCCTCCAGCTCTGAACTTATAACTGATCAGAATAAATGACGTTCAGTTCGTAAACTCCTGTTACACCTGTTGGCCAAGAGAAGCCTTCATCGCGTTAGACTTGGGGCTATGAGGATATTACCCTTGAGTTCTGGGGACCATCATGATGGGAAAGCATACTTGAAAATTAAGCCATTTCAGAAGAAAGAAGGCATATGGGAGAGATCACTTCCTGGCAGTATTGAGTACCTGAATCCAAGTGTACCAGAAGCTAGAGACTCCTAGGTTTTTTAGTTACATAGTCAATAAATTTCTTTTGTTTCTTATTTATTTATGCTTTTGATTATACAAAAATTGGGTTGTTTTGATAATTGCAGTTGAAAGAGCTCTGAAAAAATATTTCAGTCCCGATTTTATAAATGAAGAATTTAAGCTGAGAGAGATTTAGAAAGCTGCAGAACTAGTAACAAGTAAAACTGGAATTGCTAGTCAGGTGTATCTGCCTCTATGGTCCATTCTCTCTCTGCTCTACCATGTTGCATTACAATTTTCTGGTATGTTTTGGCTGGTATGTTTTGGCTCCTGTGCTGATATGTTTTGGCTCTTCCAAAAATTTTCATCTATTTATTTTTTTGATGGATAAAGTCCATGACTTTCAGTTGTATCATTTTCTACTAGTATTTTGGAGGAAGAGAATATGAGGGACACAGAAACTTTCATGTTCTGAGTACTTACAATAAAAGCTCCATTAATACCATTGAGTTTTCCAGTGATTGACACTCATTATATGCAGTCTTTCTCTGGGTTCAAAGAACCGTGGTTGAAGTCAAAGCCATTTTTGTTCATAGAGCAACCTACTAGTCTCTGAGTCTGTGTTGCTTCAGTGTCTATTGTTCACAATCCCTATCTCCATCAAGTTGCGTTATTTTCAGAAACACAAACGAGTTGGCCCATCACAAGGACACTTACATTGGAAATATTGGGAAAATGACTATTCCTAGGCTGGATCAGAGACGATGTTGAAAGAAACATCTAAATTTTATTCCTGGAATTGTCACTGAATTTCAGGGTGGCCTTGGACAAAATTATTTTTCTAGGTTTCTCCAAAGGGAAGAGAATATAGGGGTGGGGGAGGAATAACCAAACAGTTCTCAAAGTATACATTTATTCTTTGCAGTGTTAAGTACTACATTCCCATTTTCCTGAAATTACTGTGAACTCAGAGGACAGATCTCAGAGAGAGCCTTTTGAAATTCTAAAAATAGGTTTTTTTTTCATTTACAGCTAGAAGAACAAAATCAAAACAAATAGAAAACAGGCTTGGTGCACAATTCTTGCCTGTAAATGTCCCCATTAGCTCAGTGTGTGTGTTTTTGTTGGCCTTTGGAGAAGACTCGAGGTCTGTTATGGTTTTGTTGATGGCTAACAGTGTTCTTGGCGGCGAGTGAGATATAGAAGAAGGTACCAGATCCCCCCAAAGGCACTTGCAACCTAAGTTAGTAAAACACACAACTCACTATTAGTCTTGACCTTGCAGGAAATTAGGCTTAAATATCAGTAGTACTAAATTCCAGAATATTTCTATTTATGCCCCTCTGGGATGGGCAGGAATGACATTGTGGAGCAACTGTATTGCCTGGTATGCTTCCTTTCTTCCATTTTTAGCATCTCCATCTTTCTTCCATGCTCCAGGGCTTTTTCCATGGCTGAGTCAAACACGTGCATGGTCTCTCGGCATCCACTTGCTTGGATGTAACATTCACCTTCACTTTAGGTCATTATAGTCAACTCTCATTTTTCTCCACCTACTGCAAGTGGTAGGAAACAGTATTGGCCCAGATAGATCCTAAATAACTTTTTTATGTGGGAACAATTTTTCTTCTTATATATATTTGTGTGAACACCCATGACACTTCAAACAAAACAGTGAAGAGTGTGAAGACCCCATTAGACAGGGATTGAAAACTGTCCAACATCCTCTGCCCATGTAGGGTTTTTTTTTTCATATTGGTAGGGAAGGGAAATATTACACCTCAGACTCCGGATGTTCATACCTTTGGGAAGGGTGGGTGAAGTAGGAGAGGTAGTGGGGGGAAGTGGAGAATCACTGGTGGGGCAGAGCCTGGAAAAAGGAGGCAGGAAATTCATAATTTGAAAGCTATTTTTTTCCAATGGCTGGTCTCAGGTTATTGCCAAGGAGAAGTCTGTATGAGAAAGAATAAATAAAAAGAACTGTTTAAGAGTTAAGCAGATTGTTGATCTTGCCTCTAGTCCATATATAACCCCTGCTTATAAGCGATCAGAAGTGTGCTGGGTTTGGTATATAAAGCTAATGGAAATCTGCTGCTGAGGATTAATCTACATCAGTGAAACAAAGGGACTATGGCTGCATGCAATAGCATGGATGAATCTTTCTTTTTTTAAACTATTCCCATATTGTTATTTTCATCACAGTTAAATATATCTTTAATAATCATTTTAGAATGTAAATTCTCACCTATTTAAAAAATTTTGGAATGGATTATTTGAGGTAGAATCATTGGATCAAGGGATATGAACTTTTTTTTTTTTTTTTTTTTTTTTTTGGGCGGTGCGCGGACCTCTCACTGTTGTAGCCTCTCCCGTTGCGGAGCACAGGCTCCGGACGCGCAGGCCCAATGGCCATGGCTCACCGGCCCAGCTGCTCCGCGGCATGTGGGATCTTCCCAGACTGGGGCATGAACCCGTGTCCCCTGCATCAGCAGACGGACTCCCAACCACTGCGCCACCAGGGAAGCCCTGGGATGTGAACATTTTAAGACTTGATATACTCTAAACTTTTGAGAATTATTAAAATTAATTTACATTTTCATCAGCTAAATTTGATGATACCTGAATTGCTTGGATGAATTTTTTTTAAAAGATTTAATTTTATTTATTTTTGGCTGCGTTGGGTCTTTGTTGCTGCTTGCAGGCTTTCTCTAGTTGTGGTGAGAGGGGGTTACTCTTCGTTGCGGTGCATGGGCTTCTTGCAGTAGCTTCTCTTGTGGTGGAGCACGGGCTCTAGGCACGTGGGCTTCAGTAGTTGCAGCACGTAGGCTCAGTAGTTGTGGCTTGTGGGCTCTAGAGCAAAAGCTCTGTAGTTGTGGTGCACGGGCTTAGTTGCTCTGTGGCATGTGGGGTCTTCCTGAACCAGGGATCGAACTCGAGTCCTCTGCATTGGCAGGTGGATTCTTACCCACCGTGCCACCAGGGAAGTCCCTCATTTGGATGAATCTTATAATCATATGTTGAGCAGAAGAAGCCAGACACAAGAGACCAGAGACTGATTAATTCTATTTAAGAAAAGTTCAAAATCAGGCAATTAGTCTATGGTATTAAAACTCTTGGAGAGGTGGTGACTGAAAGAAGGGGTGATAAAGTACCCTGGGATGTTTGAAATGTTCTATTTCTTGGTCAGGGTGATGGTTGATTGGGTGTGCTCCCTTTGTGAAAATTTATCAGGCTTTAACCTTGTAATTTGTGTATTTTTCTGTCTATATTTTGTACTCACTTTTAAAACGATTACTTAAAAATTGTTTGTGTCTATTAGAGAGATGTTTGCATGCATGTGTGTTGTTTGGAGCCAATTCTGCTAAATTGTTGAATTTGCTTGTTTTTCAAATTAGTAGCTGACTGACATTTGATTTCTGGGAAGTATTTGTTAAGTAAATAATTTCCGCTTAAAGAAAGGAGCCAGGATGTCTTGGACAGTAGCCTGATGGTTACCTAAGTATTATGGGTTGGTATGTGCCCTTATCGCAATCAAAGGCAGTTAAGGCAAGAACCGAGTGAGCTGCTTAGGGTGCTCTTATGAGCTCAGGAGCAGAGCAGTGAGGCTAGATTTTGGCAGCTTCATGGGAGATGAAAAATTATTTGTCCTCCATTGTTCCTCAGATCCTGAGATGTGTGAGAGCTACCGTGACCCTCCTTCACTCCATGGCCAACTTCTGTCTCTCCCTCTCTCACTGGAGGGGAGTAGGCATTTAAAAGACTGTGGTTGACCTGGTATATAAGAGATCAGAGAGAGAAAAAATGACACAGGAATGAGAAGGGAGAGGAGGGAAACAAAAGAGAAAAGTGAAGTAAGCCAAGAGAGATGTGTCGAGCAAATCTGGAGGTTGTGAACTTTAAAGAAAGACCAACTAATAATGACAAAACAGTAAGGTCTTCACACTATCCTATTTTTAAAAAACATGTTCAAAGTATACTTACTATATGTTAGGAACTGCCTCCATGCTATATGCCCTATATAATTCCATTTAATTTTTTAATATAAATTTATTTATTTTATTTATTTATTTTTGGCTGCATTGGGTCTTCGTTGTGGTGCGTGGGCTTCTCATTGCGGTGGCTTCTCTTGTTGCTGAGCACGGACTCTAGGCACACGGGCTTCAGTAGTTGTGGCGTGTGGGCTCTAGAGCGCAGGCTCGGTAGTTGTGGCACACGGGCTTTGTTGCTCCGCGGCATGTGGGATCTTCCCGGACCAGGGCTCGAACCCGTGTCCCCTGCATTGGCAGGCAGATTCTTAACCACTGCACCACCAAGGAAGTCCCTAATTTTAATCTTATAAAATTGAGGCATCAGGAGGATTTTGAACACAGTATGTTAGACTCCAGTCTACACATGTTCTTATTCACTAAAGCAAACCCTCTTATTCAGAGCCCACTGAGTCAGAATAATGATGCAATGTATTAAGTACCTACAGCATCTCAAGGACCTTTATTTCATCTTTTATTTTATAAAATCTTATTGTAGTAAGAAACGTAACTTGAGATCTGCCCTCTTAACAAATTTTTGAGTGTGGAACACGTTATTGTTGACTACAGGTGCAGTGTTGTACAGCAGGTCTCTAGAATCTGTTCATCTTGCTTAACCAAAACTTTATGCCCGCTGATTTGTCACTCCCCACTTCTCTCTTCCCCTGGCCACTGGTGACCACCATTCTGCTCTGTGGTTCTATGAATTTGACTATTTTATTTTATTTCTTTTTTTTTTTCTTTTTTTTTTTTTGCGATACACGGGCCTCTCACTGTTGTGGCCTCTCCCGTTGCGGAGCACAGGCTCCGGACGCGCAGACTCAGCGGCCATGGCTCACGGGCCCAGCCACTCCGCGGCATGGGGGATCTTCCCGGACCGGGGCACGAACCCGTGTCCCCTGCATCGGCAGGCGGACTCTCAACCACTGTGCCACCAGAGACGCCCTATTTTATTTATTTTAAAAAAATTATTTATTTATTTACTTGACTGTGCCACGCGTCATGTGGGATCTTATTTCCCCAACCAGGGATCGAACCTGCGCCCCCTGCCTTGGCAGCGTGAAGTCTTAACCACTGGACTACCAGGGAAGTCCCTGAATTTGGCTGTTTTAGATACCGCATATAAATGGAATCATGCAGTATTTATCTTTCTGTGACTGGCTTGTGTCATTTACCGTGATATCCTCAAGGTTCATTCCTGTTGTCACATATTACAGAATTTCATTTTTTAAAGGCTGAATAATAGTTCGTGTGTATAAATACCACTTTTTCCTTATGCATTCATCTGTCAATGGACATTTAGGTTGTTTCCTAAATGTTGTTTCCACATTTAGGTTGTTTTCCATAGTGGCTGCACCGTTTTGCATCCCTCCAACAGTGTACAAATGTTCCAGTTTCTTTTGTACCTATGCATTTGTTTCCACCAACATATTTCATCTTAAATAATTTGTTTTTGTTCCTTCTGATCGATATGTGCATATGGCTACATGTGGTTCCCTGTGCCCATTTGTATCTGCTACTTGTTACTGGCTGTGACCTTATCATTTGGGATTCTAACCAATGGCAGGTCTCATGGAGCCACTCCAGGCCGCATGGAGCCTCTGGCCACTCTGCTCTGGGCTCATTCTTCCTCACCATCCCTCCTCCCCACCAGGGCTTGTCTGGAACTTTACCAGCTCCCAAGGGTAAAGATAGGTCACTGGGCAGATGACCATGTGCCTTTAACTGCTGACCCTGATTTGTGTGTACTGGCTTTGAGGGAGGATTCTTGTGGCTTCTTTTTACTCCAGGTTTATATTTAAGCAAAGATTAGATTTGCTGCACTCTTCTAACTGACACATGAAGGGTTGGGTGTGCATCATTGGATAGCATCCCACAAAACCAATGGGCTATAGAAGCCGATTGGCCCAAGTACACGTGATCAACTTGAGCATTCACATTTGAATGACTAAAAAATTTTTAAATGTGTATAAAAAAATTTTTTAAATGTGTAAAGGATCATCACAAGTATTTGAGTATCCATGACCTGCAAGTATTATGCCAGGTAATTTTGGGGATACAGAAGTGTGATGTCAAAGGCTGGAACGAAAACAACTGAGATCAGGCTGTCAAATACTGTACTGAAAAGCAAACTGTGCTGAATGAGGTAGTTAGGAAAAGGAGCTACCGATGGGCACATGCTAAGATGGGAGACATAGTCACTTTAAAGTACAGGTAAAGTGATCTTTCCATATGCCTACACGAATGATCACTTCTATGTCTTTGCAAATCAGATACAATGATAACTGGTGGTTTGTGTAGAGTATGTCTTCACTGGCCAAATAAGTTTAAGCAAATGCACGCAGATTTTCTCTAAATAGGATCTTTCTGAGCTTTTTTAAAATGTTGCTTTCTAAACTCCAAGAGAGAGATGAATTTTCTAGTATCCCACATGTTTTGCACCTTGAAAACATTTTTATATGAGAGATCTTCTGGAACTAGTTTTTAGAAAGTCTGGAGATAATGGTTTGACATTTTCCAAGTCATCTGCCTGTCATTTCATGTTCTTCTTTCTTTTAAGTCTGAAGGAGAAAATCTAGGTAGCATAATGTAGTGGAAAAGGGACCAGAGAGTAGCCCAAGATCTGGGCTCCTCACTCAAGGTTGTTTTGGTTTCACCTACTAGGAAGATAAATCCACCCCTGCTGTCCTTAAAAAAGTGAACCTACTTGATACTCATTGACCCAGAGACTGCACCATCCAAAGGTTTTCAGGTTTTCTAAGCTAGGGAACACATCCAGCTGTAAACCCTTTAGGTGCGTTCCCAACATGCATTTTTCTTTTATTTGCTCAAAATGCTCAGCTCTGAGCACTTATCTTGTGGTTCATTTTGTGTTTGCCCAGAACAACACCCCACAAATGGAATAGATCAGTGTTAGAAAGGTTCTAAAGGGATGTGTTAGTTCAAGTCTCCTGTTTTACACGTGAAGAATCTAAACTTTCTTTGGAGTTTGACTTTCCCTTGGATTATAATAGTAGTTAGTGTGATAATGTCACCTGATTAAGAGTCTGTGCCACTTCCTATAGTGGCACACAGAGGCCCTAGGAGCTCTCTGAGGTTTGAATCCCTTGACACAAGGCTAACCTATGGGAAATGCCCAGGGGAAATTCCTCAGTTTCACCCAGATCCTCTTACTCTTCTCAGACATAGTGATTAAATATAGTTACTCTTATCTCTTGGGGAAAAATATTCAACACAACCAATTAAGATTCAAAAACTCCATCGGTCTGTTAGGGATTTACCTAACTGTCCCAGAACTACAAACCTCCCTCCTAAACACAAAACAAAACAAAACCTATTAACGTATCTTGGATTCTATTATATCAAGGGTCCCAGGAAATGATTGAGTTTAACACTTGAGGGTTTCAGAATAAGCGCTGGGGAAAATGCATGGTGTCTCTAAACCTCAAGCAATTTAACTGTGGCTGCCAAGGCATCCACAGAAAGAGTTTTTCAATTGGTATATTTATACTTTCTTTACTTAGTATTGATTCTAAATAAGGATAAAACCCATCCTTGATGGGAAGCCTATGAGTAAGAACAGATGAATTAAAGTTTGTTTTATCTTCCCACTTTCCTTTTGCTGTAGCCAAAAAAAGCCTTCCTTTTAGAGGCAAACGGGATGTATTCTAGAGGCGCTGCCGCTGCTTTCAGAACAACTAAATGATGAAGTGGTAGGACAGTCCAGGGCAACAACAGGAGTGCTGGGTTGTGGTGCAGGTCCAGGGCTCTGGAAACTTTTCACCTGTAAAACTGGGGGAAATAGACCATCTTGAAGGCCCACAGTTCTGTGAACTTCCTCCACGACATGCTGTATATTGATGCCCAGGCCTGCCATTTTCTAAACCCTATATTCCTCTGAAAACACCTGCTTTGGAGCCACTGATAAAGCACGTGCGCTCTCTCTCTCTCTCTCTCTCTCTCTCTCAGGTCTTGCAACAGACTGATTTCACCTTATATATTTGCTCATCAGTTATTTGCAGGATTGAGAATAATCTCTGGGTAATTTCGCTTATGGCAGAAAATGAGTGGAGAGAATGAATGACCAAGGTATGATTGTTCAGGCATCGTCCGCTCGTAGTTGTATATGTGTGTGTTATATACAAACACCATTAAGTCAGACCCGCTCAAATAGGAATTGTGATGATTCTCCAAAACTAAGGTAGGGTTCGAGTTCATCTGTGCTTCGGGTATGCAGTAACGTTTGTGAATATGCAGAGAGATCATGTCCGTACTTTAAAGAACAGTCTCTCCCAACACTCTGGCCATTCTGCCCTTACCTAGGTATAATCCGCCCCTACTTGCAGCCTGTTTTCTAAGTCCTGGCACACAGCTACTCTCCCCTGTGAGGTGACACTGCTGGGACTTGGCTGATATGTTTTTACTTCCTGGAGTTCCCTTCCTCTCCCTCTTTCCCCTCTGTAATCCCGCTTATTTTATATGGTTCATTTAAAATGCCCTGAATAAAGTCACCCCTCATTCTCCACCATCTGGATTGACTGTTCTCCTTCCAAGAGTTCCAGAGTTCAGGAGCTCCATGATATTCTATTCGTATCTCCAATAGAGTACTTATTTCATTCTGCCTGATATCATAGTAAGATGTTGAAAGAGGGATAGTAAGAGAGTAGAAAAAGAACAGACTTTGGAAATACTGAGGAGATTTAACTCTGGAATACTCTAGCTGAAAACTGTCAGGCAAGTTACTGAGCTTGTTCAAATCTTAGTTTTCTTCTCTCTAAAATGGACATAATAACCACTTTGTCAGCATAAAATGAGCTAATATATATAATGAGCGTAACGCCATGCTCATTGTGTGGTGGGTGATAAATATAGGCTGTTATTATCAATAAAAATGATATAGGAATTTTATCTTTTTGTCATTTTCTTAGTGTTTTCACTTTTGGAAGACTGTATCTGTTTGAAAAGTGTTTGTTGAATAAAGAAACAACTCCCTTGACATATTTTAAATTCCTGTTATCCCTATAGAACTGCTACAAAATTTCATACAATCCTCCTAAATGAATAAAGAACAGAAATGTTTGATGAGGTACACAGTTTTTCCAAACTATTTAATTTATTCACCAGTGTAGCAGTTCCATGAGGCAACACTTGGGATTGATTTATTAAATCGTCTTGAGACGATTGTCTTGAGAATTTTCTGTGCACTGGACTCTGTACTTGGAGGATAGCAGTGTTCAGCAATAGCAACTGATAATTGTTGCTCATCAGTAATTATGCCTGGACCCGGACATAGGGTTTTAGATGGATGAGTTAATACAAGCAATACCAACAATAATTTTATGAGGCAGATAGGAATATTGTCCTCATTTTACAAAAATGAAAGTGAAGCCCAAAGAGATGGAATAACTAGTCCAGGCTCATAGAGATAAAATGGCGGATACTGTATTCAAACCCAGGCACCTGACTCACCAAATCCACTGCTACTACTAATGCCAGGCGAGACTTTGTCCCCAGGCAGTTTCCACTCTAACTGAATAAAGGCAATCAGTGCAATGTAATACTCTCTCCAATCCAAGGAACTCTTAGGTGATTTGGAGCACATAGGAGATGCCGTCAGAAAAACAATGGATTTGCTAGGCATTCTGCCTTTTTTCCCCCCAGTTACTTCCTCAGTTAGACTAGAAAATTTCTTGACTAGTTATTGGTGGGTTTTCCCCTCACTTTCTCATAGAACTACTTTGATTCATTTAGCTGGAGGTTTCAACTGAGCGGGAAAATCAGCCTTTGGTCACGTTTACTCATTGGCTATGTATAGGAGTTACATTCGGTCATTCAGAGAAATCAACCATTTGATTGTATTCAGAACAATACTGCTTCTGGCCTCTGCTATCTCTAGTTCCTCTGATACAGCTCTGCCAACACTGCAGCAGCTATTCTCAGAATACTCTCTGCATGAACTTTGATTCTTTTAAGTGTGGCTATGGGAAAACCATAGAGAAAAGATAGAATTAGTATAGAAGCAGCAGGCTGGCCAGACTTAATTCAGATCCTACACGTACAACAGCTTTTCTCAGAGCCACTTAAAGAAAGCATTAGGATTCCAAGGAGAAGGAATGATCAAATGAATAGGTGTCTTTAACCTGTCTGAGACAGAACTTGGTTCAGGCTCACAGTCTAGCAGTGGACACATGTGTGCACAACTAGGGCTGCAGAAAGCCTGGTTTTACAAAGTAGATGTGCACACAGTGGCATAGAACTGTGGAAATAATGTCCTTTTTATCTGGTTCTCCATAAAGTGAAATGGAAAATGGAGAGGCAGGCATCACTGGGAGTCTGGGTGGAACTTCTCCAGCTCACTTCCTGCTTGGTGGAATTGCCTTCAGTGCTGTGTACTTGCCCACAGCCTGGGGAAACCTGCAAGCGGTCCCTTGGCCTCGTGGGAATTTGTGTAACCTGTTTTGCTAAGTCTAACCAAGGCACGGTGTGCAGGTAGATAATGAGAATCTAGCAATTAGAGCTAAGTTTTCTGTACCTTTTATGTTCCAGACACAATACTAGACTATTTAATGATCTTGGCAACCCAATAAGTGCTTTTATTATTCCCATTTTACAGGTAAAGAAACTGATGATGAGGGAGATTCAATAATGTGCTCAAGGACATACAAGGTACATGGCAGAGCTGGGATTTCCTTCAGCAGTCCAACTTTATGTCCTAAGCCTTAATCATTACGTTCCTGGATATCCAGTACTTCATAACACAGGTAAGTGGAGCCTCTATTTGCAAGTAGCTCTAAGAGCATACAAGCATACTATGTCAGGGATCCAGAGGCGTCTGGGAGTGCTAACTGTTAGAAAGTGAAGCATGCACCATCCTGGGATAGACATGGTCCTTTGGTTTTGGGGGGATAGGAGAAGGCAGATATACAGACTTCAGCATCAGTAGTGGTTGGGAGCTGGGAGTGTGTGGTTAAAAGGACTTGGAATGGTGTCTTCCTGGTGATCCAAAAACTGAGTTTTGCAGCCTACTGATGAACCCATTTTGAAGAAAGGCTGTGGTGATTTTCTTTGAGCCTAAAATTTCTTGCTCTCTGCTCAGACAGATAGGCATCTTTCATCATTGTAGTGCTCAAATCCAATATTGGTATCAATTGAATAGGAAAACGGTAGTTATTTTTCATTCAATGGATGAGTTTAAACAGATATTTTTGTTTTGTCTGTGGGAAACTATAATGAAATTGAACTAGCCTTCCAAATGCAGGTTGCACCATGTAATTAGGTGGATAAACATGGCTGTAGAAGTTAGAACTGCATGAACCTTTAACAAAAAGCAGAGAAAAGAATATTATAGACATTTATTGGTGAGGATATAATTCTGACCGTGGCCAAAGGAACAATGTTTCCTTGATGATAGCTTTACCTCTAGCTTTAGTAAATATGTGACTTTGTTTACTGCCCTGAAAGAGTGTGTTTTCAGTTGAAGATAGTCATTATTCATTTTAACTTTTGACATCAGAACTAGAAAGCACTGATGTAAAACCTCTTATTAAGTTTTCTTAAGGAGTGCCTTGATTTCATGTGGAAAAGAAGCACAATTTAGGGTACAAAACAGAAGCCTGACTCTAGTGTTTTATATACGAGGTTTAGGTCTTTCTTTGAAATGAGTGAGAGTCTGAAAAACTGTGATGTCTTTCTATGCTGTATCTCCTCCAGCCATTTTTAGTGAATTGCGTTGTACAGTGTTTACTCAAGCCAGGTTTCTCCTGGGTATTTTCGTCCCTTTGAGCACTCTAGTCATCCTGTCAATCATTTTATGTGTTTTGTGTAGTTGGCATGTGCTTCACAGGTAATTATGAAAATAACAGTGCAATAACACCCTTGCACAAATATCTTTAAGCATTAGTGAGTAGGCCTGTGGGAGGGAAACTGAAAGGGGAGACCATTGGGCCAAATTATAAATGCATTTGAATGTGATGAACATTATGAAGTTACATTGCAAAAAGGCTCTGTTTGCGCCCTTGCATCGAGTGCATGAAAGTGTCCATTTTCCTGCACTTTTGTCATCACCAGATATTATTTTTCAATATTTGTACATCCAATGGGTGAAAAATGTCATCTTAGTGTTGTTTTAATTATTTCTAGTTCCTCGGTAACCACGAGGTTGAATATCTTTTAATATATATTGGTGAATTGCTCTCTTCTTGTTTTGAACTGTCTGTTCAAATCCTTTGTGCGTTTTCCTAGTGGTTTCAGTGCGTTATTCTTAGGCTTATAAGAGCTATTAATATTATGAGTATTGATATTTTTCATAAATACTTTCCCCCGCTGTTCCTTGTTTTTTGAAGATTTTTATGATGTCTTTCAAAGTATCTGATTTGAAAGATTTAGTAAAATCTACCAGTGTTTCTGTATGTATTCTTTGACTTTTGTGTGCTACTTAGAAAGACTTTCATATCTCTCTATATAGATATATATATCTCCTATAGTTTTTTCTAGTGCTTTATGTTCATAATTCAAGCCATAATTTATTAACAGTCTTATTAGCATCTGTTTCCTTCTAATGCTTTTTGAAGCTTCTTTTATACATTTAAGGCTTTCATTTGTGTATTTAATGAAATATATAGCTTATTTTTTTTCAAATAGGTATCTACTTTTTCCAACTGCCATTTAAGTTGAAGCATCCCCTTTATCACATAATACATTGTTATATATGTTCATTTCCAGACTTTTATATTCTGTTCCAATTTATTTGTCTATTCCGGACAGTCACCCCAATGTTTTAATAATTGTCACTTTATATTTTGATTTGGTACATTGAGTTTCGTTTCTTTTGATACAGAACTTTTTGGCTCTTCTTGGAAGGTACTCTTTTTGTTAGCTTTGGGAACAACTAGTAAATATCCTGTTGAAAAATCTCAGTGGAGTTTTGGTTGAAACCACATAGTATATGTAGACCCGCTAGAGAAAAGAGAGTCATTTTTCCAAGCAAGGGTGTCTCCTTGCACAGGATGTCTGCCAGCATGTTATCAAGAACTGGTGCCTCTAAAATGTTTGCATTGCTCAACACTCCCAAAGTTAACACTGAAGAAAAATATTTCTCTTCTCTCCCTTAATGAATGTTAAGTCTAAACCCTGCCTCATTTCATCTGCAAAATGAAACCAAGATCCTAGGATGTCTGCCTGGGTGAGTTCTGGACATATCATTTGAGAAGCTTTGCCATCTGGCTGTAAAGGTGATTCACAGTGGGATTCCTGCAGGATGTCAAAATGTTGGAAAAATTATGAAAACCTGGGACTAGATTATTTAGATTAGATTCATCACATTTTCAATGAGGACCAGTTTTATTGGATTATATAGCTTTTATCTAAGGCTGTGCACACATGACTCCGAGAGTGCCACCCAATTCAGTTAATTCTCATTCAGGAAAATTATTAGTAAGATTCAACAAGACGACCTACAAATACATTATTTGACATTATATACACCAAAATTATTAGATAAATTAATAAACTTTTCACTTTTCCTTTTCTTCCTTCCAACAATGCCTTATTTTCTTTTTAAAAGATTGGAGAAAATAGATCCAATCTCCAAAGTGTAGTTTTTACTTATTATAGTGTTGTGAATTTTATAAATTGCAAGCAAATCTGAATGTTGAAACAGCTTGAGTAAATAAATTTTTGTATCTCCGTGTAACATAGTTATTATACAGCATTTTGAAACAATGAGAGATGGTTTGTTGTATGTAATGGCATGAAAGGTTGAAGCTATATTATTGAACAGAGGTGAATCAATCTGTTGGAAGCATATAGGATATGATCCATTTTTATTTAAAATAATTTGTAATAATTTCTATTAAACACCACAGACATATTTAAAGAAATATGAAAAACAAGCACTCATCTTGGAGTTGGGAAGTATAAAATTATAATTCTACCTTATACATATTTATATCATTTTAAAATTTTACAATGAGCATATATAAGTTCTATAATGAAAAACAATAAAAAGTTTCATTTTGGAAACCACAATTTTTAGATATCTATTAACGGTCTTACTTCCTATAATAACCTTTTATTATAATCATAGATTATTGAGAGTTGACTGTGATTCAGAAATCATGTTTTCTTCTGCTACAACACTATCTGTAGATCCAATTCAGAAGTATTAGCATTATTACAACTTCTTGAAAGATTACTAAGTGCCAGCCACAGAACTGTGTGTATTACATCGCATCATTTAATCTTCAGAACATTCCTTTGGGCTAGATATTGTCCGCATTTTAAAGTTAATCAAAACTGAATTTGAGAGTATAAGTCATTTGCCAAAGTCCTTCAATGAATTAATCAGCATAGCAGAGAATCAGACTTTAGCTTCTGATTCCAACTATAGCTTCCCCCAATATCCCATAAAACAATTTCCATATGGAAATGCATAAACACAAACTAGAGAGACTTTTCAGAATTCAAGGCCACAACCTTTCTGTATTTCTTTTGTAGATTAACTTAGTAAGTTTGCCCAACAATCAGAATGGGTAAAGTGCATAGTTGACACTGTGGAAAATAACTGTTTGCTTAGGTCTGTAGCCTTCAGATCTGTTTTCTTGGTGAAAAAGTCTAAAGCCAAGCATCATCATCTTTCTGTTAGTTTGCTAGGACTGTGGTAGCAAAGTGCAACAAACTGGGTGTCTTAAAGAATAGAAATGTATTGTCTTACAGTTCTGAAGGATAGAAGGCCAAGATCAAGGACTCAGCAAAGTTGCTTCCTTCGGGGAACTGTGACAGACATTCAGTTTCATGCCTCTCTCCTAGCTTTTGGTGTTTTGCTGACATTCTTTGGGGTTCCTTGGCTTGTGTAAGCATCACCCCAGTCTCTACCTTCATCGTCACATGCCTCTGTCCCTGTGTGCCTGTCTGTGTCCAAATTTCCCCTTTTTATAAGGACAGCAGTTATATTGGATTAGGGCCCCACCCTGCTCCAGTATTGCCTCATCTTAACTAATTACATCTGCAATGACCCTATTTCAAAATAAAGTCACATTCCGAGATATGGGGGTTAGGACTTCAACATATAAATTTCAGGGGACACAATTATGCCAACGACAGAGAGTAACTTCCTTCTCCCTGGACCCGAGGAACATGCTGCAGGATCCTCTCTTCACATTCATAAGCTAGATGTCCCTCTGCAGCCCACTGTCTGTGGGTGAGAGCATCACAGTTCTGTGCAAAAGTCCTTCAGTATTCTCTATTTTCCTTCACTGTTTAGACACTTTGAAGAAGACATTTGATTTGAGCTTCTTGTTTATACTGCAGTCTTCGCTTAGGCAACCTGATGCTAGCTTTGCATGGTTACTTGGGAGGTGCTGTACATTTTAGGTTAGTTTGCCAGGCTTTGGGGGTAAGACTAACTTCATTTTTCAAAACCATCCCATTCATACTTCAGAAGAAATGCAGACCTCTTTATGCAAAGCATTATACTTACTGGGGCTTCATACATTTCTGAGGCAGGACCCTCATCTTAAAAACTTACAGTGTCAAACATATATTTTTTTTTTTCTGAGTTGCAATCTCCTAGAGTAACATAGAAAATAACTAGAAGCTTTGAACTGGAATTAGCACTAGTCAGTAATTTCTTGTACCTAAATAAAAGACCCATGATCTTTGGATCAGGTTTTGTGCTTAGATGTAGCTATGAGGATGTTAAAAAAAAACAAAAAACAAAAAACTCATGGTGGCAGGCACTGAGACACTGCTACTCTCCTGCATATTCCTTCTGTCTGCTTCCAGTTAATGCAACCCACTTTTTAGTAGAGAAGCAACACTCTCTATTTTCCTCGAAGGAATTCCTTGTAGCCAAACCTGTGCTCGCCATGTGACCTGGTTTTGGCTAAAGAAATGTGAGCAGAGGTCTATTGGATAGAGCTTTTGGAGGAGCTGTCGTTTTTGTTTTTGTTTTTGAGGAGTTGTTTTTGGGTTTTGGTGGGTTTTTTTTTTTTTTTTTGTCTCAAACTGTGACACTATCATTCTTAGGTTGTAAGATGCTTGTTCTACCTTCATCTGAGCTGTAGTCAGAAAGATGAGGGAAACATAAAGGGCAACAGCTACATGCAGCTAAGAAAGCTGCAATGAGTTTTGGTGTTTGAGGACTTTCATGAGCAGCTGTGACAGCCCTGAACTTCCCTCCTCTGGACCTTGTTAACATGAGAAAAATAAACTCTTACTGGTTAATATGCTATAACTGGATTTTTTTTTTTTTTTTTTTGCGGTACACGGGCCTCTCACTGTTGTGGCCTCTCCCGTTGCGGAGCACAGGCTCCGGACGCGCAGGCTCAGCAGCCATGGCTCACGGGCCCAGCCGCTCCGCGGCATGTGGGATCTTCCCGGACCGGGGCACGATCCCGTGTCCCCTGCATCGGCAGGCGGACTCTCAACCACTGCGCCACCAGGGAAACCCTATAGCTGGATTTTTGATACATGCCATTGAGTTCAATTCTGACTGATGCATCAACCGTCTCACATTGTACAATATAGTGCCACCAGCTTGAAAATGCTTCTGCTATTTCCAGGAGGGGCTCCCATCAACGGGCTCTCACTGTAAGAGTGGCAGCTACTGTGACTTCCAACTGATAGCAGTGGTGACAGCCTGCAGAAGTTTGGCCCTCCGCAGCAGCTCTGGGAAGCAGTGGATCTTTGAATTCCTTGTCAAAGCTTTAGTGTCTCTCACATGTCTCCAGCAGGCTCCAGGCAGATGCTGAGTCCATGTTAAAAGGTCAGCCCAAGGTGTTTTTCCAAGAATCCTTGGAGAGCATGTACCTGTTGAGTTACCTCCTATATTAGTTGGACAGCACATAAGTCTTTCAAAGAAAAATTGTCGTAGGGAACTTGCTGAAAGCTCTCTGGAAACGGTCTGAGAAAATAAACTGGAATCCCACATGGTATCATAATTTTACTGTTTACCTACTTAATTTTGCATTTTCCTGAACCCAGCACATCTCCTAATGCATGTAAGTGGGAATTCATAGTCTTTAGTTGTTTGCCATTTTTCTGGAGCATCAGGAATTAAGTGATTAGTAGGCCTGACAAGAAACTCATTTTCTTCTTTCTAGTTATCCTTTGAGACATAAGGACATGGTTGGCAGGGGATGGGGGAAGGAGGAATTGGGTGTGACTACTGATGGTCCTGAGGTAGCAAGATTACTTTTTGGAGTGATGAGATTGTTCTGAAACTAGATAGTGGTGATGGTCGCACAGTTTTTTGAATCGACTAACAATCATTGAATTGTACACTTTAAAAGAGTGAATATATAAATTATATCACAACAAAGTTGTTATTTTAAAAACAAAGTTAAGAGTATCACCACAGAGCTACTGAATGAGAACTCTATGGTGTGACTTGGGTTCTTTATATGATTCTGATTCATATATGTCACACCGTTCTACCCCCGAGGGATGGAACTCCACACATGTGCACATACACATGCACACACATATGCCTATATAACACACCAGCTACTGTGCTAGGGTTCTTTTAAATGCCTTTGCTTTCTTGTCTGGTTTCAGCCTGTAGCCTCATGTCCTGCAAGTAGAATGTTGCAGAACATAGTCTAGGCGTCATCGAATGCGACCATGAAATACTGCCCGTGAAAGCTTTATTTCTACTTTTCCACCATTCAACTTCTTAATACACTGCTCCTGAGAAGTTATTTTGCTTCATGGAAGTTGAGTTGAAATTTAAGAAAAAAAAATTGAAATGCCCAAAGGGTAAAGTTTCTGTTACTGTCATGAGCTTTCTAAATTATGGGACACTCAGAGAAAGTGTAATAACCTCGCGAAATGGGCTATTAGACTACGTTTTATTCATCTTTGAATTCCAAATACTTGCCTGATGTGAACTTGATGATCAATAACTCTTTTGAAATGGACTATTTCTGTTTGTCATCAGGGAAAACTTCAGATACTCTCGTAACTGACCTGCCTCCATCCTTTCCGCCTCCCCATAGGAAGTGACTTGAACAGGGTCTCTTGCCTCTTATAATCGGCAAGTTGTGGCTAGAACCAAGGTCTTGTGCCTCTGCAACTGGTGCCATTCTTTCATCTTCATTCCAGTCATCAAAACACAGCATTGTTAAACAATATTTCATTTAATGGTGAAAAAGTGCTGCAGGATTATGGACATCCTTGGTGACAAACCAGATCTTAAGTTTGGAGGATCCTGGGAATAAATTATGTTCAAGAATGGAATTATATTTCAGCAGTTTGTGGCTTAGAATTTAGTATTTTTATGTTGACTTCTTTATATTAACTGGATTTCCATGACTCTGTCCCCTTGGATTGCAGTTGTAATTATGTAGCAGTTAACATCTTCTCTGGGCCCAGCACATCCCATAATTAGCTGTGTTCTCTCCACAGCGTATGACTCAACCCTATGTGGTTCTTCTATATCAAAGGCAGGGTGGCCAGATTTTTTTTAACCACAATAGTTGAGCATGTAGTGGCAGATGGCTGCACAACCCAAGTGCATTGGGTCCTTTTGAAGAGTAACCTCACCAAAAACAAACAAACAAACAAACAAAACCAAACCCTGAGATTTATTTTTAAAAAAAGGAAAGAACCTTCTTGGGGATGTTTCCAAACACTGCATCATTTAAAAAGAAAAGCATCTCCCTCTCTCTCTCTCTCTTTCTCTCCCTCTCTCTCTCTCTCTCTCTCTTTTTCTTTTTTTTTGGAAGAACTAAAATAGAAATAAATGAGTTAGAACTTTGAGGTCAGCCTTGATCAGGAAGGAGGGCACTTCCTGGTCTCTAATCAGAGGTCTACAGAGGCTTACTCCTTTGAGCTAGGGCACTGGCTATAATGTAGTTTGTAGTGGAAAGAACATAGGACTGCGGTCAGGAGACTCAGTTTCTTCTTTGTTCTGCTGCTAATTAGGTATCTGAAGCTTTCTGAGCTTTGGTGAATCCAACTACCTGAGATCATTTATGCAACACCACTATTGTAAATGCAAGATCTTATATTATTAGGCCAGTTGAAAAATAGAGCACCTCAAGCTCCCTCTGCACATACACATTAATCTACATCTCCTTGTGAAGAACCCTAGGGAAGGAAAAGACTCAGTAGCTGCCCTGGTAAACTTATTACAGGCTTAGTGAAACTCACCATCAGGGAGTTCCTTATTATATTAGTAATAACATATCAGAATGTAGGATGTTTTATTCACCAGAATTCCATAGGGAAAAACAACTATATTTGTGGGGAAAAGCACTTAGAGTGGGAGGCTGGACTCCATGGGCATAAGTATGAGCTTTCCTGCCCTGTACCACTTAAGGGAACAGATTTTCTTGCCACTCCTCAGAGGGAGGGTAGAGGAAGAGGGAAGAGGGTGATAAGGCTCGTACGATGATAGGGGTGCTGCATGATGTGCAAGGTGACACTGCCCATAACCCTCAGATACTGAATTTTCTCAAAAGTGCATAAATGCTGCTGTATGTGTGTGAAGATGGGAACAGGTAATTAGAGAAGTTGTGAAGGAACCCTATTTTACATTCACATTCATTCTGAATAATATCAAGCTTGGGTATAGGAAGGAAACAGAGAGAGATAAGCGCCAAACTTGGGGATTGGCCGGAATACTGTGAGAGCTCTGAATTTCTAGTCTATGGAATTGGACTTCAGATCAAAGTCAACAGGTCTTTAAAAAGCATTTATAACTTAAATATACCAGTTAACACCTGTGATCTGTGCACTTTCCACATTCCAAATACTGGGCCAAATGCTGTAGTGCGTTTCATACATGCATGCATGCAAAATGGAAAAATTATTCCTTTAAATCTTTACATGAGCCCTGTGAAGCGGGCACTACTATCTCAATTTCATACTTGGAGAAATTAAGACTCAGAAAGTTTACATAAATTGTCCAAGGACATACTTAGATTCCAAATATGTGTGAATATTCATTCATTAATTATTCATTACCATAAATATGTATTGAGCACTTTCTCTGCTAGACATCAAAGGGTATACAAAGATGATTCTAAAGTGAATCTTGCCACCGTGTACTTTTTTTTTTTGTTTTTTGCGGTACGCGGGCCTCTCACTATTGTGGCCTCTCCCGTTGCGGAGCACAGGCTCCGGACTTGCAGGCTCAGCGGCCATGGCTCACGGGCCCAGCCGCTCCGCAGCATGTGGGATCTTCCTGGACCGGGGCACGAACCCGTGTCCCCTGCATCGGCAGGCGGACTCTCAACCACTGCGCCACCAGGGAAGCCCCGGTGTACTTATTTTTAATCATCTAATAGGAGCTATAGGATGAGGACAGGGCCATGTTATCAAGACAGATAAGGCATGGGCCATGTGCAAGGTTTAAATGCTGGCAATTTCAGAGGAATCAAAGGTCTAATTTGCCCCGCCCCTTGGTGCAGTCTGAGTCGTTTTCTCTTGTGGTGCTGAAGAATAGCTAACTTATTTTCTAGATGTGACCCAAAGTTGTAGGTTCTCTTGTTCAGTTATCATCAGTCATGACAAGGATTCCACCTCTTCATTAGTTCCAATACCTTTATCAGTCTCTGTTGAAAATCCTTGAGGTCATGGGCTGTGATCCCGTCAGAAAGCATGCTGCATTTCACCCTGTACATTCCCCATCCAGCGTTCTTCCTCTCTTCCAGCTCCCACCCTCGGTTCTTGTTTTTCTCTCATCTTCCTCCTTATCTCTTGGGCAGCATCTCTCCTTCCTCGGGCTACCACCTCTATGCATTCCCTTTCCAATCCTGCCCCGAAGAGATTTTAAGGACCTCTTTTCCCAGCAAAGTAGATCTCTTTAAGGTAGAGCTTCCTTGTTTGGGATTTCTTATTTTATTGCTAATAAGACAAACTTTTCTTCATGTAGATCTTTTTGGGGTTTTTTGTTTGTTTTTTGGCTGCACCATGCGGCATGTGGGATCTTAGTTCTCCGACCAGGGATCGAACCTGTGCCCCTTGCATTGGAAGCAAGGAGTATTAACCACTGGACCACGAGGGACGTCCGTAGAATTTTTTTTCATGAACTTCTAGACCCACCTGAGCCTTCTACTCCTCAATTGTCCCCTACCTTCTGAGGTTTCTCTGAGATTTCCTTTCCTCAACCCCCTTCCTTGATTTCAACCATCTTGATATTCTACTGCTTATTAGCTCATGATCTCTCCTAAATATTGGATAGGGGGTGTATGGATAGTATGGTAAACACAAACCAGCCAAATATTTCATGAGCAACTTTCATAAAAATTTGGAGGGAAAAGCTAGAGGTGGCCTGCAGATTGCTTTTTATTTAATTTTCCCTATATCATCAATTCTAAAGTAAAGTTCACTTTCCAGAAAAAAGGGCCCTTTCTTAATACATCGGTGTGATGTTATAAAAACCATTTTCTATGTTGGAGCTAGTACTGGCCCCGAAGTCAGAGAGACTGTATAAATCTCAGCTCTACCACTTCCTAGTTCTCTGACTGGACAAAATTATATTCAACCGCTCTGGGTCTCAGTTTTCTCATCTGTAAATTGGGATGATAAAACTGTATGTACTTCATAAAGTTATTGTGATGGTCAAATAAGATAAATATGTATTTAGAACACAGTAGGTGCTCAATAAATGGAGGCAGTTGGTTAGACTGGGAATCTAAAACCTGTTTACTAAGGAAAGCAACTTTTGCAAAAATATAAAAATTCTCGAATTCCCACATTCTCAATGACTTTTACACACCAATATTAAAAGGTAATGAATGGCTTGGCTACCCTTTGGTTTAATCCAGTTACAATTCTGTAGATATATAATAGGAGTGTTTATAATTGAGTTACAAACTTAGAGAAGCCTAGGGTTGGCATTCATAGCTGAAAAAAATATCCCACCCCTGAGTCTAGATTTCATATCTCTGCAATTCATTTCCTGAGAAGCCTTCCAACTATGTGATTTTCCATAGCTGTAGGCTTTGCTATTATTATTTAAGGACTCTGTTGGGCAGTTCTGGCAGCTGCTGGCACAAGTGACCGTACATGGTGAGGGCTGGGCTCAGTATGTAGGGCGGGGCTTTCCGATTCCAGGGGAGAAGATTCTTCGTAACAACAAGGTAGATATGTATCTTATCTGGGGTATAAGATCTATGTGAGAAAGTAAGTAGGGGTCCACAAAGAGAGTGTGCTCACAAGCTGAAGAGTCATGATTGAATTTAATAAAAATTTCCATGTACAGTAAAGCTCCATGTTCATGTTTGTCTTTTACATAAGAGACTACAAGGTAAAAACCTTTTGAACCAATTTTTCTAACTTTTATTGGCTTGACATACCTGGTATCTTACCAGAAAAGAGTAAGGTAAAGTGATCAGGGAATAACAAGTAACTTCCATTATTTATTAAGAAATTATTATGTTCCTCCTATTTATATAAAGTAGATAGTTTCCATTTTACAGATGAGGGTTGTGAGATTTACTGACAGTAAATGATTTGCCTAAGGTTCAAGAACTAAGAAGTTATTTACAAGAATCCATCCGTTCAACAATTTCCTTCCATTCAAAAATATACACCAAGAATTGTTTAATGATATCATTTGCCTTTATTTTGTCCTAATAGTTTCAAGAGACATTTTACCAGAGGCATATTTAGGAATGCTTGGTATGGAAGAATCCAGTTTGAAAGGCGTGAAGATTTCTTAACTTTTTCTATACAACAGAGTAGCTGGTCAAGATAGCTTCTAAAATCCACTTCTATGGAAAAAAAACTCTTTTGATTCTACAAAGCCCAATACCTCTTAAAAGCACAAGAAGGTTAATAATGAAAGACGCATATTCAGTCCCAGAATACTGGAAGTCTTCAACAGATTCAAGAGGAGATAATGCCATACAAAATGCAATCTGATTCTTTCTAGAATTTAGCTCCCTTGAGGGTGTGAAATCTTGTCTTTCTCTACTTCAAAGCGCTAATCACAGTTTTTGTGCTGTGCCCTTCAATTAAATTTTATTGAATGACTAGGACTTATACGTATCAGACATCTCCAAAAGTCTTCTTTCCATGTCTCTTTATGATTAAAGCATTTTATCACAAAATAAACAAACAAACGTGAAACAGAACAAGGGTAAACATTTCTCCAAACATACAGCCTAGACCAGTACATTAAGGAAAGTGAGATTATGATTATCTGAAATTTTACTGTATTAAAAGATGGGACCTCCCATTATTGACTGATGACTGCTTAGCGAGATTTTCTATAGGTCGACTCCTTTCCCATGGTTATTTCCATTTTATTGGCAATAAATGTCGACTCCTTTCCCATGGTTATTTCCATTTTATTGGCAAAGAAGTGGAGGCTGATATGTAATAGAGTGCCTAAAAACATACTGCAAGGATTAGATAGGCAAGATTTAAATCCTTCTACTTAACCAACTAGGTTGACTCTAAACTCTATTCCTTCTACTGCATTGTACTCTCTCCTAGAACTGAAAATCAGTCCTGAAGTTCAGGATAACTTCCTTATACAGAGATGGCTCAGAGGTAAAGAATAATCCTCTAGAGGTATCTGGACCAGCAGAATCAGCCCACACAGGAGCGTTTTAGAAATTCAGACTCTGGAACCCACTCCCTCCCTAGTACGTCAGAATCTACTTTTAACATCATCTCATGGTGATTTGTACGTAGACTAGTGTTTAGAAGCACTGCCCTAGAAGCGCGCAACACACATACACACACACACAGCATCTCGCAAGGTGTTTCTTGAGAGGATAAAACAAGATTGTGCCCTTTCAGATAAGCCTCTTTCCATTCTTGGTAGTGAAAAAGATTTGGACTGTTTTGAGTTCCATCAGGAATATGGCAGAAGATCAAAAATTTGTGCTTTGGATTCATCCGCTAATTTATTCTGCCAGATTGCTTTTACGTTATCGGTGCTGAGGAAATGAAGGCTCGCCGGGACAGTTTCTCACTGGAGGCACTGACGTTCACAGTCTTTCCTGTAGAAGGCGAAGCAAATAGGCCTGGATGGACATAGATATTATGCATTCTGATAGCAAAGCAACAATCTTTCCTGAGCTGCCTTGGAGAAAAGTGGGAAGGGTTCTGTGTTAATTTTTTAATGTTTTTTTAATTAAAAGTGTCAAGCCGTAGTCCCTGAGTTTCACTGAGAGAACTGGATTCTTCTCTGTTATCATCCTTGAAATGAAAGCCAATTGAACGAGCCATTTATTTATTTTTTTTTACTCTTTTTTTTTCCTGGTTTCCTCGTTTCTAGTTTTTCTATTTTTGGTGCATTTCAAGGTGAAACCCAGTCATCATTATTTGTTAACTTCGTTAACTTTGCATTTAAAGTCATCTTGGAACACAAAACAGATACCCACCTGTATCAGTCAACTGTGGCCACAGTAACACAGCATAATGGCACAAAACATCCCTAGCATTCAACAGCAAACATTTGTTTCTCACATCATGTCTGCAGAGGTGGGGGCTTGGCTCAGCTAGAAAGAGCTTGATAAGGGCAGCGACCTGCTGTGGCTCTGGTCCACGGGTCTCTCATCTTCCTCCTGGGACCAGCAGGCTGGGCATGCTCTTCTCACAGAGACGCTGAGGTCAAGGGAGCAAGCAGAACCGTACAAGATTTTTTATCGCCTCATATCAGAACTGAACACTACTGTCACCACTGCTTTGTTCTGTTGACCGAAGCAAGCCACATGGCCAAGCATGAAGTCAGAGGGCGAGGAGATTTATTCTACTTCATTTATGGGAAGAATTAGAGAATCACATGGTAAAAAGGGTATGGATGGAGGAAGAGGTCTAGAACAGGGGCCATTGCTCCAATCTATACCATCTACCACACTTCCTGTCTTGTTTTCCTGAGATTTTTGAAATTGAGAGATTCCCAGCCTCACATTTCTGATAGCAATAGGCATCTTGGTATATGTAACATGATAGGTATTGCATGATTTCTATCGCATATGCTGAAAAGGGATCTACTTCATGCTGTGAGCTCGATTTATTCCCAGTCCTCTGTTACGCTCATAGTTAATGTGACATTATAGAAAACCATGTCATACTACTTACAAAATCATTTCAGTTACCTGATATTACGGATTTTTCTCCTTGCCTCATAATATAGCCTTTCCGAGATGATCATACCACACTGGGGAGAATTGCTGAGTGTGAATAGTGGTGAATAATTCAAATGCCGGCCATGAATCTGTTGAGAAATAAGCTCGAGATAGAAAATTCAAGGAATTCTTCTACGTATTAACAAGATTAAAATCCTACTTTTCAACAACTCTTTAGGCTATAAAAAATCTTCTTTAATATTCTGCTTAAAGTACCATATGAAGAAAATGTTTTCCATATTTTGGGGAAAAGACTGGCTTTAAAGTAAAGCAGAATGATTGTCTTAGGTGCTATGATTTGAGGTCTCAATATCTCCCTCATTGTCCCCAGTGTCTAAAATTTCACCCTTAAAAAGTTACTCTTTGGGCTAAGATTTCATTGATTTTAAAGATCATCTATAAGTGACCAGCACCAGTGGATGAGATGGTTTCTTGGTGAAGACCATGGGATCCCCAGAACCTTTGAACATGTAGTGATAGGGGATTATAGATCGAAGGATGCTTCCTGTTCTCATGTACCCAGTACCCTAAGCTAGCATTAAGGAGTTAGTTAAGTCCTTTATACTGTAATTCAGGATAATGGAGTAGGAGGAAAAATTATAATGCAAGCTCTGTAGGGTAGGAGAGTATTATTTCTAAACTCAGGAACCATAGTTACCTTTGAAGATTTGAAGAAAGCTTATATAAATTATATGAAAAATACTCCTATGAAATTTTAGAAACATGGATCTCTTAAAACCCATTCGTGAATTAAGAACCCATGGAATAAAGATGAGGATTTTGAGAGGCCCCTAATGCCTCATAGGTATTTCTCTATGAGCACACAAAGCTACTCTCATTCCTGATGCCCTGTGTGGAAATAATTTATAGAGATATGACTTATTGCATTTATGAAGTCCAAGGAGATAAAAATGACCTGATTCAGGGCCAAACAAGATGGGCGGGGAACTGATGTTTCAGTTATGCTGCTAAATATATTAAAACAAGACAGGCTTCAGCTTATAATTATAATACTTATTCATAAATGGTATTGACTGGCACTTGGTCTTAGGAACACTTGTCTGCCTGAGTTATATTTCGAAGTTCTCCTGGTGGTCACACTTTGAATAGCTGGTTGAACATCATGCCTGCTTGATTTGGTTAATGGGCAATGATGGACCTGCTCATTGGAAGATGTGTCAAGACAAAATGGATATATGTCTGCAATTGCTACCAGTAAGGTGAGCCCTTCAGGGACTTCTGGGTGCATGCACCAGTTAATAGAGGAAAACAAAACATGACCTAGGAAGCAGTGTGGTAAAGTGAAAACGCTGTGGCTTCAGGGTCAGAAAGATCTGGGTTTGAATTCAGCTTCACCAGTTGTTAACTGTATGATCTTAGGTTGGTTATTTAATTACACTGGGCCTCAGATACTTCATCTGTAGGATGAGGCTGAGAATACCTGTTTTACAGTTCTGTTGTGACAGTGCATGTAAAGCACTTAGCTTCAGGCTTGGTACAAAGAAGATGCTCAATCTTTGTTCTCGCCCTCTTTAAACATAGGACACGTTCTAGATAAGTACTGTCCAATAACGGATTAGTTTCTTTGACTGAAAGATCATCAAGAGGGTCTGTATTGGACAGCCTCTGTACAGGGAGCATCTGGTGGGGAATACTGAGAATGTGAGATGCCAGGAAGAGGAAGCAGCAGGATTAAAGGAACTTGGGATCAGCCCAAGGGGACCTACCTAGTGATTTTTTTCTTCAGAGCCAGTCCTGAGTTTTCCCCCTATCTCTTCAAGATCTGTCTATTCCCAACCTTTAACTATCCCAACTGGTTGGTTCACACTGGTTCAGAAGGAATGATGTTGAAACATGACTGATTTTCTCCCCACATTTTTCACTTTATCTGCAGAGGAGAGCTGTGTAACCCTCTCTCTGGAGGAGTTTTAGAGAATTAGGAATATAATTGTAGCAAGGAATTTTATATTTTCCCAGGCTAGGATTTCTCAACATCAGCAGTATTGACAATAGCGTAATCCTCTGAGGTTGTCCTGTGCATCCTATGCAGGCGTGTTTAGCCGCATCGCTGTTCTCTACCCACTAGATGCCAGTAGTGCCCCCTGCTCCTGATTTGTGACAACCAAAACTGTCTCCAGACACTGCCACATGTCCCTCGGGGAGAAAAATTGCCCCCAGTTGAGAACCACTGTTATAGCCCAGCATTTTATTCAATAAATGGCTATTCCTCTCATGGTTTTTCACTTTTAAATTAACCCATGGCTCCATATATATATATTTTTCATCTTTATTTATGTTGCATAGATGTTTAACTAGAAACATGAGGGTGAGTAAATCCCACTAAATTGTGGTCAACTGGACTTTTAGTAAAGCCAGACTTTGAGCTGGAAAATGTGGGAGAATCCAGTATTTTCTTTTCATGGTGGATTATAGAGTTAAAACTTGAATCATTAAGGGCATTTTTGATGCTCTATTTGCTAGAAACGTAAGAGGTTAGACAATGACTTTTAGATTCTCCTGCCCCTTTTAATTTGACCTTGGACAAGCTAACTTTTGGACTCTGAGAATGAGGACAGTCTGTGCAGAGGGTTTATTGTCCTCTGAAAGGTACCTCCATGCTACTCCATGGAGACCGAGGATAATACTGTTTTCTGAATCATGCCTGCAGGAGCATTTCAGACAGGCAGGAAATGAGACAATGCATGTAGAGGATCTTGCACTATATCTAGCATGGTATTTGCTAATGAATATTGACTCTTTTATCATTATCATTATCACCATCACTGCCCTGGTTAAACTCTAGTCCACTTACAGTTAAACTGTAAGTGTTTGTTCACTTGTTCGTTTTAGCTTTTTTGTCTCTTGTCTCTTTGAATGATAAATTCACACCTTACATTAGATTACAATGGTGAATTTATTTTGAGTAATTTAATTAATAATGCAAATGTAGAAGCTTTATATGGTTCCATCCAGTTCACAAAAATTACAGGAGTACACTGAATAAACACTTGGAAATTAAATAGTCAAGACCCAGAAGGTATTTCTTACATCTTGTCAATGGCCTCCAAGGACAAGCAGGCAGTTTTAGCAGGAGCAAAGAGAGAAAAAAATAAAAAGTTATCATTGCTAATTGCTAGAATAATCCCAGGTGTCTCTGTGAGCATCAGGGCAAAAATAGTTTCTTTTAAAGCAGCCCAGAGGGAAGCTCATGGACTATGGTAGCTGGAATCTCCTCCAAACCTGTGTTTTGCTTCTTTAAAAGGGCTCTATCTTCTTTAAATCCCTGGATTAAACAGTTCCATGCAGAGGCACTGTGCTGGAAAATTACGGCACTGGATCAATGGTGGTAGAAACAGGTACTAAGATATTGTTATAATTGGTACTTAAATGGGGTACAGACTATGAGGCCTCAGGCATTATTGCCAACCGAAGGGACCTGTGAGGAAATCTGGATGCTCAAGTCCTTTCCTCTGGACTTGAACAGGGAGGAAGGAAGTTGTGGCTGGGGAGAAGGGGCGGGGGGCGGGGACACAAAACTTGTTACACGTACTTCATTAGGACACAAAGAGGGTTTACCTGAAGCTATACCTGTTAGTGGATTAGCAGTTTAGCCCGGGCAGTGTGCGTGACAAAAATAATGATAATGATAAATAGTCAATATTCCTTAGCAAGTACCGTTCTAGACACAGTGCCAGGGGCTCTATGTACATTCTGTGATTTCAACCTCACAAAAGTCCTGTGAGGACTATTACTGACTGTCATTGTGCAGATGAAGAAACAGCAAGATGGGAGCACGAAGAAACTTGTTCAAGTGGTAGAATTGAGTTTCAAATTCAAGAGTAAGTCCAGTGCTTTTAACCACTTCTCTATTGCGTGTCTCAAGATGTAGAGCACCGTGCAGATTGATCTAGAATCGGGGGGGCGGGGTTCAAAGGGCCAGAACAAGCCAAGATCAATACCAGCAAAACAGGTGTCATGGTAATGCTCACCAGAGACCTTGTGGCGAGTTGTTTCTGAGGAAACCTGAGGCTGCTCTCTGAAATAACGTGGGGACTCTGTATTTTCAAGAGTGGAAGAATGGATGAAAGCATGTCCTGTTTTCCCCAGAAATACGTCTAGTGGCCTGATATTGTAAAATTTAGCCAGTCTGGTTTGTGTAGGATAATATTTAGGTCCAAACCCACTTTTTACTGAAATGCTCCATGACTCAGTTTCCTCCATACATAAACACATCTATTTTCCCTCATGTCTTCTCTCTGGAGCTGTGAGAATGGTCAGTGGGATCATATTTGTGAGAAATTCTTTGATTCACTTTGGGGAAATTATGCAAATACGTAATGTGATAATCTGATTTGTACTACCTAGAGAGAGTTAACTGAAGAGGAAACTTAAATGATTAGGGGCCTAAGTAGATGATTTATGAGTAAGGGCTATAAAAGTTCTAACAAAACAAAAATCCCTATAAAGGTTGTTATGGGAGGAAAATGATGTAGGTTGGGATAAAGGCTTCTAGGTAAGATTAACAGGCTGAAATTGGAAAGAAAATAATTTTGTCCCTTATGACAAGTATCAAGACATTCAGATTAATGGTATATTGAGTACTTTATAGAGACCCTTATACCGTCCAATCCTGGAGGGCCTGAAAACAAAATATGGCAACATACAACATATTTGGAGGTAAGGAGGGTGGAAGTGGTGGGATATAATGATTAATGCTTTGGGGACCTGGTGACACGAGGTCATTGACTGCTAAGGTTAATGGCAAATACAGTTTCTGTGACAGTGGTGCTCAGATTTAGAATATACTATAACATACATTAAGAGTTAGAATGGGGCTTCCCTGGTGGCGCAGTGGTTGAGAGTCCGCCTGCCGATGCAGGGGATACGGGTTTGTGCCCCGGTCCGGGAAGATCCCACATGCCGCAGAGCGGCTGGGCCCGTGAGCCATGGCCGCTGAGCCTGCGCGTCCGGAGCCTGTGCTCCGCCACGGGAGAGGCCACAACAGTGAGAGGCCCACGTACCGGTACCGCAAAAAAAAAAAAAAAAAGAAGAGTTAGAATGCCTCTTTCAGACCATCTACGATTTATAGACTCACATGTTAGCAATATATAATCTTAGACAGACAGGGTAGAGTATTTCCATAATGCAAACGCTCATGAGTGTTGGGCAATTCTGTACTAGTGTTCAGAGAAAGCCTAAACTGTGTAACTCTCTGCAGGGAAATAGTAAAGCAATACTAGACAGGAACTTGTGAGCTGGGTCGTGTTATAGCAAGTGGACAAGGTGCCCTATGTCCTGACTAGTTCTTGCCGTACATGTGATTTGATGCTAAAATTTACAGGGAATTATGAGTTTAGGAAACAGGTGAGCATTGGATATGGGAGCAGTAGGTTGTCATTGTAGCAAGGTGAAAGAATGCTCATGAAATAAATTAAAGCAAGTATCAGCTCTCTTGGGATCAAGATCTGAGATGATTCATTTCATTGCAACAACTATCTATTGAGAAGCTACCCTATGCACAGTACTATTCTAGGAACAGAGAAGGGAGTGAAATGAATACTGGTGCTCATGACCTGGTAAAAAAGATACAAATTGACATTAAAAATGATCCTTGAATAAAAGGCAGAGTAGAGCAGTGGTAGGAATGGGAGGTATAAATGGGAGGAGGGGATAAGAAGGAATTCATATGAAATGAGATAGTTTATGATTATTCTTCAACTCCCTCAGGAGGTGAGGATTAGCAAGCTAAAAGGGATTTTACAATGAAAATTTTTCCCAAATTAATTTGCAAGGTAAGTAAAGCTGCCTTGTTTTAGCAATTACCATGAAAAAAATACTCTCGTTCTAACTTACTTTTGGTTGTATTTCAGCCAGGATACAAGACGTGAAATCACAAGTTTGTATGGATATATGCAATATTTTTCATACTAGAATAGTGACTGGTTTTAAGAATGTTATTGTATAAACCATACACATATATGTGTAGACTTTGGAGTCAGAAAGACCTAAGTTTGAGCTTCAAATCTGCTGCTTTCTAGCTGTGTAACTTGGGACATTTAATATTTCTAAATATCACTTTTCTTATCTCTGAAATGGAGGCAACCATGAAGAGTGTGTGTGTGTGTGTGTGTGTGTGTGTGTGTGTGTGTGTGTATGTGTGTGTGTGTGTGTGTGTGTGAACTACTCAGGCACAGTGCTGGAATAAAGCACTGTGTAAAAGGAATAAGTAAGATTTGGTAAGATTGGTAAGATTTGATGTGATGCCACCAAGACTGGAGTGTCAGCAGTCCTGTGCTGGTAAAGGTTTAACTATTAGCTCTTTGGGGGAAAAAACCCATGATGTGTAATGTTTGCCAATTCCCATGGTGTAAATACTCCTACCATGGTCCATTTCAAACTAACAACATGATGTCACTGAATGCAGAGTTAGAAATTTATGTGCATAATTGACTCTTATTCACTGGTACAAACCAGGTTCAGCAAAACACTGGATGTCAGAGTAATGGAATTTAAAACTAAATAAGCTTGATGGTAAAATAAACTGTCGACAATTGAGACTGTCTTGTCTGGATCATTGTACCACAATATACCCTGAAGGAACTATCAACTCTCCTGGGAAGAGAGTTATTATTAATTCAGTCAGAGAAAATAAATTAGACCAGGTACCATGGAAAGAAAAAACTTAACTTCTCTCTGGGGCTGGTGAGTAGATAGGCTTGGCTCTAAATGGGGAAGCTGAATGGAGCCTTCCAGAAGGTGTGGGTAAGCTCGTCTTTGCAATTGGAGGCAGGCTGGCACTCGGCAGGAAATTGTGCCAGTTTATCTTATGTCTCTAAGACTGGATTGTGCCCATGGGCTTTTAAGAGTAGAGATTTCGTGGAATCATCTTTAAGCTATGCTGTTATAGTTGTTTTCTGCTCTACAACATGGTAATCTAAAGTAATTGTTGTGTTATAGTTGTGAAATGAGTTAGAAAGACTAGGGTCCCCTCTCCATAGCAGGAGTAGTTTTGGCTCCTGGAAACTTCCAAACCAAATATAACACTCAATTACTGACTCTATCTTATTCTATGCTTCTCAAAGGGGCCCATAGCCCCAAAAGATTAAGAACCACTTATGTGTATACTACATATCTTGTACCTTTTTACTGAATTAATTTTTAAAAATAACTACTGTATTGTACTTCTTTTCACTATGAACCATCTCAAATTCTCTTTGGCAAGAAGGTTATAAATCATGCATGAAAGTGGGCAAAGACTGAATGATGGTATTTAATTGACTTAAAATTTCATGCTAGTTCCTCAAAAATTAAACAAGAATAATTAGGTGACCCAGAAATTCCACTCCTACGTATATACCCAAGAGAATTGAAAGCATATGTTCAATCAAAAACCTGCACAAAAATGTTCATGGCAGCATTATTCATGCTAGCTCAAAGGTGAACATAACATAAATGTCCATCAGGGGCTGAGTGGATAAACAAAATGTGGTATGTACATACAATAAAATATTATTCAGCCTTAAAAGGAAGCGAGTACTGATACATGCTAACATATGGATGAACCTAGAAAACATTATGCTAAGTAAGTCAGACACAGAAGACCACTTAGTGTTTGCTTCCATTTATATAAAACGTCCAGAGTAGGCAAATTCATAGGCAAAATGTACATTAGTGGTTGCTGGGGCTGGAGAAAGGAGGGATATTATCCTGTTACTAGGTATGCGATTTCTTTGGAGAGTGATGGAAATGTTCTAGAATTAGAAGAGGTGACACTTGCACAATAAAAACTACTCAAGTGTACATTTTTATTTATTTATTTTAGCCGCGTTGGGTCTTCGTTGCTGCGCGTGGGCTTTCTCTAGTTATGACGAGCGGGAGCTACCTTTCGTTGCAGTGCGCGGGCTTCTTGTTGCGGTGGCTTCTTTTGTTGCGGAGCATGGGCTCTAGGCGCATGGGCTTCAGTACTTGTGGCTTGTGGGCTCAGTAGTTGTGGCTCGTGGGCTCTAGAGCACAGGCTCAGCAGTGGCAGCGCACGGGCTTAGTTGCTCCGCGGCATGTGGGATCTTCCCGGACCAGGGCTCGAACCCGTGTCCCCTGCATCAGCAGGCGGATTCCTAACCACTGCACCACCAGGGAAGTCCCTCAAGTGTACATTTTTAAATGGTAAATTTTTGTTATGTGAATTATATCTCAAGAAAAATGAATGTGCTAACTCAAGGAAGCAAAATAAAACAAACCTAAAAACCCACATCTATGGTGGTATTCCAGAGAAGCACAGTATCTCTCAATTTCTCCCTGGAAGGGGCATGACTTCATGCTTTCACAGCTGCTGCTTGAGAGTCTGGCTTTCAATCAGCCTGCATCAAAGGCTGAATGGGATCCTCCCCTTTAGGATACTGAAGGGTCTTGTCACAGTCTCTCAACTACTGGGAATCACTAAAAACAATGAAGACAGCTTGGACAATCACAGAGTTTTGAGAGACAGCCAGGAGTTCAGCTGAGCTGATTGAAGTGTTTCATCTCCTACATGAGACCAGTCCGTCAAGACTGGGAGAAATGGCTGTTTTATCTAATACACAGAAATAAACACATTCAGTCCTGAGTTTCTTTCAGCTTAATCCCCCAGGAATTTAACCAGCCTATTAAGACCACAAGAGTTAGAAACAGAAATCTTTTCATGCTGTCAGTATCATCTGGGGATGTATCCTCGGTACTGATTTATGCAGACCTGAGCAATGGACACCGATAAATTAAAAGTATTCCATCGCGCTTCCATTGGGATGCAGCCTTAAACCAACCCAACCGCACTCCTGGACCAGACCCTTAGCTCTGGTAATACAGGAGCGATGTCTGTTTTGTTCAGTGTTATTGCTCTATCGTGCATTTCATCGCTGGCCACATAAGAGATGATCAAAATATTGGTCAAATGAATGTGTGAACCAAATAAAGGAGGAAAAAGTGGCTCTATAATTCAGGATTCATCGCAGCTTTTAAAACTTACAATTCCAACTTAATCATCACCTTAGTCTCTAATCAAGGCTTTTTAAATTTTATTTTTAGTTTTTAGTTTTCTTCAGTAATGTGATAAAGGGAAAACAGGAAAAACAAGGTAGGACTGAAGGAAATACGTATGGATTTCTCTCCCTTCTAACACAGAATAGTATTTCTCTTGCATTCCTAACAGATTAAAGTCTTCTTTGAGGAAATGAGGAAAGCCAAGATCATTTAACTTTAATTTGGTCCGTGGGGACTTTGGCAAGTGAAGACGTATACATTTGGTCCCTTAACCAATTGTTGAGCAGCTGGTGACATACCTGTTTATTCATTCTTCTTTCAAACAGGTGTTTGATATTTTTTTAGAGGCAATCTCAATAACAGATGCAGATAAGATACAAAAAATGTTTATCTTGCTGATTGAAGTATTTGTCTTTAAACATTGAAACTGAAGTTTTTCTATATCTGGAATGTTCTTTTTGAAAGCTCTATTTTGTTAAACTTCCACAAGGAAAAATATTGTCAATTTTTATCACGTCTGTCTTCTTAATTCACTTAACTGTGTGAAATCTGTATTTTTCACTACTAATCTGAGTGTTTATTTTTAAGATCTAATTTCAATTTTTTTTAAATAATACATTTATAATTCTACTTCTTGACTTATCAACTTTAGGTACTATCTGTTGATTCCCTAGTGTGAAAGATGAGAATGTAAATTCATGTAGTACTTGGATTTAAATTGTAGCTAAGTACAACATTTTAAAAACATAGCTGAAAAGGAAACTATAAACAAGATGAAAAGACAGCCCTCAGAATGGGAGAAAATATTTGCAAACGAAGTAACTGACAAAGGATTAATCTCCAAAATATACAAGCAGCTCATGCAGCTCAATATCCAAAAAAAAAAACCCAATCCAAAAATGGGCAGAAGACCTAAATAGACATTTCTCCAAAGAAGATATACAGACTGCCAACAAACACATGAAAGGATGCTCAACATCACTAACCATTAGAGAAATGCAAATCAAAACTACAATGAGGTATCTCCTCACACCAGTCAGAATGGCCGTCATCAGAGATGAAAGGTGAGTGGGATTGAAAAAGAGCATGAAAAATTATTTGCTGATCATAGAATTGTTCTGTTTCTTGATTGTGGAGATGGATTCATGGGTGTATGTATATGTCAAAAATCACCAAAGTTTACTCTTTGATTGTGTGCAGTTCCTTGTATGTCACTATACGTTAATAAATTTGAAAAAAAGAAAAAAAAAGAATGGCCATCATCAAAAAATCTAGAAACAATAAATGCTGAAGAGGGTGTGGAGAAAAGGGAACCCTCTTGCACTGCTGGTGGGAATATAAATTGATACAGCCACAGTGGAGAACAGTATGGAGGTTCCTCAAAAAACTACAAATAGAACTACCATATGACCCAGCAATCCCACTACTGGGCATATACCCTGAGAAAACCATAATTCAAAAAGGGTCATGTACCACCTTGTTCACTGAAGCACTATTTACAATAGCCAGGTCATGGAAGCAACCTAAGTGTCCATCGACAGAAGAATGGATAAAGAAGATGTGGCACATATATACAATGGAATATTACTCAGCCATAAAAAGAAACGAAATTGAGCTATTTACAGTGAGGTGGATGGACCTAGAGTCTGTCATACAGAGTGAAGTAAGTCAGAAAGAGAAAAACAAATACCGTATGCTAACACATATATATGGAGTCTAAAAAAACAAAAATGGTTCTGAAGAACCTAGGGGCAGGACAGGAGTAAAGACGCAGATGTAGAGAATGGACTTGAGGACATGGGGAGAGGGAAGGGTAACCTGGGACGAAGTGAGAGAGTGGCATGGACATATATACACTACCAAGTGCAAAATAGATAGCTAGTGGGTGGCAGCCGCATAGCACAGGGAGATTAGTTCGGTGCTTTGTGACTACCTAGAGGGGTGGGATAGGGAGGGTGGGAGGGAGATGCAAGAGGGAGGAGAAATGGGGATAAATGTATATGTATAGCTGATTCACTTTGTTATACAGCAGAAACTAACACACCATTGTAAAGCAATTATACTCCAATAAAGATGTTAAAAAAAATAAAAACATAGCTGAATATAAAATCTTTCTTTTAGCTTTATTGCTATTTTTCTGGTTATAGAAGTCACACACACTATAGTAAACGTTTTGGTTTCCTGCCCAGATGTCTTTTATTGGATCATTGCACCTATCCTCCAGCTGCTCTGAGTGCTGGCTGCTAATGACTGATGCCCTGATCACCTGGTTATCCCCACACCAAACACTCTGGCGGGTCTTCCATGCAATGACTGACATTGCCTCAGACCAAGGGACCAACTGTATGGGAAAGTAGGTGTGACTATGGATACATAACCATGGGATCACTGGTCCTACCACATAACTCAGGATCCAGCTGCTGCTAGCCAGATTGAGTGGTGTTTAGACAATTGAAGCAGCAGCTGGGCTGCCAGCATGATGATAACACCATCCTTCCAGTAAATATGTTAAAATAATGCATATTACAAGGTTTTGATAGGTAATAAAACATGGGAGCAGAGCTAGGAGGTAGAAATAGGAGTGATCTCATTCATTCTCAGTGTCCCACCAGGGCAATCTGTGTTTCTGTCCTAGCAACTTTAGGCTCTGTGGATCTCAGAGAACAGACAGTTCCACAGGGGCACAGCAAGAGTCCCACTAAACATACAGCTATGGCTGCCACTGGTCACATTACAATTTTTAAGCCACCAGGAGTCACCATAAAGGCCAGGCTATTGACTCTGATCATTTTTGGGAAATAAGGCTGCTGCTTCATAGAAAGGGGCAGGAAGAAGTATGTTTGGCAGTTAGATGACCCACTGGGACATCAACAAGTACTCTCATGGTACTTTTAGCTGTGAGGAAGGAGAATAACTTTGGCCTGATAAGGACATTCCAAGGATGGAATCAGGCTCTTTGGGAATAGGTCAGACCACCAGGCAAGACACCTGTACCACCAGAAGAACTGTCAGAGGAAGAGGAGATCTAATATGGATGGTGGATCAAGGAGATGATGAGTATGTTGTGGTCTTGGAATCAACTGCACAGGGGGGCATGTAGTTCCCACTCTTGTGACCAATCAGAATTCTGGGGAAGCTGTGCCTCAGTAGACTGAATTTAGTATGAGAAAGCAAAAGGTTCTGAGCAGTGCCAAGTATAGACTGCAGAAGATATTGTTGGTGTCCCACTCAGATCTCCTTTTCACGATAGTACATTCGTGCCACAGTTGCCATGAGGGTTAACTCCTCATAGCTCACAGCTGCTCCCCTCTTCAGAGAAATGCCCTCAGTTCATGGGAGCTACCTTGCCCAGGAATTTACATACACTACTAGAAGGGGCTTCCAGCCAAGGGCTGACCCTCTGGGTATACAAAGGGCTGGGATCCGTACATCAAGGGAAGGCTTACTCTGGGTTGCTATTCATGCTCCAAAGCTCCCCATGGGATTAGAATGAAGACATTCTGGCTTGGCTTCTTTCTCTTTCCTATTCTGCTTCCTTCCAGAGTTCTTTCTAGGAGCTCTCTCTCAAAAGTATTTGCATAAAAATCCCTGTGACAAGACATGTATCAAAAGAAGATATATGTTCATTGCAAAAATTCAGCAATACAGAAAAATATTTTTAAGTAATCCATAATTCTGCCTTATAATATTTAGCACTGATGATGGTATATATGATATCATGCTTCTGTATTTATTGAAACTCATATAAAATGGAATCATATTGTGGTATATGTTTGTGTACATGCCTACATACATGTATGTAGTATGTGTTTTTGTGTGTTCATATACAGACATATCCTATGTGGTGGATGTCCTTTTTAAATCAATAAATAAAACTACATCGGGCTTCCCTGGTGGCACAGTGGTTGAGAGTCTGCCTGCCGATGTAGGGGATGCGGGTTCGTGCCCCGGTCCGGGAAGATCCCATGTGCCGCGGAGCAGCTGGGCCCGTGAGCCATGGCCGCTGAGCCTGCATGTCCAGACCGCAACAGGAGAGGCCACAACAGTGAGAGGCCCGCGTACCGCAAAAAAAAAAAAAAAAAAAAGAAACTACATCATCCTTTTGTACATATTCTCCGTATGTGTATACAATTATTGAACCAGTTCCCTGTTTGTCCTGATAATTAGCTGTATAAGTACTATGATAAAAAAATATGTATACATACATGTTTGCACACATCCAGTTATTTTCCTGGGATACATTTTTGGAAGTGCAACTGTTAGGTTAAAATGCACATAATTTAAGAATTTTATTTCCTCCTGGCAAATGCCTTCCAGTGAGACTGACAGTTCCCCCACAGCTTTGCCAACACCTGGGCAGTGACAATTTAGTGCTGGGTAAGCCTATAGATTAGAACTGACAATTTAGAGCAGAAGTTTTAAAATGGCCAATTGAATAGACTATTGAAATTATTAATCAATATTTCAAATAAATGCTTCAAATACAAAAAAAAACTGCGCAAAACTATTAAGTGCTTACAGGTTTAGTGCTTAAAATAACTCCATTGAATTTTTATAACTTCAAGAGATATGTTTTTTACTATCCAGTATAACAATGAACAAACCATCTGTGAAACAGACTAACTTGCTTATAATATTTATACAACTAGTTAAAGACAATTTGGTCCGCCTGACCCATAATCTCTGGTTTTTCTATGTAGCCCACTATCTCCCACAGGTTATCTTGAGCCTCAAAATATTACAGTATAAAAATAAAGTCAACAAAGAAAAAGATTTGATGAATGTTAATTAGGAGGCTGCTAATATCAGAAATATTAAAGGAAAACATCCCTATGCGTTTCCCATATGACCTGTTAAACCTTTCCCCGTATTACCTGTTACCTTTTTCCCTAAAGGTAATCAATGCTTTAGTGGGTGCTCACAGGCAAGTATAAAAATGTAGACCCTAAATAGATAAGGTCAAAAGGATATCACTCCTAATGTGACTGTAGACGAGCACGGAGGGGCAGAGATTTCTTTTTCTTTCTTTTTTCTTTTTCTTTTTTTTTTCCCCACCCCAGTGGGAATTAAAAGAGGCTTGCTGCATTTCCTTGACAGGTCTTTCCAAGACGGGGATTTGGGGAGGAGGAGACCATCCTTTTTATTTGCTGGAGTTTTCTGAGCCACAGTCCTTGTGGTTGTGTCTGCTGAGGCTGGGGTGAGCAGCGCGGGAGCAGTGACACGGTGGCATGACACCTCCAGGCAGGAAAGGGAAGAGGTTGTCCTCTGTTCCTGTGGCCTTCACATGCCAGGGAAGAAATCCAGATGAGGGAGCTGAAAATTGATAACTAGGTTGACTGCAGGGTGTCAGCAAAGAGAACAGAGTTTGGGGACTGTGGGGATTAGATCAGCCTAGCAGTGGGGTGGGCAGCCGAGAGGGGGGTCTACTCTATTGAGGAGAGGGGTCAACTACATGAAATCCAAAGAATCTATGTCAACATCAATATTTCTGAGACACTCACCTAAGTTGCCTTTTTCATCTTGTCCTGCTCTAGCCAATCAGAGAGGAGGGGATGAAGAACTGCCCTGTTAGCAGACTTAGAGCCTCGTCACGTTTCTAAATTGGCTGCTAAATCATTTGCTGGCACTGAATTTGCTGAAAGCGATGTAGCTGTAGTTGCAGTAATGAGGAATATGTGTGAGTGGGTGCAGTAGAGTGGAACATGCCCAAGAACAAATTATTTCATGTATAGAAATAGTTTCACTACTAAACAGTAAGTCTTGTCTACTTCCCTAACTTTAAAATATCTGATCGGTTCCAGGGGCAATACTAAATCTAGTAAAAGTGAAGTAATTTCATGTTATTTTATGCAGGACGTTGAAGTACAGGAGATGGGGGGAGGAGTAATTGAAGATGCAAGTTGAATTTTGATTATGCGACGTGAATTTTCTTTAAGAATTGGCTGTATGATTCAAATGCTAGCTGGAAAGTGTTCTTTTTGCAACATTTTAATCAGTGTAACAATTGCTCTATTGTAATAGACGCTTTGTGGGGGGATAACAGGGACCCCGGATCTTATAGCTGGGATTGAGACAGAACTTTATTGACCCATCACCTAAAGACCATAACTTTACCCACAATCCAATATTTGAAGAAAGACAGGAAGTTTCACAACCTCCCACTCCACAGCACACTCAAAATTTGATTCTATTCATAGATGAGGTAGAGAAATAGAGAGGAAGAGGTGTTATTTATGGAATCCTAACAAGGAGAGGATTCCTGCCTGAAGAGAAGCAGTTTAGTTTAGCAAATTTACAGACAAGTTGGCACATGTAATATTGTGGGTCATCTAAAGACTATGCAACTCGTCCAATTCATGTGATAAGTTATGAGAAAGTGTATTTATTTCCATGCATTTTTACAGGTGTGATTCACTATAACATTTGGATATGAGAGATGTTCATTTTTCTTTAATCAAATTAATTCTAGGCCCAAATTCTTATTCATCAGGGCAAAAAGAGATTCCATCTCATTATTTTGGAGGAGAGGAGGAACAGGTGAGAGAGGGGTAGAGGGTATTTTCTATCTTTGGATGATATAGTAATCTAAAAGAAGTACAGCTAGCTGAGAAATGGGTTAAAGGCCAGGTCTTTATTTCACGGGGCCTCGTATAAGGGGAAGTCATCATTGCTGACCTCCTTACACAGTGGGCAGAATGAAGCAAACCCTCTGCTCTTGGTACTTAAGGGGCTTAATATTCCAATGAGGAAAATGAGACTTACATACATGTGACTAGATAATATAAGAGTAATTAATTGAATAACCCCAAATATAAGGGTATTGGGGGTACAAAAGGTAACTGCCTTCTAGATGGGCTGGTTCGATTGGCCTGGGCAAGACAGGTCTCTGGTATATGGTGGAAAGGTTAATGTTAGTTTTTAAGACAGAATGATGTGATATGTTATTTGTTCCCATGAAGCGAATGAGAGGCACTTTTCCCCTTGCCTAGCCCAAGAATGCAGACACACTTTCCTGTTCTAACAGAGGCTTTGGCCTCAGTCCAAGGAAACAGAGCTTTCCAGACCTCCCGAAGCAGTTAACTCCCCTTTTCGCTCTTGTATTCTTTTTTTTTTAACATCTTTATTGGAGTATAATTGCTTTACAATGGTGTGTTAGTTTCTGCTTTATAACAAAGTGAATCAGCTATATGTATACATATATCCCCATATCCCCTCCCTCTTGCATCTCCTTCCCTCCCACCCTCCCTATCCCACCCCTCTAGGTGGTCACAAAGCACCGAGGTGATCTCCCTGTGCTATGTGGCTGCTTCCCACTAGCTATCTATTTTACATTTGGTAGTATATATATGTCCATGCCTCTCTCTCACTTCGTCCCAGCTTACCCTTCCCCCTCCCGTGTCCTCAAGTCCATTCTCTAGTAGGTCTGCATCTTTATTCCTGTCCTGCTCCTAGGTTCTTCATAACCATTTTTTTTTTGATTCCATATATATGTGTTAGCATACGGTATTTGTTTTTCTCTTTCTGACTTGCTTCACTCTGTATGACAGACTGTAGGTCCATCCACCTCACTACAAATAACTCAATTTTGTTTCTTTTTATGGCTGAGTAATATTCCATCTTTTATTAGGGATGTGCAGGCTCATTGAAGGAGAGAGGAGGGAGGCTGGACTTGAAGGGTATTATGCTAAGTGAAATAAGTCAGACAGAGAAAGACAAATACTGTATGATATCACTTATACATGGACTCTAAAAAATACAGCAAACTAGTAGATATAACAAAAAAGAAGCAGACTCACAGATATGGAGAACAAACTAGTAGTCACCAATGGGGAGAGTGAAGGGGGGAGGGGCAATATAGGATAGGGGATTAAGAGGTACAAACTATTAGGTATAAAATAAGCTACAAGAATATATTGTAGAACACAGGGAATATAGCCAATATAGTTTACAATAACTATAAATGGAGTGTAACCTTTAAAACTTGTGAGTCACCATATTGTACACCTGTAACTTATATAATATTGTACATCAACTATACTTCGATTTAAAAAAAAAAAAAGGAAGGGCCCAGGGGCAGATGGAGTTAACTCCTCAAGACCAGATAGCTATGGGGGTTTTGAGCCGAAGGCCGTGAGCCTTGCTGCGTTTTGTGCAGTGTGCTAGACGAGGAACGCCTACAGATGCTGCGGAGGTGACTCTGAGTCCTTGAAGGCAGCAGTGAGGGTTGGTTAAGACAACTGTTAAGAAGAGCACCTCTGATCTTGTCTTCCTTCCCCAGTGCTAGTCCCTGACTGGGCACGTGTCAGAAACAGCACATCTGAACTTGTACTTGAAACGTGACGTAGGGCTGGAAAATGGGAAGACCAGAGCCCCTCATCTCTTACGCCTTTCCAGGCAGCTTCTACAATGGGGAGTGGACTATTATTGCTGACAGAGAAGCAAGGAAAAAGTCCTGTGCACATCCTACTTAACCATAATTTTACTACTTTCTTCCCAGCCAATTTCAGAGGAACCCAAAAGAGTTGGGGCTCGGATTCATGACTCCTATGCTGCCAGTAGTGACATGGGCACAGCCAAACGAGGTAGATCTGGATTTGAAAAAGGAAGGGAAAACGTCTGAACATTCTCAGAACAATAAAACAAGAGTCCATTTTAAATGGTGCCTCTGGGGATTAGTCATAAAAGGCTTCAGAAATCCAGAGGATTGTAGACACAAATGGAGATTTCGAGGAGAGGGCATCTGGTTTGTCCTCTTTCCATTTTCTTCCACAGCTGCCTCCATTTATAAATGGAAAACTGTAAAGAGGCAGACGTCAGTGAGATAGTCAGGCAATAACTAGCTTATTCGCAATTGCAAGGCTCCAAAGAGAATTGCTGAAACCTAAGCTCTCCATACGTTCAGGTAAAAAGTTTTTAGAATGAAATGGAAAATCAAAACTCTATTTGAAGAAACCAGCTTTGAGGATTGAAAGTAAAAGTGGACTAGCTATTTCTCAGAGCTAAAAGGATGGCTTACGGTTATGATGCTGTGACTGAGGCCAGGGTAACAGAGAGGATTTGATCTGATAGCCACAGCCCCAAGGGCTGGTACCTCAGTTTCCACTTTTATGCATACTAACCTCATTGGGCTCTAAGCTGAGAGAAAACCTCAGTCAGGATGAAGGAAGCACCTTTAACTGCATCTAATCTTCCCCACTTCGTCTGAACATGTCTCTTTCTACTTGGTCCTAAATCTTGACACACTTAGAATCAACTGGATTCCTTCTAACTCTGCAGTCCAGACCAGTTAATCTCTGGCATTCGACCCAGGTATCAGGGCTGGGTAACTCCAAAGTGAGGCCACAGTTGAGACCAAATACTAACTCGTCCCATCTTTTGCCAATATCATCACTCATATCTTCTAGAATCCCAGCCCAGAATGTATACCAACTATTCAAATGATAATTTTTGCAGATTTCAGTATTATTTTTTTTTAAATAATAAGAAAACAAAAAGACAGATTGAAAGATACAACATATTGGGAGTGGGTAAATGGGAACTTTGTACTTTCTGCTCAGTTTTGCTGCGAAACTAAAATTGCTCTAAAAAGTAAAGTCTATTAAATACATGTCTTAAAATCTTGAAAACTGTGGTTGTCCGTTTGGGCTGCTATAACAGAAATGCCATAAACTGGGTGGCTTGTAAACGACAGAACTTATTTCTCACGATTCTGGAGGCTGGGAAGTCTAAAATCAAGGCATTGGCAGATCTGGTGTCTGGTGACGGCCTGCTTCCTAGACAGCCTTTTTTTTTTCATGTAACCTCACATGGCAGGAGTGAGGGATCTCTCTGGAGTCTCTTTCATAAGGGCCATTCTTGAGGGCTCTGCCCTCATGACCTAATCACAGCGCCCACTTCCTAATACCATCACCTTGGCGATTAGGATTTCAACATACAAAATTTGGGGGGATATTCAGCTCATTGCATTCCATCCCTGTCTCCCCCAAATTCATATCCTTCTCACATGCAAAATACATTCAACAGCCCCAGAAATCTTAACTCCTTCCAGCATCATCTCGAAAGTTCAGAGTCTCATCTAAATATCATCGAAATCAGATGTGGATGAGACTTCAGGTGGATTCATCCTGAGACGGTTCCCCTCCAGCTGTGAGCCTGTGAAATCAAGTTATGTGCTTCCAGAGTACAGTGGTGGGACAGGCACAGGACAGACATACCCATTCTAAAAGGTCGGAATAGGACAAAAGAGAGGAATGACAGATCCCAGGCAAGTCTGAAATCTTAAGCTGTGAGAATAACCTTCTTTGGCTTTATGTTCTGCTCAGCAGCTGTACTGGAGCAGAGGTCCTGCCTTCTGAACTGAGGTCTGGACCCCCCAGCTTTGCTCTTCAGGGCTTGGGCCCTCAAGGCTCCAAGTTGCCCTGCCCTCCCAGCTTTGGGAGGCCCCGTACCCCTGGCTTTGCTGATACACCCTCCCACACCGCAACTCTCAAGGGTTGGACGTATTCCTGTACCTGTGGCTTTCAGGGCCCGGAATCGCACACTGGTGGTGCTACTGCTCTGGGGTCTGGGAGATGACCCTGCCTCCAGGCTCTACTGGGCGTCGCCCTGGGTGGGGGTGCTCTCTGTGGTAGCCCCACCCCTACAGTGTTTTTCTGCCTGGATGGCACACCTGTGGCTCTGAGCAGCTCCATCCTTGCAAATCTAGGTTGAGGTAGCCCTGGCCCCTGCTCCCCAGGTAACTGCACTCTGTGCGCCCGTGAGAAGGCAGTGCCACCAGGGTCTGCTGCCTGCGCCCTCCAGAGGGGTCACTGCCATGCCCTGTGCTGACGTGGGAGCCGAGGAGGAACCCCTGGCTGGAGTGTAGGGAGTGGAGCCTGTGATGTGAGGTGACACCTTAACAGGTGTCGATGAAAAAAATTAATCAGCCCATCTAAGAAAGAAATGGAGAATTTTATTTGAGCCAAATTGAGGATTTCGGGACGATCCCTCAGAAAGCTCCGAAAACTGTTCTGCCTGTTAGAAGTCAAAGGACAGTTATGTAAGTTTTTTGAGACAGAGGGCTGTACATTAAATGACGTATTATTGACAGTTTACACAGTCCAGATCTAAGCGTCCTCATGGCCCCTTACAAGATCAAGAAGGAATATTATCTTTAGGGGTTGTCTTGTTGGTGCTAGAGAATGGTTATGGTTTATGGTTGAGCAGGTATTTCTGCTGATGGGGAAGTTTGGTCAATGCACAGTGCAGACACACGGTGCACAGTAGAGGGGGGAGGGGAGGCCAGACGGCAGAGGAAATTTTTATGTTTACATTTTTATTGTCTTGCCATAAAATATTAATTTTATTTCACACAGGCCACAGAGCATGGAGGTCCTGCAGGCGCTGGTGGCCCTTCCTTTGAAATTGTTTTCACGAGCTTTGGATCACCTTGAGCAGAAGCGGGGGTCTTTCTTCCACTGAACCATAGCTCCTGGCTTCTCTTTAGGGGACTGACTGAATCGCCTTATCAGTTGGTCGTTTGGCCGCACCCTGAAAGTTGTCTCCCAAATAGACCTTCTCAGTTTTACAGTATGGCGAGGCTGAGAATTATCCGTACCTTTAAGTGTCACTTCCATTCTGATAAACAATTCCATCTTTAAGTCATCTCTCTCTTCCCCCATTTTACTGTAAGCATTCAAGAGCAAACAGGCTGCTCCTTCCACATTTTCCTCAGATATTTCCTCAGCCAAATACCCAATTTTATTGCTCACTTGCTTCATTGTGGAAGTTCTGTGTTGCACAGAACACTGGGACACAAACACAATTCAGTCAAGATTTTGTATAACGAGTTCGGCTTCTCCTTCTGTTCCCAATAACATGTTTCTCATTTCCATCTGAGACCACATCAGGATAGCCTTTACCATCCATATTTCTACCAACGTTCTGTTCTTACTGAGAAGACTGAGGCTTCCTCTACAGCTCTCCTCTTTTCTTTTGGGACGCTTACCAGAATTGCCCTATTGTCTATTCACGACAATGTAGGCATTTTCAAGCATGAATCTCAAAACTCTTCCAGCCTCTACTCATTACCCAGTCCCCAAACTGCTTCCACATTTGTAGGTATTTGTTATAGCAGCACCTCACTCTCACTACCAATTTCTATCTTAGTCAGTTCAGGCTGCTCTAACAGGAAGAGCATGACTACCCCTGTGACCTACTCACCTCCCCAAGGCTCCACCTCCTAATACCATCGCATTCAGAGTTAGGATTCAAAATATGGATTTGGGGGCGGGGGGAAACATAACATTTAGTCCATTGCAAAAACCAAAAACAAACAAACAAAAGAAATAGAAATAGGTAGGTTTGCTAGTACTAATCTAACCTCAGTGTGTGTTAAAGGTGCACCTTAAAGGAAACCAGCCATATGTCTGCCAGCTCAGCTCAGTGGCATCTGTCTGTCCTTCTTGTTTTACCGATAGCGTATTTACCAACCAGCTCAGATTAGTTCCATGTACTAGATAAACTCAGCTTCCCCAGAGCCCAACTGATTGTAGACTGATCCTTCTAACATCTCTAAACAGGGTTCTTCTCTCTTTTTAACATCAGTAACCCTGTCATGGGTCACCCAATTAAGTCCCTCCTTCCTTTCTGAATCAGCTCCCAACCTTCATTTGCTGAGGCCAGATGACTTACTTTCTTCCAGGCCAAAGGGCCAGATTGCCTCACCTGGAGCAGGTTAATAGCTCCACCCACTTTGGGGTACAGAGGTGCTCCAAAAGAATTCATTTCTGTTGCCTAGCTGATCTTGGGTGGCCTCGGCCTGCAGCGGCTTGAAGCAGGATTTTGGTTCCTGGCCAGAAATTGAAATCAGGCCGTGGCAGTGAGAGTGCTGAATCCTAGCCACAAGACCACGAGGGCCAGTAGCCAGTGACAAGGCCTCTGGCCTGTCGGCTTTGTATAAAAGAATTTCCACGAAGAGAAGGAAAGTAGTGAAACAAGTAAAGTGTTTATTAGGAGGAAAAAGAGTACGTGTGAATAGGCACACATGGGCAGACTCAGAGAGAGTCACGCCCTCCTGGCAGTTTGAATCACTTATATGGGGCATTTCTTCCAGGTTTCCTTTGGCCAATCATCTTGCTTTGCCTGGTTCTGAGTCCGTATTTGGCTTATCTCAGGGTCCTCCCCTGTATGTGCGTGCATCTCTGAGGCAAGATGGATTCTAGCAAAGAGGCCTATGGGTAGGTTGACATCACCTACCATGGGGTGGCACCCCTTCCCTTTTTGACCCCCAAGGAGCCTTTCTGTGCATGTGTAGTCGGGAAGGTCTCCTTGATGTCAAAAATGAAAAATAATGTGGTCTCTTTATCTTTTATCTGGGCAGAACTCATCTCCTCTCTGCCCCACCATTACTGTTATCTTAAAGGAAAGATACACCAGAGGAAAAGTCCAGCTGTTTACCCTGTTCCTGTTGTTATTTCTGTCTGGAAGTGTAAACAGGATGCTGGCTGTAAATGTCTAACCTGGAGCCCATCTATCTCCTGCCTTATAGCCACAACAGGTATGATATGTGACAATGACAGCTGCTCAGAAGGGAACACGGCCCAGGTTTGGGAAATCACTGGAAGCTGTTTATGGTATATGCTTTGCATATTCAACTCTGTGGCTGCCCCTGAATGAGAGAATATCTCAATGTGGAAACTTGACTTTTGCTTTTTTTTCCTCTTTTGCTGCATTAGAAGGATGGAAAAAAAAAAATTTATCCTTACCTTCAGGGAAAGTTTAAACTTTAAGCTCTTCCCACCCTTAAGGAAAAGAGGAACCCAGATTTTTCCGTTGCTAATGATCCTGGCTTTGGATTTAATGAGCCATAAAGGTTTAACGTGGGAAAAACAATAGCAACAGAGGAGAACTGAAGACTGGGCAGGAAGAGAAGAGAGAAACTGCCTCTAGAGAAACTTGAAAAGAGAAAGGGCTTTTCCCCTGATTAAAATATGTCAAAGCATGGAAGGGAAGTAGACAAGGAATGGGCCAGGTTAGCTGACGGGCCCGTCCCTGAAGCTTCATGGCACCCAGGAGCCCCCACGATGAAGAGGGTTCACCATTAGGTGAGGGTGGTAGGGTTGGTAAATAAACTCCTGCTGCATCTATACCTTGCCAAGTGGTGATACAGCTGAATTAACCCCTGAGCTGGGCCCATGGTTTATGACATACAAGTTGGCATTTCACATTTATCAGTTCTTGGTAAACAGTAGTCTTTGGTGATTGGAAGTAAATGGAGGCCCAAGCCTTCTACCCTCCAACGCCCTCCAACCGCCCCCCAACCTCCCAACTCCCTCACCCCCTCCCACCTCTCCTACCCACTCCTACTTCCCCTGCCCACCCCCCTACCCCAGCACTGCCAACCTCTTTGCTCCCAAGTGTTTATTATCATGAAAGCAAGACTTAAGAACAAGGCAGAAAAGCAATCACTTTGCGTGAGGGATTTAATCCAAGATGGAAAAACAAGATCCTGATGGTAAAATACGCCCCATCTGCTGGTCCATATTTAGAGATAGGGTCTTTACTGAGGTAATTAAGTTAAAATGAGGCCTAACCCAAGGGCTCGAGTCCTTATAAGAAGAGATTAGGACAAACAAAGAGACTTGAGCACAGGAAGTGAGGGCACAGGGAGAAGGCAGCCATCTGCAAGCCAGGGAGAGAGGTCTCAGGAGAAACCAAACCTGACTTTCTCCAAGCTCTAGGACTGTAAGAAAATAAATTTCTGTTGCTAGCCATCCTGTCTGTGGTATTTTGTTACGGCAGCCCTACCAAACTAATATAATTTCAAATTTCTATAGGTAGCTTTTTCAACTTACAGTGAGCTCTTGAAGTGCATATGAAGCATGGGTCTTGTGGAAAGTACAGGATTACTCACAACCACCAGTCCTAATATTTGCTGGATACATCTTGCTGGGCCAGAATCCTTTTGTGGTATCTGGGACCCTTGAAGGGGAAATATTTCTTCTCTACCCATTCCTTTCCATGAGAAGGAATGTTCTGCTAAAAATTCCTTCTCTTAGGCTCCCTCATTCCCTTTATTTCTCCCCCAGTAGGAGAGTGAGTTATCTGACTGGTGAGTTTGGGAGGGGAAGTAGGTATGAGTATCCCAGCTCCTTCCTTCCTCATTGTCATGGAAGGCAGTCTGCCTTCAGAAAGCATGTGTTCTAGTCCATTATATTGGGGCACTCCTGCTTGGAGAGGCTATGATTATGCAGTGCTGTCTGTTACGGAGTGGGTAGCAGCAAGATCATTGTTATTGCACACCTTTCGCAGTTATTGCTGTGTGGCAAACTATCCTAAAACTTAGTGGTATAAAACAACAATTGTTTTTATTAAGTTCACAAGTTTGTGGGTCAGAAATTTGGACAGGACATAGCGAGGGCAACCTATATCTGCTTTGTGATGACTAGAGCCTAAGGTTGGCTGAAATAGCTAGATTTGACTCGGCTGGTCTGACTCTAGCCATATATTTTGAACTTTGATTCTAGCCATCATCTAGAAACTCAGCCATATGTCTTGGACTTTGATTCTAGCCATCATCTAAATACTCAGTTTTTCTCCACCAGGGCTAGAATGTTCACGATTTTCACTGACATATCTTTGCCTGGGCTGGGATGGCTGAAACAACTAGGGCTGGCTGGGCATCTCTCCCCCTCCACATGGACACTCTACAAGGTTAGCTTGGGCTGCCTTACATTATGGTTGTCTCAGAGTAGTCAATTTCTCCGAGACATTGTGGCTGGCTTTTCCCAGAGTGGGCATTCTAAGAGACCAAAGTGGAAACTGCAAGGCTTCTTCTGATCTAGTCTTGAAAGTGACACAGCATCACTTCTGATGTATTCTGTTGGTTACAATTGAGTCACAGAGTCAGCCAAGATTTAATAGGTAAGGGATGGCTACATGCATTAATACCAGGAGGTGGTTCAAAGGTGGGAGGGAAGGGTGTCTTTTTTAGAAATTAGCTACCACAGTGCTTAAGACATGTTCTTAAATTGGTAATTAAGGTGCTACTGGCATCTCCATCTGTCTTATTCTTTTGTTATACTTTCCATTTGATTCAAAACTGAGGCCAGGAAAAGTGAAACGTTTTTTATTGATCTTCCCATACATCAGCAACAGCTATCATCTGTCCTTGCAATATGGCTTGTAACAGAAATATCCTACTTATAGGCAACATTCAAAAACGCTCTGCTTGCATGCAAATAAGAGGATGTAAATAGATGCTTGGGGGTTGGGATGTTGTCTAACACCATATGTTAGACACAGATTAGCATCACATCCTAGTTAAGGAATAAATTCTAAAGACAGAAAGGAATTCTGAAAATATGATTGCTAAAACATCCTTGTCATTCCGAAATTCAAATTTAGTCCTGCCTCCTTCTGAGCCCAATGGCTGTTAGGGCTAGAAGGCAGTTAGAGCCTGGAGGATGTGAATGAGAAGGCTTTTGCAGGGCTTTCCATGTTTTGGACGTCATGAAAGCCCAGGTCCAACACAGACAAAGCACTGGGATGAAGATTTGAACCAGGTCCAGATCCTGATAGGATGGGTCAGTGTTGGTCTATCACTTATGATCATCTGAGGAAAAATTGAGCAGATGAACTGAATCCACCCCACTCCTGAGATTAAAAGGCTTGAAGAGACTAAGGAACAGCTAAGTTTCCTCATGTAATTAGATGGGAGTCAGAAAATCTGCTGCCACATCTACTCCCACGGGAGCAGAGTCCACCATGCCACTTAGGAGAGTCCAGTGGCGGGTCCCAAATGAGCAAAGGAAAAAGACACACTAGAAGGTTCCCACTGCCCAGAGGTGGAAAGAACAAGCAGAATAGGAGATGCACCCCCGCCCACGCAAGAGCTGGTAGACGATGTGTATGCAACTTGAATAATAACAATTAAAAGCAGATAAGAAGATTCATTGCTGAAGAGGAGTGATTCTGGCAACTAAGTGACATTATTTTTGAAGTAAAATATCTGTGGCTAAATTGAAGGAAAAATAGTCCTTATGAGATTTAAATTAGAGCTTGGGAAGATCAAGTGGAGAAACTCTTGAGACGACCTAGTCAAACTGCAAAGAGATAGAATTAAAGAGAAAAAGAGGAGACTTATAGTCACAGGAGACTTAACGTGTAAATAATAAGAGTTCCAGAAGAGAAAACAAGAAGATCATGCAGAAAGGCAATAATTAAACAAATAATAGAAGAAAAATGTCCTAAACTAAAGAAAGACCTGAATGGACAGTGAGGTATATTGAGACAAGTCCTATTAAATTCCTAAAGTCCAAGGATAAAGAAAAAAATGGATAGGCTTCCAGAAAGCCTTCCAGAAAGAACAAGTTATTTTGAAGACTAATTTTACAATTCACGTTGGTATTGGACTTCTCATCTGCAGAACCAGGAGTTGCCAACCACAGAATGACATCTACAGATTACTTAGAAAAAAGAAGTGCGGCCGTGGATTCTGTGAGCAGCCCAAATGCTCTTCCACTAACATAATGAAATAAACACATTTTTAGGTGTGAAAGGATACAACGTGTACGTCCTCCAGGTATTCTATAGGAGGAACATTCTGGAGAATGGACCGCAGCTAACAGCAAATAACTCATAACACAGATTAGAATGAGGTATTTGAGAGGTGGCGGGGGAGAGATTGAACCTGTGAGTGGAGGTGGGAAGAATGGGGCATCTAAAAGTCTCATCCTAAGAGGTACACGGGAGATGGAGGGAAGTCGTAGAGGAATAGAGTGCTTGGCAATGGTTTTTTAGCTGAAATGAATATTAATAGAGAAATAATGGTCTTAAATGTAACTTCCAGGAAAGGGAAGGGAACCATTAGTACCTAAAGTATAGTAGAGATCCCAAATTAATAGGTAGTTCTACTTGTAAATAGGCTGCAAATATAAAAAGGAAAAAAAGATGTCAAAATAAATTAAATTAATCAACAGAGTAAGATGAAAGATATAAAAAAGTATATTATATATATTGTGGTGTTTCGTTTTGTTTTTTCTTGGCCATGCAACACAGCACACAGGATCCTAGTTCCCCGACCAGGGATAGAACCCATGCCCTCTGCAGTGGAACTGCAGAGTCTTAACCACTGGACCACCAGGGAAGTCCCCTATATATTGTGTTAATTATCTACAGCTGCATAAATAATTAACCCAAAACTTAATGGACTAAAGCAACGACTATTTTGGCTCCTCATTGCTAATGAATGGTTGTGTGATTATTTTTATCTTAACATATAATGTGGTATGTATGTGGAGAAGTAAACATTTAGTTCTTATTCACCTTTAATTGTTGCAGATTATTAATATTAATTTTAAAAACCCAGATATTTATAAATGGTAAAAGTAGCTTAATGAATGTTAAATAATCATTTACTCTCAAACACCCTCAAAATTACAAATATCTTTCTAAATTGTCAAATATTAAAATTATTTTAATTAAAACAAAAGCAAAATTTTGGAAAAGAAGTTATGAAAATGTTTCTTTTTACTGATGAAAAATTGTATAGCTAGAAAATCAACAAGTGCATTATCTATAGTATAATAAGAGCTAATAGGAAAATTATGTAAAATGACTGGATATAAGATACATATATAATAGGCAGTGGATTTTCTCTATAATAATGTTAACCATAGATAAAAGTAGGAAAATATTCCATTTATAATGGTAACAAAAATGATAGAGTACTTAGGAATGAATTTAAGAAGAAAAGCATCAGAACTTAATAGGAAAGTTTCATAGAAAACTTATAGGAAAAAACTTACTGAGAGACATAAAAGGACATATTCGTGCAATTAGAAAGACATATCATATATTTTTAAATTTTATTTATTTATTTTTGTTAACATCTTTATTGGGGCATAACTGCTTTACATTGTTGTGTTAGCTGCTGCTGTATAACAAAGTGAATCAGCTATACATATACATATATCTCCATATCCCCTCCCTCTTGCGTCTCCCTCCCACCCTCCCTATCCCACCCCTCTAGGTGGTCACAAAGCACAGAGCTGATCTCCCTGTGCTATGCAGCTGCTTCCCACTAGCTATCTATTTTACATTTGGTAGTATATATCTGTCCATGCCACTCTCTCACTTCGTCCCAGCTTACCCTCCCCCCCCCCACGTCCTCAAGTCCATCCTCTACGCCTGCATCTTTATTCCTGTCCAGACCCTAGGTTCTTCAGAACCCTTTTTTTTTAATGGTAACATTAAATAAATAAAAATATCAATGCTTCCAAAATAATATGAATTCCAATTATAATTGTAAGAAGAGTTTTTGGTAATTTCATAAAGGATGTTCTTATGGAAGAATAAATAGCAAACACAGTTAAGAAAAGTATGAATAATAAATGTCATGATAAGGATATTGCATTGCCAGACATTAAAAGGTGCTGTAGAATTTTGGCATTTAAATAGGTAAATAGATCACTGTAACAAAATAGAGAATCAAAACATAAACTCTAATATTTATGAATTTTTAATATATAATAATGTTGGCACTCTATTTCATTGGGGGAAAAGATAATTTATTCAACACAGTTGACATTTAGTTCATTTGGAAGAAAATGCAATGGGAGCCTCATCTCATATCATATATGAGAAAAAATTCTAGCTGGATTAAAGGCTTAAACATAAAAAATTGTTTTAAAGAAATAAATAAAAATTTTAGCAGAAAATCTAGGGACTTCCCTGATGGTACAGTGGTTAAGAATCTGCCTGCCAGTGCAGGGGACATGGGTTCGAGTCCTGGTCTGGGAAGATCCCACATGCTGTGGAGCAACTAAGCCCCTGTGCCACAACTACTGAGCCTGTGCTCTAGAGCCCGTGAGCCACAACTACTGAAGCCTGCGTGCCTAGAGCCCGTGCTCCGCAAGAAGAGAAGCCACCCCAATGAGAAGCCTGCGCACCGCAACGAAGAGTAGCCCCTGCTCGCTGCAACTAGAAAAAGCCCGCGCGCAGCAACGAAGACCCAATGCAGACAAAAATAAATTAATTAATTAATTTTTTTAAAAAAGAAAATCTGGGAAGTTACCCATACTGCCTATGTGTGAGAGAGAATTTTTTTAACCAGGACCAGAAGTCCAGATAATATAAAAGACAGACACATTTAAACATATATAAATAAGGGAGGAGACACCGAAGTCAATGGATAGATAATAGATTTGTAAAATGTATTTGCAACACAAATGCAGATAACAGTTTAAAATCTATAGAACACAAAGAATATATAGGATTCAAATTGACATGAAAGCATAACTCAATAGAATTTTGAACAAAGGCTGTAAATAGGAAATCCTTAGAAACGGAAAACCATATGATAAAATCCTTAAATACACAATTAATGAATGAATCTGAAGATAGGAAAGGAGATGGGCGATGTAGAGAAATAAAAAATAAAATTCAGAGAAATGATAAGTACTGAACAAAAAAATTTCCCAAAATGTTTGATATGAACCTCTGTGTCTGAAATTTTCAACGAATATAAATATATGTGTAAAGTCTTTAGACAGTAGATGAAGTTAGATCTGTATCTACTGGTACTAGGCATTTTTTTAATAGCTCTTTATTGGAGTATAATTGCTTCACAATACTGTATTAGTTTCTGTTTTACAACCAAGTGAATCAGCCATATGCATACGTATGTCCCCATATCTCCTCCCTCTTGAGCCTCCCTCCCACCCTCCCTATCTCACCCCTCTAGGTCATCGCAAAGCACGGAGCCAATCTCCCTGTGCTGTGCTTCTGCTTCCCACCAGCCAACTATTTTACATTCAGTGGTGTGTATATGTTGATGCTACTCGTTCTTCACCCCTGCTTTGCCCTCGCACCCCATGTCATCAAGTCCACTCTCTGTCTACCTCTTTATTCCTGCGCTGCAACTAGGTTCCTCAGTACCTTTTTTTTTTTCTTTAGGATTCCATATATACGTGTTAGCATACAGTATTTGTTTTTCTCTTTCTGACTTACTTCACTCTGTATGACAGACAACCCTCAGCATGGGAGAAAATATTTGCAAATGAAACAATAGACAAAGGATTAATCTCCAAAATATACAAACCGCTCATGGAGCTCAATATCAAAAAAACAAACAATCCAGTTAAAAAATGGGTGGAACACCTAAATAGACACTTCACCAAGGAAGACATACAGATGGCCAAGAGGCACATGAAAAGATGCTCAACATCACTAATCATTAGAGAAAGCAAATCAAAACTACAATGAGGTATCACTTCACACTGGTCAGAATGGCCATTATCAAAAAAGCTAGAAACAATAAATGCTGGAAAGGGTGTGGTGAAAAGGGAACCTTCCTACACTGTTGGTGGGAATGTAAATTAATACAACCACTATGGAAAACAGTATGGAGTTTCCTTAAAAAACTAAAAATAGGCATTTTACAAAAAGCCCACATTGCCTAGTAATATATATACTATAATTCTATTTTGTTAAAAACAATAACAGTAGAAGTCCTATGGATGTATATATATGCATGTATAAATTTGATGAAGAAAATGGTTTGAAAGGACACACATGAAGCTAGTTACTTTGCATGTGTTTGTGTGGAGGGGAGGGCAGGGGAGTGTAATTGAAAGTGGTGGCAGCCAGCATATGTGCTCATCTGTTCTTTTATAGTGTTGTTTTCACACGTTATAAGAATGTATTACTCCGGATATTTGAAAAAATCAAATACTGAAAATATGTTTATATTTCAGCTTCCCATGCTATATTAAAATATTAGATAAACTGTTATTTAAAAGATGATATTCTAAATCATTGTATAAGGTAAAAATTGGGTATTAACAGAATTATTCTAAAAATTTCTGATATCACTCACGAAATATCAATACCTAATACTTGATTTTCAGCATACAAACATAAAATACTTTGCACATTAAAGTTTACAAATGAAATATCTTAAGGGGGAACAAAGGAAAATCTCTTTGCCGCTATCTGGGCATGTAACCACTCTGCCCTCACATAACCATCAGAACCCTGGGGGTAAGGAGGGATGAATATAGCATTCTCAAGTATTCTTTCTTGCTGTGGAGTTTACTCCATTCAGGCTTAATGTTAAGTTTCTAAACCATATTGCATACATTTATTGGGAAGATTAAAAAAAAGTAGTCAAATTGCATTTTTAGAATAGTTCAGTTTCTAAGACTACTCCAAAAGTTATATGATCTTAATGATTTTATATAATTATATTAAGTGACAGCTCCAACCTAGCTAATCATCAAATTAAATCTGACTACATGTCAGGCTGTTGGATTCAAATCTCCATTTTACAAAAAGGAAACCAGTTCAGAGGTTTTAAGTAACTTATACAAAGACACATAGGTAATAAAGAGCAAGAGGAATTTGAGTGCATACCTGCCTGAAACCTAGGCTCAGCCTGTATAGTTCTCCACTTACACCAACCTGCAGTGGGAAGTCAAGAAAAAACTAGCAAAGCAACTCACAAATCCATCCATCCATGTCAAAGAACAGAAGATTGAGAGGCAGGGAGTGCAGAAGGCTTACATTGGTGTTTCTGGGGGTGCATGTGGATTGGAGGTGGCGTGTTGATGCAGGATAAGTATATAGAAGAGGTGAGAGGAAATTGACTTGGCCCAGGGAGATCTAATTGGCTTGGGAATGAGAACTGTGGGTGACTTAAAAACTGGAGTGACCTCCAACTAGTAATTTGCAATTCAGCCTACCTTTAGTTCTTGTCCAAAGGGAGGGGTAAAAAGGCCTTGAAGAACAGGAGTAGAAGGGAGAAGAAAGGAAGGGCTGGTGGGAGGTTTAGCCAAGGTTGGTTTCCTTCCTGACCTCACCCATGTTCTCCCACTCTTCCTGTCTGCACTCAAATCGCTGCCCAGGCAGAGGCTACTAAGAAGAGCTGGGTTTCAAGAAGGCTTTGTAGGAAACTGGAGGCTTAAGATGGAGCATGAGCTCCAGGGTGACTCTTAGGGAATTTGTGGCTGGGATTCCTGGGAAGCAGTTGTCTCCTCTTGCCATCCCATTGAGTTATAGGGGCAGCCACAAGAGCCTCCTAAGTGGTAGGTGTCCTTTAAATGGTAAGTGAATGGATGGGTAACAGTATGACCATAATCTTCTTATTTGCCCTGCAGGATGTGAATGTTTGTGACTTTGAAACCGCAGAAATGTGTCTTGGGGTCTCCGAGGAGCTCCAGTTCTTTATGCCTCAGTGCAGAAAGAATTCAATGAGAGGCAAAGTGATAGATAAGTGATTTATTAGAGAAGGATGCTTGTGAGATTTATAGGCAGGCCGGCATGAGAGTGCTGCCCTGAGAACTTAGTGAGCTACAGTTTTATAATCAAAGGAAAAGTGGGGAGGGGGAGAAGACCACCTCCTCCCTCATTCTTGAGTAGATATCAAGCTTCTGTCATCAGTTTCTCCTCCACGTTGGGCGGGGTAGTTTCTTGCCTCTACATGGTCAAGCTGGGACTGTCGTGGCATAATGGAAATGAGCAAAGGCGGTAACACGTACTAAAAGATGGTAAATCATTTCAGGTTTTAGTATAATGTCACCTTTTCCTTATATTTTTGTTTTTAGTGTGCGCAGAGAAGCAGGTCCTAGGAATTATTAACTTACTGAGCTCACCGGGCAGGATGTGGGTCCCAGTTCACCTTGTTTTATTGTTTTGGGGCATGTCTCATGCTTCTGTTGCATGGTTTTGTTGATAAGCAAGCCTGCTTTCTTGAGTGATCATTAACTTACAGTGGTCTCCCATACTTTTTTTTTTAATTTACGATCCCTTAGTTGGTTTAACTATTTAATCACCTGCTTTGTCTCTTTACTCTGTCCCTATCAACTTTGCAATTCTTTGGTTCTCTGAACACCAACTGGCTGTCCGACAATTCAATTCTATTCTGAGACTAATTACCTGGAGTTAACATCAGACTTCACAGATCTAAGGCCTCCGTCCCAAAGACTGTTCCTACTTCAGATGCCAGTTGCAAGTATCAGATCCCAGGTTACCCCCACTTATGTCTGACTTGGTTGCAAATTCAGGGGCTTCCCCCAAGAGCCTCCTCAGGTTCAACAATTCCCTAGGACAACTCACAGAACTCAGGTAATCATTTCACATACCATTACCCATCTATTATAAAGGATGCAACTCAGGAAGAGCCCAGTGGAGGAGATGCACAGGACAGGGTATGGAGGAAGGGGCATGGAGCTTCCATCCCTTTCTAGGCATGCTACCCGCCCCCAGCACCTTGACGTGTTTGTTCACCAACCTTGAAGCTCTCTGAATCCCATTGTTTAGGGGTTTTAATGGAGGTTTCATTATTTAAGGCATGATTGATTAAATAATTGGCCATTGGTGATTGAATGCCTTTTCTATCTAGCGCATCTTCCTTCTCTGGAGGACAGGGCTGAAAGTTCTAATCCTCTAATTTGCCTTGGTCTTTTGGGGGAGCAGTCCCCATTGGGAAGCTGTCTAGGGACCCTGAAGAGTCACCTTATTACCATAAACTCAGCTGTGGTTTAAAGAGGCTTGTTTTGAATACCAAAAGGCACTCATCACTTAGGAAATTCCAAGGGTCTTAGGAGCTCTGTGCCAGGAACTGGAGACAAAAGACCAAGTAAATATTTCCCATTATCCACAGTGACATATTTTGATATTAAAAGTTGAACTTTGGGAGGAGGGTGGTGACTCTTCTTTGCAACATTTCTCTATAACCTATCTCCAAATAAGGTTACATTCTGATGTCCTGGGTGTTAGAACATATGAATTTGGGGGGAAACGCAATTCAACCCATAACACCCTCTTTGCTAGTGGTTTGGCTCTTAATGTGAGATGAACAATTTTTGAATCAGTCACTAAGGGCTATTATGGAGGATTTTGTGTGGAGACATAAATGAGACTTGATATGGACTAAATGTTTATGTCCACGGACAGTGTGGACACTCTAAGGAGAAAGCACCATAACTTACCTTTTTCACTGGAAAGTCCCTTCTTGGACACACCATTCTGCCTATAGCTTTGTTATCCTGTTCTCGGCTCTGTGCCCCTTTCATCAACCTGCACGGTTTGAGACTTCATCCTCCCACGTCCCTTGTTATCTACAGACACTGACTTGGCCCTACTGTTTTTCATCAGTCCCATCCACATTTCCAGGGTATATTGGAACAGAGTAATCCTCAGCGGTCTATTTCTCAAATACTGATATCTTCCAATCTAGAACACAGATTTGTTCTATTCTATTTCTCTGTTGTGTTTAAAAACAATAGTCTATTTTTATCAAATGCCCAAGCCACATTTTAGCACAGACAAATCAGAATTTCAGAGGGTGGGATCCTGATTTTTTTAAGCTCTCCAGGTGATTCTGTGACACAGAGTTAAGAACCACTGATCTAATACAAAAACATGAGGAATGGCAGGGCTGGGGGGCGGGGGCGCGGGGGGAATGGAAGTGGGAAGAGGAGTTGACTCCAAGTACAAGATGCGTATACATTTCCCAAAAGTAGATACTAAGTCTCAGAGACAGTATGGTCTAAATACACATTATGATGAACATTTGCTTAATTGCAGAATAATTTAAATAATTGTTCCTGCCCACAGTGGATGCAACATCTTAGCTCATTGTAAAATGAAGTTCTAATTTCTGTTCGTAATTGGATTCCTGATTACAGACTATATACCTTGATAGCTTTTGGTACATGAGAAGAAAACCAAGTTTGGAAGTAGTTACCCTTAACTGCACAAAAAGTTTACTGGGGTTTAAAAATTAAAATCTTTTCATTACTTTGTTTTTTGGCTGTTTGAAGTTTACTTTTGAATCAAAGTATACAGTTACATAATTTAAGGGGCCAAATCATTCTAGAATTATTTATTAAGAAAATAGCACCTTTGTTTGTTTTGTTTTTTAGATTCCACATGTAAGTTAAAAATATCTTCTTGTTTTTCTCCTAGTTTCTTTGTTTAGATCTTGGGTTGCTTCCTTTTAAAAAATAATATTGAGGTAAATTCACAGAACATGAATTTAACCACCTTGAAGTTCACATTTCCGTGACATTGACATTTAGTATGTTCACGATGTTGTGTAGTCATTACCACCATCTAGTTCCAAAACATTTTTATGGTAGTGGGTAAAGGCAACCCCTTACCCACTAAGCAGTCTTATTACTTTTTGGTAAGAATAAATACTACATTAGTTCTATTGCCATGTAACAGATGACTCTGAAACATAGCAGCTTACATCAGTCTCACTTATTATCTCATAGTTTCTGGGGATCAGAAATCTAGACACAGCTTAGACTTCAGCCAGGGTTTCTCACAGGCTATAATCAGAGTGTCAGGGGCTGGAGTCATGTCAAAGCTTAACTGGAGAAGGGTGGATTTCCAAGCTCACTCACATGGCTGTTGGTAGGACTCAGTACTCTGCAAACTGTTGGATTGAAGGTCCTGGTTCCTTGCTGGTTATTGGCTGGAAGCCAACCTCAGTTCCTCACCACATGGGCCTCTCTACAGGGAAGCTCACGTCAGGACAGCTGGCTCCATCAGAGCTAGAAGTCAGAAAATAATAGAGGACTCTGAGAAAGAGAGAAGGAGAGAGAGAGGAAGGCAGAGAGAGAGAGAGAGTGAGAGAGAGAGAGAGAAGGAAACAGGGAAAGAAAAAAAAAAAATTATCCTGGAGCTACCTGAATCTATTATGTGTGGTAAGATTCCACATTCCTTCCCACTTGTTTTTTTTTTTGTTGTTGTTGTTGTTGTTTTTGCGGTACGCGGGCCTCTCACCGTTGTGGCCTCTCCCGTTGCGGAGCACAGGCTCCGGACGCGCAGGCTCAGCGGCCATGGCTCACGGGCCCAGCCACTCCGTGGCATGTGGGATCTTCCCGGACCAGGGCACGAACCCGTGTGCCCCGCATCGGCAGGCGGACTCTCAACCACTGCGCCACCGGGGAAGCCCCCCACTTATTCTTGTACTTCTCCAAGAATTTGGCTTTTCTGCGTTTCTTTGTTACTCAGAAAAAAATCTGTGTCTCTCTGCCTTTATTTCTCTTATCTTAAAACTCATCAAGGTGTAAAAAAATTGGGTACCACATGCACTAGGGATAACCATTAATTCTTCTAAAAAGGTGGATCTTCCAGGATCATCATGTGTACAATACTGAAAATTACCCCAATGCAAGGTGTGCACATAACAATTTTTCCTTTTTTATTTTTTATGACCAGGAGATGTGAATTTGGCTAAAGAACAGAGAAATCCTAGTTGGGGGTTAGGGTCATGGAGGGAGGTTGAGATGGAAGTGATTTTTAATTTTTGCAAGGGTTGGTGGTGAAAGTAAAGAGGGTAGAAGGCTGATGCTTCAGTGCATCATGATGGAGAGTTTTTCCATCAGTGACTGCAACCCTAGATGTTCTCCACAGGCTTGGAATAAACTAGTACCTGAGCAGTCAAGGTGGGTTGCACATGATCCCGAGTCAGCTAGTTAAACTCACTCTCCCCAAAGTTGAATCCTGGGAAGAGGCTGTCCTTTACTTCCCAGGGATCTCTAGGCTCTGTGTGGCAGAGCCAACTGGGCTCATGGTCTGCGTGCTTTGACTTGAGGATGGGAAGAGCTTTGATCGACAGAACAAGCAAAACTATAGGAAACAAAGGAAGTACAAACAGATCGGATTTACCAAAGGAAAAGGGTATGCTGCACAGGCAAGAACTCACATAAGTCCTGAAGCAAGCATTGGTCACAATCGTTTGTTTTTACATTGCCTGTAAGGGATGGTGACATTCCTTTACAATTCAATGCAATGTCTTCTATGTGTCTCTGCCTTAAAAGAGATAATATCTGCTCATGGCAACCAGAAATATAATGTGAATAAAGATTATAAGCCAGTATATTCTCAAGTATTAAAATGTGTGTGAATTAGTTGTGACTGAAGATTATGAGATGAGATCTGATTTGAGTAAAATATTGGCCTCAGCAGTAGCTGGGATGAGATGCAGGTTTGCTACAGTGCGTTCTTCCAATTTCACCGTCTTTGCTTCTAATTCCACATGTTCTATGGCCTTGCCTCGGAGTTACAATCCATTTAGCAGACAGTTGGGCTGTCAATTTGCTTAAGGCGTCTCAAGGTGTCTTTTTCAATATCTTTTCTCTGTCTCTATCTAGCCTTCCTTTCTTTTTCCCAAGACCTCTTTGCTTTATTAATATTTCTTCATCCACTAATAAAAAAAAACCTGGTATCACCTCTGTTGAATTCCTCTCAGGCTGCTCAGTTTGGGACAATTGCATTCCTCCCAAACACTCCGTGCAAATATCTATCACTACATTTACCATATGTTGTTATAATTTCATATTTATATGTTTACGTCTTCTAACTACTCTGTGGCTTATTCTTCTCTGTGTAGAGAAAAATGTATGGTGTTGAAAGGCTACAGACTGAAGTAAGTCCCTTTTCTGAACAGGACTGGTTTCAGATAAATGAGCACAGGATCACGTAACTGACTCATGTTAAATCACCTAAGAGGCCAAACACAAAAGGCCATACATTGTATGACTGCATTTATACAAAATTTCCAGAATAGGCAAATCCCTGGAGATAAAAAACAGGTTAGTGGTTATGAAAGGATGGGGGAAGGAAGTGGTGAGTGATTTTTTAGTAAGTATGGGGTTCCATTCAGGGTGATGAAAAGTCCTGTAACCAGATAGTGGTGATGGCTCCACCACATTGCAAATGCTCTTAATGCCACTGAATGGTACCCTTTAAAAGGGTTACAATGATAAATGTTACGTTATGTATTTTACCACAATTAGAAAAATAAAATTAAAAAGTAAACAAAAATACAAATATCCAAAAAAAAAAAAGCGGTAAGATCAATTCCCATATGTCCCTGTGTGTTTCTAAGACTTTTGATTAGAATGTCCTCACTTCCTTTGCCCCCCCAGATTCTGAATCCTTGACCTTTTAGGATGCTATGAGATGAATCCATAACCTTCAGACTCTACACTATAGCCTTATTCTATATTGAGGTCACCATGATGGGGGAAAAAAAAAAGAGAGAATTTTCATACAAAGAAAATGCAATTAAATATTATCAGAACCAGGTAAAAGTACTTATCAGGCAAAGCAGGCACTGTTTTTCTCCCTTTATGTACAAAACTGTTTTAATTTACAAAGTACAAATAGTTGTTTGCCAAAAAAAGTAATAATAAAATAATAGGACAAGTATATAAGGTAAAAAATAAAAATCATTTCAAAAAGTTTCCTCTGATGGAGACAAAGCTACATATAAACAAACTGCAATTTTGTTTTCCTTTTCTGGGCATGCAAACTACATTCCCCAGACTCTCATGCAGTTGGGGAAAGACTGTGTAAGTGTGTTCTAGCCAGTGGGGTGTTAGTGGAAGTAACATAACCTTCTTCCAGGGCTGGCTATAAAATCCCCATGCAGTCATCATCATGTTCTCTTTCCTTTCTGCAATGATTTTGGAGGTGATATGTGTGAGATTAAGTGGAACCACAAGTTAGAAGAAACCCGGATCCTTATGTCACTGCTTGGAAGGTGAGATACCAAGGGAGCCAGGCAACTTGCATAAGACTGTGACATGGATGAAAGGAAACCTATATTGCTATTGCATTAAGCTTCTTGCATTTAGGGCCTACTTGTTATCTTAACGTAACGTCTCCTATTCTGACTCATTTACCTCTCAATCTTACTCAACAGAGGTAACTAACTATATATCCAAATTTTCAGTCAAAGTATAGAATATTTCTATGTCATGTCTTCTTCCTATTCCTTTAAGGTGGATCCCAGATGCAGTTTAGGTGACCCACTTACTGCTAGGAAGCCGTGTGTTTTTCTTAAACCAAGGAAGGGAATCCCATTCCTCTCACTAGGCATTTGCTTAGGAATGGATATGCGATATGATTCTGGTCAAGGGAAAAATGTGAAGAATTCTAACAGAAGGTTTCTTGGAAAGATGTTTCCATAGGTTATAAAAAGGTGGCTGTTCGTCTTTTGTTCAACATTGTTAAAAACCTGGATTTGTGGTACCATATGTTGGCAAGTAGGGTGATTGTGAGAACAAATTTTACATGCCAAGCAGAGGAAAAAGATGGGAGTAATCATTGTTATGACATCACTGAGCAAATAAATTAACCAACACTTGAGATATACATCTCATTAAATTTTTGGCATGTGAGATAATAAAACTTTATTTTTTAGCCACTTTGAAATGTTTTTCTGTTACTTGCAGCCAAAAGCATCCTAAGACATGTTGATATTTTTGTTTCCTATGATTTTAATATTTCAAATAATATTGCAGCAAATATCTTAGTACATTTGTCATTGGTTAGGTAGTTGTATTTCTGGGTCAAAGAGTATAAGCATCTAAATCTTTCACAAATAATACCATCCTTTTCTCCAGAAATATTGCCTTCCCTTTGGCTTTTAATTTTTCCAATCTGGATATCATCAATCTATTTAATTTTGCTAATCTTATAAGCAAAATAATACCTCATTGTTTTACTTTGTATTTTTTTTGTCATTAATTGGGTTGAACATGTTTTATGGGCTTAGTGACTCTTTCTACGGCTTTTGTAAGTTGTCTATTCAAATCTTTTGACCATTTTTTTCCATTGACATTCGTATTTTTCTTATTAATAGGAACTCTTAATTAAAATAGGACTATTAACCCTTGCATTGCAAATATTTTCTTCCAGTCTGTTGGTTATCTTTAACATTGCTTAGAATATCTGTTCCCATATAGGAGTTTAACATCTTTATCTCATCATTTAAATCACTCTTAAATTGAACACCTTCCAATTTTTTATATCTTAAAATCCCAGGTGTTGTTCTCAGTGGTTTTTTTAAAGGACCAAGAAATTTTAAAAGTGCAAAAACTCAAATTTTAAATTATTGACAAGATATTTAGAGGGCTAGGGCACCTGAAGGAAAGGGAATATATTTTTGTTGAGTGCTTACTGTGTGCAAGGCATTTTCCTAGAGGCTTTAAATGTGATTTTTTTTTCGATTTTAATCCTTATGACAATCCTATAAATCGGTTTTTATTATTACTATTTCAAGAGAACCTAGGTTAATAGCTTGCCGAAGGTCACATAGCCAATAAAGAGCAGGTCTGTATTATGGGTCAAGGACGTATTAGTTTCTTAAAACTACCTTTAACCAAGGTGTATACTGTTACTGAGAATTACAGACGCTGATAAACATGTAAAACAAAATTCGTATTTCCCACTTTCCACTTCTCCTTGTGATACTCTTTCTTTTATCCGGAGCCAAGAATGAAAAGAACAGATCCGTGTGACTCAAAGACTAGTCTTTTTTCATTGTACTATGATGCCTTCCTTTGAGCTTAGAAGAAAAGAAAGTGGGATATTTTTTTTTTTAACCTGTTTGTATCAAGCACTATTCGTCTGCAAAATTGAATCAGTCACCAACATTAACAGGAAGAACTTTCATGGTGTTTGTGGGCTAGGTCCATATGTTTTTGGAGACATTGATAAACTGGGTGATGGCTTTGTTTCATTTATCACCAGGCCTTATTTTTTAGGGACTTACCTTGCTGAATCCCTCCCTGTTGAACAGTCACTTCCTCCTGTCTCAGCTGTCGATCTTTGATGTCTAGTACTGTCTGGTATTATTTTTAAGATGAGAGTGTGGGAAGAAAAGAGGAAATGTGTCTGCATATTGCACCCACCTCTGATCCAGGAGAGCATTTCTCCTTCTAATTTTGAGATGTACTCTGCCAGGGGTTTAAGCTTCTTTGCATACTAATCCCAACCTGAACCTTGTCTGGTAGCCTTTTCTTGAATAAACATTCAGCGTAGCCAAAATAAAATAACCTTTAATTCCAAGACTAAAAGCCTTGAAAATAGGATCTGGAAAATCCCTAACCAAAGCTGCTAATCTTGAAAGCACCACTTTAAAAAAAAAAAAAAATTATCAAAGCAGGCGGGGTATCATTGAATGGACTTGAGCAAGTCACTTGAATGCCCCAGGTAATGTTTTCTCTATACTTAAAGTGGAGGAATTGAAGCAGGGTATCTCCAAGTCGCTTCTGTTGTTCAGTCTCATTCGAGAACACCAGAGCAGCCCTAGACAAAATTAGAAAGTTGCCAGAGTTGGTCTTACGTGCTTTATCTTCTCTTCACGTTCCTTTTTCTCCTTTGAGCACTCTACCCAGTAGACACATGTCTTTATCTTGCCCCATGAAGGTTTTAGAGTTTCTGATTCTGGGTTCATTTACCCCAGTTCTCTCAAACATTATCTCTTGTTCTCAAAACTTTCGTATTTACAGTCTCCTAAGGCCTTTCTCCTTGGCATGAAAATGATATATTAACCCAGGCTAATCAGTTAATGAGTTACTTCTTGGTCACTTGCTTGAGTTCTAACAAGGACTTTCAATAAACAAAATATTCCAAAGAAGTGACCCCGAATTGGAAATCATAGGCACTTTGGTTGGGCCAGTGGGAAAGTTTGAGGGTGAGGGTGGACACAGGATCTTCTCAGAAAACACTAGAAAACAACCACTTGATCTGTCTTGATGAACAGAACATAAATGCTTTATGTTCCTGACATCGTTGAAAAGACTAAATAACCGTGACATCCTTTTTCTATTTGTAAAGCTCAATATGATTTTTTTTTTAAGCAAAGAGTTTATATACCTTTACGGGGGACATGAAGACCAAAGCGTCCTATTAATCCACAGAAGCCTAGAGCCCAGTCAGGTGTCAGCTGATTCCTACGACAGCTCCATTAGGGGGTAGGGCAAGGGACCTGGCAAAATCACTGTGGCCTCTCTCTTAATTTGAAGATTCTTAAGTTTTAGTCATTGCTTATGGAGACACATTCTTTTCCTGAAGAGAATTTTGAGTTCTCTGTGGTCAGGGATGGGCAGTTTACTTCTTTGTATGCTCCATGGTGTCCAGCACAGGCAGGGAACATAAAATTGCTTAAGGAATACTTACTGACATATCATCTTTCTGGAGAAGAGACCGAAACAGCTGTATAGTTATTACTTCATTTTTCTAGGATAAAGTACCCTCTGAAAATATCAATAGATATCAGTATCTTTGTTTTGCAGAGAGAGGAAAACAAAAGTTTAAATGGCTTGTCTTGTGTCACAACTAGAGACTGTGACAGAGTTGGGATTAGAACTAAATTTTGACAAGTAGCTAAAGCAGAAAATACCAGATCTTCTTCTATGGTCGCTCTGCTGGCCCTTGTGTTATCATGAGCAGACTTTGAGCAAAAGGAAAGAATAGAGGAAGCCCTTAGAATGTGGACTGCTTTCTTAAGAGAGATGGAACCAGACAGGTTCTAGATATGCTGGATGCTGGTGTAGTAGAGGAGAAATTGATAAAATGATGGGCTTTAGTGTGGTACTTAACAATGCCATCCAGTGTCTTATCTGCTTTCCTAAGAAACACTTTTTATGTGCCACCATCCCAAATTTTGAAGTGAAAGAGGCAAAGTCATGCCCCAGATTTGCCACTTGCTAGTTGAGAGATCTTTGAAAAGGTACTGGGTAAAGAACGATTCCTGAGCTATTCCTGTTGCCTATGAGGCTGTACACTGTGGAGCTCCTGGCTACCTCTGTTCCAGCCCCATGGTCCACCTTGCCATTTCTTCACCACACCAAGCGTGTTTCTGTCTCAGGGCCTACATGTGCTGCTCCCTGTCCCTGGAATGCTCTTTCTTCAGAGAGCTGCATGGCTGGTCCCTCACTTCACCTGTACTTCTGCACCTTCTCAATGGCATTGGGCTTTCCTAATAGCCTGATCTAAAGTATTGTCTCTGCCCACTTCAGACCTAGGGACACATACAGACTGAAAGTGAGGGGATGGAAAAAGATATTATATGCAGATGAAAATCAAAAGAAAGCTGGAGTAGCAATTCTCATATCAGACAAAACAGACTTTTAAATAAAGACTATTATGAGAGACAAAGAAGGACAGTACATAATGATTAAGGGCTTAACCCAAGAAGAAGATATAACAATTGTAAATATTTATGCACCCAACATAAGAGCACTTCAATACATAAGGCAAATGCTAATGGCAATAAAAGGGAAAATAGACAGTAACACAGTCATAGTAGGGGACTTTAACACCCCACTTTTAACAATGGACAGATCATCCAAAATGAAAATAAATAAGGAAACACAAGCTTTAAATGACACATTAAACAAGATGGACTTAACTGATATTTATAGGACATTCCATCCAAAAACAACAGAATACACTTTCTTCTCAATTGCTCACGGAACATTCTCTAGGATAGATCATATCTTGGGTCAAAAATCAAGCCTTGGTAAATTTAAGAAAATTGAAATTGTATCAGCTATCTTTTCCAACCACAGCACTATGAGACTAGATGTCAATTACATGAAAAAAACTGTAAAAAATACAAACACAATAAACTAGACAATAGACAATAGACAATAAACTACTAAATAACAAGAGGTCACTGAAGGATTCAAAGAGGAAATAAAAAAATACCTAGAAACAAATGACAATGAAAACGTGACGACTGAAAGCCTATGGGATGCAGCAAAAGCAGTTCTAAGAGGGAAGTTTATAGCAATACAATCCTATCTCAAGAAACAAGAAAAATCTCAAATAAACAACCTAACTTTACACCTAAAGCAATTAGAAAAAGAACAAAAAACCCCTCAATGTTAGCAGAGGGAAAGAAATCATAAAAATCAGATCAGAAATAAGTGAAAAACAAATGAAGGACACAATAACAAAGATCAGTAAAACTAAAAGCTGGTTCTTTGAGAAGATAAACAAAATTGATAAACCATTAGCCAGACTCATCAAGAAAAAAAGGGAAAAGACTCAAATCAACAGAATTAGAAATGAAAAAGGGGAAGTACAACTGACACAGCAGAAACACAAAGGATCATGAGAGATTTCTGCAAGCGACTATATACCAATAAAATGGACAGCCTGGAAGAAATGGACAAATTCTTAGAAAAGCACAACCTTCTGAGACTGAACCAGGAAGAAACAGAAAATATGAACAGACCAATCACAGCACTGAATTGAAACTGTGATTAAAAATCCTCCAACAAACAAGAGCCCAGGACCAGATGGCTTCACAGGCAAATTCTATCAAACATTTAGAGAAGAGCTAACACTTATCCTTCTCAACTCTTCCAAAATATAACAGAGGGAAGAACACTCCCAAACTCCTTCTACGAGGCCACCATTACCGTGATACCAAAACCACACAAAGATGTCACAAAGAAAGAAAACTACAGGCCAATATCACTGATGAACATAGATGCAAAAATCCTCAACAAATAGCAAACAGACATTAAGAGGATCATACACCATGGTTAAGTGGGGTTTATCCCAGGAATACAGGATTCTTCAAGATACACAAATCAATATGATACACCATATTAACAAATTGAAGGAGAAAAACAATATGATCATCTCAATAGATGCAGGAAAAGCTTTTGACAAACTTCAACACCCATTTATGATAAAAACCCTGCAGAATGTAGGCATAGAGGGAACTTACCTCAGCATAGTAAAGGCCATATATGACAAATGCACAGCCAACATCATTCTCAGTGGTGAAAAACTGAAACCATTTCCTCTAAGTTCAGGAACAAGACAAGGTTGCCTGTTCTTACCACTATTATTCAACATAGTTTTGGAAGTCCTAGACACGGCAATCAGAGAAGAAAAAGAAATAAAAGGAGCCCAAACCAGAAAAGAAGAAGTAAAACTGTCACTATTTACAGATGACATGATACTATACATAGAAAATCCTGAAGATGCTACCAGAAAACTACTAGAGCTAATCAATGAAATTGGTAAAGTAGCAGTATAGAAAATTAATGCAAAGAAATCTCTTGCATTCCTATGCACTAACAATGAAGAATCTGAAAGAGAAATTAAGGAAACACTCCCATTTACCATTGCAACAAAAAGAGTAAAATACCTAGGAATAAACCTTCCTAAGGAGACAAAAGACCTGTATGCAGAAAACTATAAGACACTGATGAAAGGAATTAAAGATGATACAAACAGATGGAGAGATATACCATGTTCTTGGATTGGAAGAATCAACACAGTGAAAATGACTATACTACCCAAAGCAATCTACAGATTCAGTGGAATCCCTATGAAACTACCAATGGCATTTTTCACAGAACTAGAACAAAAATTTCACAATTTGTATGGAAACACAAAAAACCCGGAATAGGGAAAGCAGTCTTGAGAAACAGAAACAGAGCCGGAGGAATCAAGCACCCTGACTTCAGACTATACTACAAAGCTAAAATAATCAAGATAGTATGGTACTGGCACAAAAACAGAAATATAGATCAATGAAACAGGATAGAAAGCCCAGAGGTAAACCCACACACATATGGTCACCTTATCTTTGATAAAGGAGGCAAGAATATACAATAGAGAAAAGACAGCCTCTTCAATAAGTGGTGCTGGCAAAACTGGACACCTACATGTACAAGAATGATGTTAGAACACCATACACAAAAATAAACTCAAAATGGATTAAAGACCTAAATGTAAGTCCAGACACTTTCAAACTCTTAGAGGAAAACATGGGCAGAATACCCTATGGCATAAATCACAGCAAGATTCTTTTTGACCCACTTCCTAGCGAAATGGAAATAAAACCAGAAATAAACAAATGGGACCTAATGAAACTTAAAAACTTTTGCACAGCAAAGGAAACCGTAAACAAGATGAAAAGACAATCCTCAGAATGGGAGAAAGTATTTGTAAATGAAGCAACTGACAAAGGATTAATCTCCAAAATATAGAAGCAGCTCAATATCAAAAAAACAAACAACCAATCCAAAAATGGGCAGAAGACCTAAATAGACATTTCTCCAAAGAAGATATACAGATTCCTAACTAACACATGAAAGGTTGCTCAACATCACTAATCATTAGAGAAATGCAAATCAAAACTACAATGAGGTATCACCTCACGCCAGTCAGAATGGCCATCATCAAAATATCTACAAACGATAAATGCTGGAGAGGGTGTGGAGAAAAGGGAACCCTCTTGCACTGCTGGTGGGAATGTAAATTGATACAGCCACTATGGAGAACAGTATGGAGGTTCCTTAAAAAACTAAAAATAGAACTACCATATGACCCTGCAATCCCACTACTGGGCATATACCCTGAGAAAACCAGAATTCAAAAAGAGTCATGTACCACAATGTTCACTACAGCTCTATTTACAATAGCCAGGACATGGAAGCAACCTAAGTGTCCATTGACAGATGAATGGATAAAGAAGATATGGCACATATATACAATGGAATATTACTCAGCCATAAAAAGAAATGAAACTGAGTTATTTGTAGTGAGGTGGATGGACCTAGAGTCTGTCATACAGAGTGAAGTAAATCAGAAAGAGAAAAACAAATACCGTATGCTAACTCATATATATGGAATCTAAAAAACGAAAAAGGTTCTGAAGAACCTAGGGGCAGGATAGGAATAAAGACACAGACATAGAGAATGGACTTGAGGACAAGGGGAGTGGGAACGGTAAGCTGGGATGAAGTGAGAGAGTGACCTGGACATATATACACCACCAAATGTAAAACAGATAGCTAGTGGGAAGCAGCCGTATAGCACAGGGAGATCAGCTCGGTGCTTTGTGACCACCTAGAGGGATGAGATAGGGAGAGTGGGAGGGAGACGCAAGAGGGAGTGGATATGGGGATGTTTGTATATGTATAGCTGATTTACTTTGTTATACAGCAGAAACTAACACAATATTGTCAAGCAATTATACTCCCATAAAGATGTTAAGAAATAAATAAATAAATAAAACTGTGCTCCCATCTGCACTATAAAAAACATCCATGACTACTCCAAATTGTAATGCATTCCCATAGAATGAAAATTCATTGTAACCAACTGAGTACCAATTCTCTGATTAAGGACAATTTGTCCTCCCAACTGAACCAAAACTTGCCATATGGCAGAGACACTGATATAACAAATCAAATGAATTTGTATTCTGTTAAAATACCGTTCATTTTCGGAATTTAAAAAAAGGAAAAATAGGGCTTCCCTGGTGGCGCAGTGGTTGAGAGTCCGCCTGCCGATGCAGGGGACACGGGTTCGTGCCCCAGTCCGGGAAGATCCCACATGCCACGGAGCGGCTGGGCCCGTGAGCCATGGCCGCTGAGCCTGTGTGTCCGGAGCTTGTGCTCCGCAGCAGGAGAGGCCACAACAGTGAGAGGCCCGCGTACCGCAAAAAAGAAAAAAAAAGAAGAAGAATCAACAATCAATAAAAATATTAAAGGGAAATTTACAGAAAAAAATAGCTGCTAATCATATGCAATTATGTTCAACCTTACTAGAAGATAAATGCAAATAAAATTACAGAGAAATCATTTTCACTCATCACATTAGAAAATACTTTTAAAAATTGTTAATATATGAGTTGTCAAGAGTATAAGGAAACAGCCACTTTCCTACATTGCTGGTGGGAAAGTAAATGGTTAACATCTCTAGGGAGGACAATTTATCAGTAGCTATCAGAATTACAATTGCATATATTTTTGACACAGAAATACCACATCTACTATTTCCTCTACAAATACACTTGCACAAGTATATTCATTGCTGCCCTATTTGTAAGATCAAATGATTGAAAACGATACTCTTTCTGATTCTCCTGTGATTATTTTTCCTCTTCCATTATTGTCTTGGGCATCGTTACAATGCTTATTTTCAGGTTGGTCTTTGAATTTCTGGAACCCCCATGGATATGTGTCTGTTTTCTATTGTTTGTATTAATTTTTCTTCAGGTGGTCATGTCTCCTTATGTGCCTGTTGTTTGGTTTGGTTGGCTTTGGTGGTTGGAACTTTGCACTCTTAAAATTCTTTTTAAAAATAATGTGAACCCAAGTATGTTGTTATCGTCTCCAAAGAAGATTTACTTTTGCTTGCACCAAGAGCTATTAGCAATCTTGAATCATCTCAATGCAATTTCAATTTCAAAAGCTAAGAGAATGTGTCAAGTCCCTTTTGAGTCATATCACTTTGGATTAATTCTTATTCCTAACATTCATCCCTTTGGAGTCCCAGCCCAGAGCCAAGGGATTCACAAGGGCTCCCTTTCCTTGGATGGTCTATGACTCCTCTTAACCCCGTGAGGCTACAACTTCCTTCTCAAGCCTTCTCACAGCCCACATAAAAAGCAGCCTCGAATGCTGGGCTCATAGTCCTGGGTTTCCACTCCTCTCAGCTTCTGACCAAGTAATTCCTCACTCTCATTTTAATCCTCTACTCTCTTCAGGCAGGTATTTTTTTCCTTTAACCTTTATCTAGCTTTTCTGGTTGTCCTAATGGGAATATGATCCATATTGTCTTGTCCATCATGACCAGGAACAAAATTCCAAAGAAACTCAGTATTCCCATCAATCAATAAATTATGGTATATTTATACAAAGAACATTATTAGAGAGGATATTCTTTAGGTGCTGATATAGAAAAAAATCTTTAAGATACATTGTTTTGTAAAAAAGCAAAGTACAGAACAGTGGACACAGTATGCTATATTTAAGCATAAAACACCTCTGGAAGGATTCAAAATAATATTTGGATTGTTTTCAGCTTGGGAAAGTATATGGCCAAGGCATAGAAGTGATAAGAAAATTCTTTACTGTTTATCATTTGTACATTTGAATTTTGAAACAAGTAATATATTACCTGTTCAATATAAAAGCAAGTGAAATAATAAATGATAAAAAATGGGTAAAGCTATGTACATGAACACGTTCATCACTGCAGCATTTATAATAGCAAACAATTAAAAGCAACCTAAATGTTCAACAGTGAAAAAATGGTTATGTCAGGTGCAAATGTGGCATATTCTGTGATGATGTTAAAAACAAATATGAAAGTTATATAGAAACACGAATGTACTACTTTCCTATTACTGTATAGTAAATTAACACAAACTTAGCAGTTTAAAACATCATTTATTCCCCGACAGTGCTGTAGATCAGAAGTCCCACACAGTGTAGCTAGGTTCTCTGCTCAACTTCTCACAAGGCTGAAATCAAGTTGTCAACCAGGCTAAATTCTCATCTTAGAATTCTGCCTAATTCAATGTGAAATGTATATTGTTAAAGAAAGAAGATAACAATGGCTCTTAAACAAATGCAGAGATATTCAGTCTTACTAGTACAAGAAATTACACTTTTCATCTGTCAGAAAAAGTTTTAAAAATTTGGTAATGCACTTGATTGTCAAGGGTGTATTTCCTACGTTACTCAAAATTACATTGAACTGTTGCATATAGCAATGCATATAAAAAGTGTGATAACAGACAGGTAAAAGTATGTGTATGTGAAAGAGATTAGAAGGGAGGGTACAAAAATGCTAATAGTCACATAAAAGTATTTGTGTCACTTAATTTTTCATTAATTTTGAGATTTTTAAGTGAGGTTACTATTTTCTTGTATCATTAAAATTATATTTGAAGAGTAAGTACAGTAACTTTTTCCGCCTCTTTCCTCTTGTCTCAGTGTGGATTTCTTTGGGTTCGTTTCGTTTGGGATCCGTTGAGTCTCAGGCTGGCTAGAGATTTTGATGGCCTTTCCAACCTTCATGACAGTCAAATGCCCTTTCTTTGTTCTTAGTGGTCCCCAGGCATCAAAAGCATGGCAAATCCCATCAGTGCTCCAAGACAAGTGCGACTGAAGCCAGTTCTTCAAGCAGCCTCCAAAAAAGTTATATCATTGGATGCTCTGTACAACTCTTTCCCTCCCCAAGGAGAGGCAGGGATCTGGGGTTCTTTGCCCGTTTGCCCTGTGCTGAACTGGGTGGAGGGGCTATGGCAGCTGTTAGTTCTAATTGCCATATTTGTTCTCATTTGCTCCCAGACAAAAGGAGTATGCCAGGTTCTTTTAGTGCTCTAAGGCAGGCAAGACAGAAGTCAGTCCTTTCTGCTGTCTCCAGAAAAGTTGGGGCATTGGATGTGTGATCTTCTTTTCCACAGGGAGAAACTGGAAGCTGGTATTTTTCCTCTCCTCACTCTGTGCTGATCTGGGGGGAGGGCTATGATAATTGCTAGCCTAAATCACCATCTCTGATCTCAATAGTCAGGAGGTAGCTAGAGTATTCCAGGTCCCATCAGCACTTGGAGACAAGCAATACAGAAACCAGTCTTCTGGGAAAAGTTGGGTCATTAGATGTCAGGTTCAACTCTTTCCCTTCCCTGGGAGAGGCTACAATCCTGGGGATTTCCTCCTGATCATATAGTGCTGTTCTGGGGGTAGGGATTATAGAGAGAGGGTGTCTCAAATTTCCTTATTGACCTCAATGTCCCTAGTTTCATGCTTGCCAAGGTTACAGGAGTCTTTGAACAGTTTCTGGATGTCTCACAAGGGAATTTGTCCACATGTCATGATTGAATTAGTATGTTGGGTAAATGAAGAGTCCAGAGCTTTCTATTCTGCCATCTTACTTACATCACTCAATAATATACTTTTTATTGTTTTTCTTTGTCTCAGAGATTCTTAGCACACAAATTAAGATTTATTTGATGATTGAAGTTGATCATGAATATAGAGCACTCAATGCAGTATGGACTTCAACAGAGGTTAGCCATTTTTACTCCTACTATTTTCATTTTGTGAATAAAAGCACTGAGGCTCAAAGGGGTTAAGTGCAAAATAAGCAACAAAGTCCTCCCTCACGGATAACATGGGACAACCAAACTTCAATAGCTGACTTGGGACAAAAGACAATAGAGACTCTAGGAATAATTTTTATGCTTCCTTAGACTTGTGGCCATTTTTACTATTTATTCGTGTTCCCATAAAAGCAAAATAAAGATAAGGTAAAGTAAAACCTAAGTAGTTTATCAGTTAAGTTAGTGGTAGGGCTGATGAGAATTCAAAGGTTTGAGAATTATCTAATAGTATTAGTTATCTGTTGCTGCATCACAAATTATCACAAATTTAGCAGCTTAAAAAAACACACATTTATCATCTCAGAGTTTCTGTGGGTCAGGAAATTTAGGCACAGCCTGGTTAAGTTGTCTGTTTCAGGGTCTTTCACAGGCTTCAGTCAAGGTATTTGTCCAGGGCTGTGGTCTCATCAGAAGGCTTGAATGAGAAAGGATCCACCTCCAAGGTCACATCCCAGCCTTGTTGGCAAAATCCAGTTTGTCAAGAGCAGTCGGACTGTGGACCTCTGTCCCTAGCTGGCTATTGGCTAGAAGTGTACCTCAGTTCCTTGCCACAGGTACTTTCCTAACAGGCAGTATGCAAATTGAGAAGGTACCAGAGAGGTTCTGCTAGCAAGATGGAAGTCATAATTTTATGCCACCTAATTTAAGAAGTGACAGCCCATCATCTTTTCCCTGTTCTCAGGGTTAGAAGAAAGTCACTAGGCAAGCCCACATTCATTGGGTAGGGACTGCAAGAGGATGTGAATACCAGGAGGCAAGGATCATTGAGAGACATCTCAGAATCTACCTGCCACACTAGTCAATTTTAAATCATACTGATAGGAATGAAAGAGCCTAGGTAAACAGAAAGCACTCCTGTTGGGCTGTTTGATATGCTCTTAGAATCTTAATAGATTTCCCTCATGAAATTAGCTTTTACTTATGCAGATATATTCTGAGAATGTAGTATGGCTCTGAAACTTTATGGGTAACAATAAGAAGACAAAAAGAAATAAAAGTTATCTATGACTAGTTAAGTTGTTTAACAGCATCAAATCGGGAGATCCTATTTAATGTTGGTGGGCCAGTCTGCATAATGGATAGTGACACGCTTAATCCAACATATATGTATTGAGCATACTCTTTTGCATTTAATAGGGGCTAATACCTATTTGGAAAAAAATCAAATAGAATAGATTTAAATGTGTAGATTTCAATTACCCTTGCTGGTACTCTTGATACTTTAACTTTTACCAAGAGCCATTCTGCCTCCACTTACAAGTGGAATGAAAATAATTTGTTCCTTAAAGTAGAAATAAAATTGACTATAAAATATCAGACTCCATGCTGTTATTTCTCACTCCAAAAAGAGCTGTGCTTATTATAAACCGTCAAGGGCTGTCTTCTCTCTCATCTGAGGGGATGTTCCAGCCCAGCAAATGGAGACTAAAGCTATGTTCAGCAGCAGCCAAGGAGTTAAGAAGCTGGGTGTGAAGGTGTTATTACCAGTTGTTATTTCATTACCTGCAATGCATGGTTGGGAGCATTTGAAGTAATGCCGGGAAATCCTCTACTAAAAGGATCACGAGGTGGGTTGGAAGTTCATGCCTTTTGACCAGGTCCACAGCCCACATCTGCCACAGTGAATTTTAATTAGATGTTATTCCAGAGAGGAGTTTCTATGCTAGTGTTAAATCAGAAAAAACAATTCCACAATGCATTATTCATCATTCTGGCATAAATGAAAATAGAGTGGACTTAGAGTAGGAAACTACTTTTCAGCAGGGAGAGGGCTTTTACATAACCAGCCTATCAGCCACAAGGTTTAGGCCCAATACTCCAAAAATATATATGATAAAGAGATAAAAATTTTATTTCTAAATTACTATTTCCGTAGTACAAATAAGGCAGTGGTTTTCCTTGAACCGTCTATAATTCCAATGCATTGCTTTTATTTTTGGTAAGATTAGAATAATATTAATGAAGTATAGATGTAGATCATCTTACCTAAAGTCTTGACTAGTTCCAGTATACATTATATGTCTTTGTGACCTGCCTCGTGCTTTGTCTTTAAGTTTCTATTGTGCCTTTCCAGGCAAAATGTAGAGTTATAATTGACCCTGAGCCAAGAATATAATTATTCAGATATGTGGAATTTTTTCTTCTTAGAATTTATCAGAGAAATACTTTTGCCAGTGAAGATAGAAAGCCATGTATATTTTTAAGACTGTAAGAGAAAAACCAGGAGAATTTGACACTTATTGAGCATCTATTATATGCCAGCATTTTTTGACATGCATTCTCTCATTGATCAGTCTTGCAAGTAAGCTTTATCCTCCCAGTTTCATAAATGAGAAAAAGGAAACTGTGGGACCATGGAAAGAAAACTAGTATTTGTTGAGCAAGTGACTAGTAACATGAGGGGCACTTCATATGTATTAATTCATTTCAACTTTATATACTCTTCCCCATGTTATAGTTACAGAAAATAAGATTGGGAGATGTTAAATAATTTGCACAATATCATACAACTAGTCATCAATTGGACCTCATGTGCATCTAATTTCTTGTATTTTTCCCAAGTATATCACAGTATTTCAGCATAAAATCCTTTAAATGTAGCTTCTAGCAGAGGTACTGAAGAATTTAGATGACTCCCTGCCACCTCAAGAGGGGAAGATTGCTATTTATAAAACTATTGTGTTCCCCAGCAAGGAAGGGCATCTTGGAACATTTCCAGAAGTAAATTTATCCATAATTAAATTAATTAAATTATTAAAAGTAAATATTGAAGTATCTTCCTTGGCTCAACTGTATGTTCCAAAATAGGACCAGTTACAAAATCTACCCTATTACACTTTCTCTTCCTTCTTTCTTCTTCTTTCTTTCTTTTTTCTAAAATTGTTGAACACTTACTGCTTCACTATAATTTCTTTTTAACTCATCTATTGCCTGCTGTAGCCTAGGAGTTCCTTGAAAGCAGATACCTTGGTATATTCTAGGCCTCTAATTCCTGGCGCTTAGCAGATGCTCAATAAAAAGTGAAAGGATGACTGCATACAAAGAAATTAATTAATCAACAAACATATGAAGCAACGGGGTACCAAACCAGACTCATACTTAGTTCTAGCAAACCTCAGAATACTCTAGACTATGGCCCTCGCACTGAAGGTGATGTGATGCCCCGAGGCTGCCTCGAGTTGTAGATGTAGCCTGGCAGGTACTCAGCCAGGATTCAGTTTAACTGAGTGTTACCCACCTCTGTCCCACCACCATTCAAGACGCTCAGATCTTGATCTCCAATAGCTGAAAGAATAAGGTCCCTCTGATTCTGTGATTATCATATATTTCCCCCACTTGTCCTTCATTCCCCTGTTCCAAACATGCATTTTATTTTGCAAAAATATAAAATGTAGGCTTTCTTTCAGCTCACTAGAATTTCTAGAGATAATGTGTAGTGGTTAAGAGCATGAATTTCAAGTCAGACTAAGTAGGTTCAAGCCAGACTACCATTTATTTATTCACATGTGACCTTCGAAAGTCTAAGTTTCAGGTTCTCATGGGTAAATGGGGACAATAGAAGTACCTACCTCAGAGAGTTATTATGGAAGTTGTTTTAATGATGAACCAAATGTGAGCATGGTTCCTGACACATTATTTTTTAATAATAGAATGAGGCTGAGAAAATATCTTTTCATTTGGCTATTCAGTTTATAAGGACTTAGGAATTAAAACCAAAAGAGAAGCGAAATTCCCTTTATTCTCCTAAAAATGTGCAGTTGATCCTTGAACAACATGTGGGTTAGGGGTGCTGACCCTCTGCACAGTCGCAAGTCCGCATATAACTTACGGTCAGCCCTTCGCATCCACGATTCCTCCATACCTGCACTTTTGCACCATAGATTCAACCAGCTGCAGATCATGTAATACTGTAGTATTTACTATTGAAAAAACCCACGTACAAGTGGACCCACGCAGTTCAAACCTGTGTTGTTCAAGGGTCAACTTTGTTAACTGAGTAGTCTAGTTGCAAGGACAAGAATGTCTACAGTTTGTCCCAGCTTCAGATCTTGTGCCCATTCTGGCAATGAGGATGAGATGTTCTGGTCATTGGCCTGGGTCATATGACCTCCTTAAGGGCTGGGATGGATGAGGGGGTAAGAAAGGGAGTACTGCCTTACCCAAACCACATGGTAAGAAAGGGAGTACTGCCTTACCCAAACCACATGGACTGAAAGAGGAGATAAAGGAAAATCAAGGTGCTGCCACCGGAAACAACTTTAAAAGGACTAAGCCAACCATGGATGACTAATGTAGGATGATATTACTAACCAAGAGAAATGAAAGCATCTCTGAATGCTTGCTTGCTCCTAAATTAAAAAGTGGAGATATAAAAGAGAAATAGGCAAATTCAAGGCCTATTCTGATTTAATTGGAACCACAAAGAAATTTTTGCTCAAGAGGCCACGAAGTTGAGTCTAAGCGTTGCAAGTGAAATGGACATAAGTAGATATCCAAGTAGGTTAATCAGGGATTTCTTTAATAGCCAATTTAGCTAAGAGAATTTCTTTATAAAGATTCTTTCTACCCCTCTCATAAATTACTTAGATGCTTACTTTAAACTTTCCATTTTGCCTACAGAAACACTGCCTTGAAAGGCATAGCTCCCCAAATTTAAACTATTCATGTACCCATAGGGGAATTATGCAATAAAAGACAGAAGGTATGCAAATAAAAAGATCAGTTTTCCTATGCCTGTCTGTCCTGTTATATTTAAATAAAATCTCATGTATTCTCTTGTCTCAGGAAAGAATAAGCAAGAATAACAAAATTCAGAAAGACATAAATTGCCAATACTTCCTAATGTAGCTTTGTTCCAGACACTTTGTAAAAGTCCTACTGATGGCAAGCTTCAAATATTACTTAAATCAGGACATTTTGTCCTAAAGTTATTTACCCATGAGTGTGTATGTGTGTTTGAGTGTATAAGTATTTATGTTTCCCTTTCTCTCTCCCCTCACATTTCTCTTGATAAGAAATTTCCTCTCTCTATAGTCATCTATCACCCAAGTCATGAAACATAGAGGAATGAACACAACACGTGGATGATGTAACTTTGTTTCTTAAGTAGAATGTCAGATATACCAGCAGTTGTTCGAAATATTCACACATACACAAAAAAATAAGTAAATGTAGAAAGTAATTATGGAGGTCACAGAAAATCTCTTTTCTTTTATCTTTTTGTTTTTAAATGAAACGTACATTTTTAGGTCATGAATCAAAATAAAATTGTGCAAAAATCTTGGGAAGACCATTAAAAAGGACATGAAATATGAAAATCTCCAGTTATAACTAATGAACACAATTAAGTAAATGGTCTTCCAGTTTCTCAATCGCTAAGCCAAGCACTATTTTCCAGGATTTAAAATGAATAAGAAAACCATAGAAACTGACACTTAGCCACACATGCAAAGAAATCTCACTTAATTCTATTGTGTTTTTAAAACATGGATATTTGAGAGGTCAGTGCATCAGATAAGTACACTGAAACATAGCTTTTATTTGTGACCACTAGAACTAAACAAACTCTGGAGGAGTACAAGACAAGAAAAGAAAACCTGGATCCAATTAGAGATGTTCCCAGTTCTGGGTTAGGCCTGTTTTCCCTGGAGGTTCTACAAACCTACAGTCAACATTAATTCCAAAATGTATCAAGTCAAACAGTGTATTAATAAATGAAAATATCACTGGATATTGTAGACTATCTTTGGAAAAATGTTTTATGAAAACACACCTTAATCATTTAGCTTGGCTAAGTCCATAATTAAACAAAAATGTATCTATATCTTTCAACAAATCTTGACTCAATTTGGTAACATTAGATTCATGTTGACAGCTTTCTTCCTAGTTGTAAAAAAAAAACTATCACTATGAGCTTACTCTCTTACAAAAGCTTTTATCATTGGATTGTAAGTAACCAGCTTCCTTAAAACCCCATCTTATTCCTTTCTTAAAGTCTCATTTAATATAATGTATATAATATATTATAGTATTATCTAAATATAAATGCTTAATTATACCATTATGGAATAGAATAACAATAGGGTTGAAAAAGAGTTCCCACTGAGATTTAATTCAGGGTCACGGATTAGACATTGCACTCTTAATAATTCCCCATTCACCAGTATCACATTCTCAAAGCCTATTCCTTGTAAATCTACCTCAGTTATCACCTTCTCTGAAAAGACTTCCATGACCATACCCTTTACCACTAGAAAGATAAAGCTATTAAAAAAAAAAATACCTCCAGTATTTTGTGCAATGAGATAAAGTGCCAATGAACATGTAATCAGGTAATCACTCTCTCGTGCATGCCACCCTGTACAAACTCTTATGATTATACTTCTCACATTGTACTATAATTGTTTGTTTAATGCCAGTCTATAGAATGAAACTCTGACTTACTTTGATCTGAATCCATGTTGTATTCATTTTTTTAGCATCTTTATTGGAGTATAATTGCTTTACAATGGTGTGTTAGTTTCTGCTTTATAACAAAGTGATCAGTTATACATATACATATGTTCCCATATCTCTTCCCTCTTGCGTCTCCTTCCCTCCCACCCTCCCTATCCCACCCCTCTAGGTGGTCATAAAGCACCAAGCTGATCTCCCTGTGCTATGCGGCTGCTTCCCACTAGCTATCTATTTTACGTTTGGTAGTGTATATATGTCCATGCCACTCTCTCACTTTGTCACAGCTTACCCTTCCCCCTCCCCATATCCTCAAGTCCATTCTCTAGCAGGTCAGTGGCAGGTGCTGCCTTAATCTGGCTGTCTTTACTGAGCCAAGGCACTTGTCTTCCAGTTGCTGTGAGTCTTGGCTGCTAATGGCCCATAGGTACCTTTCTCCAGAGCATTGTCTTTGGCTAATAGGAACCCAGAAATGCCTACGAGGAGAGCCCTCATTAAATGACTGGATGATTCAAGGGTACACAGTCTCTTGACCCAAGGTTGGACAAGTCTGTAATGTTCTTCATACTCTAGAGCTCCCCTGGAGATCAGGCTGAGACTAGGAGGTAATTATGGAGGTCACAGAAAATCTCTTTTCTTTTCTCCTTTTGTTTTTAAATGAAGCATGCATTTTTAGGTTATGAATTGAAAGAAAATTGTGTGACTATTCACAACAGCCAAAACATGGAAACAACCTAAATTCCATTAACAGATGAATGGATAAAGGAGATGTGGTACATATATACAATGGAATACTACTTAGCCACAAAAAAAGAATGAAATAATGCCATTTGCAGCAACATGGATGCAGCTAGAGATTATCATACTAAATGAAGCAAGTTGGAAAGAGAAAGACAAATACCATATGATATCACTTATACGTGGAATCTAAAATATGACATAAATGAACCTATCTATGAAACAGAAACAGAATCAGGGACATAGAGAATAGACTGCTGGTTGCCAAGCATGGAAGGGGGTGGAAGAGGGTTGGATTGGGAGTTTGGGATTAGCAGATGCAAACTGGCATATATAGAATGGATAAACAACAAGGTCCTACTATATAGAACAGGGAAGTATATTCAATATTCTGTGATAATGGAAAAGAATATGAAAAAAGATATATATCAGTCACTTTGCTCTACAGCAGTAATTAATACAACATTGTAATTCAACTACTGTATGCTTCAATAAAAAATAAATTTTAAAAAAATTGTGCAAAAATCTTTGGAACACCATTAAAAAGGATATGGAGTATGAAAATCTCCAGTAATAAATAATGAACACAATTAAATAAATGGTCTGCCAGTTTCACAATCTCTAAGCCAAGCAGCTAAGCACGCACATCTCTGCTTAGCTCTTCCCATCTCCTAATCTGCTTCCCTCACTTCCTTCCAGTTTACTCCTAGAAACACTTCATCAGTAAATCACTTGCACAAAGACCCCCATATCAGGCTGTGCTTTTAGGAAATCTGACCTAAGACATAGCTCTAAGTGCACTGATTTCTATGATAAATTGAATTTTTCTCCTATTAAACTCATAACAGAAACAGAAATTATGACATTCGGCTCTTCATATCCAGTACTTAACTCAATGTGTGATGGATAATAAATACTTGAAAAGAAGAGTTTGGATATTTGAATTAATATATGAGTATATTTACCTCACTCCTAATTCTCGTCTTGTACTGAATAGATAAGTCCTAGGAAAAGAAAGAGATGGCCCTAAGGATTATCATTGCCATTATCATTTAATACCAATGTTTCTCTAAGACCAAATGAATATGAATTGTTGGTAGAAACGGTAAACTCTGAAGTAAGGGGGGGATAAAGGAGCCCCTCCCCCAAATTCTGTCCCTACAGTAATTCAGATAAACAGTGGGACCTCATCAACTGAATAGATTCATTAATGGTAGCTAATAACATATATCAAGACAAAATTTTCTTTTGTTTTATTTTTCAGCTTCCTCTGAGAATATTTTCCATTTCTCACTTTCATCCTACTCCCATATTATTTCAGCATTAGACTGGTAAATATCAAGCCAATTCTAAAAAATAAAGATGGGACATTTTTCAGCTGTGGCACAGCATATCACCAGGGATTAAAACAAATGTGGTGCTCCAGTCTCGCTGTATCCCTTGCAAATGATCCTTATTTCACTTAGGAAGTTAAGATTCCACCAAATGAATCAACAAGTCCATCTAGAAGGATAAGAACTCCCACGTTAATCAAAAGCGTGTGAATATATCTAAATTAATCTGAAGGCACAGCTTCTTTTTTTTTTTTTTTAACATCTTTATTGGGGTATAATTGCTTTACAATGGTGTGTTAGTTTCTGCTTTATAACAAAGTGAATCAGTCATACATAAACATATGTTCCCATAGGGCACAGCTTCTTGATCCATGTTTCTGCGCCAGCCTACGTCTTACTAACAAAGTAGCAGGATTTCCATGGGTAGAAAATGGAATGATACTCTCAATATTCTACTTTTAATTCCTGTTACTAACTGATCATCTCAAATTTTGGTCAAGACAGAATAAAAATAATCGACTCTTCACAAACACATTTTGTTTGGAGGTAGCAAGAGCCTTCTGTTGAGAAAAGGCTCATTGGGTTTCTATTACTCAAACTTGTGTCAAATAGGCAAGATCCGCCTCTCAGCACAACAACCCAAAATTACTCAAATGCTGTGTCTAAGTGGATTAACTGTTCAGGAACACGTGTGTTTGCTCAGCTCCTCTGGGAACCTCCAGCCATCAGCTGCCTCTCAATTACAGAGTTATGACCCAAACATATGAGGCAGGGAAGGAGCAGGGACAGGAATTCTAGAGAAAATTTGCCTTTAATATTGAATCAGTTGCCATTAAACCCAAGTAAGGTGCTGGCTATGTTAGGTGTGTTATCTCATCTACTCTTTACAATAACCGTGATGGAATTGTATTTTATCTTCATTTTGCAAGTGATAAAACTTGTTTTTTTCAGATATTAAGTAGCTTTTACAAAAGACACATAGCTACTAAGTAGTAGAGCTAGAATCTAAACAAAGGACTTTTCTGTACCAAAGCCCATCGTCTTTTGACTACATCACTCTATGTCGGGTTAGCTAGTATATACTAAGGGTCTAGTGCTGAGCTCTTAAATCTTGGCATCTCTGTGACTTGGGAACTAAAAGGGAAGTTTCTGTGGGCACTCCCTTTCTTAATGACACCACTATTTATAATCCCATCACTCTTCTGTTATATTACTTACTAACAACTGATAAAAGATTTGTTGTAAGAAGCAATTGTCTATGCTGAATAAGAGTGGGTACAGTCTTCTTTAAGGTTATCAGATGAGTTAGTCAAAGGCAGTAGATGCTTTGAGGGCATGCTAAAGCTTTGGAGTATGTCAGCAAATGAAGACATTCTTGGATTAAGCAAAATATTGGGAACCCTCAGTGTTACAGACAAATGTCCATGGCACACTTAGGCATGTTCATAGCTCCATGGCTTCCCAATCCCTGGGGGAAGTTTCAAAATTATTGTCCAGTCTTCTGAGTCAGGAAGAAAGGGAATGAGGCTGGATTCTACTCTACAGGGAGGTGGAAGGGAAAATGCATTGCTATCTTCTGTTTCCTTTGTGAAGTGATGTACAGAGTTACCTACTAAGAGTGAAGGATATGAGACAAAGATGGGGAGACTTAGAGCTGTAAAGGCTAAATGGATTTGGATTCACTATCTTGGGGAATGGGAGAAAAGACTGAAGGTGGCAAGGTTACTACAATGCAAGGTCCAAGAGGTCAGGAATTTTTCTCCCTTGTATCTCCTAAGTGTTTGCACATAGTAGGTACTCAATAAATATTTATGGAATGAGCAATCTCAGAAGAAATTCTTGCATTCGTTTTATAAGTGGCAGCATTCACAGTACAATTTTGGAAATAAATTCTATTAACAGTATTTCAATGAAATTGCTAGCATCTCACACCATATCATCTCTCTCTCGTGTTCTTCATGATGCCAACCAAAGAGTATTTGTGCAGTCGAGATCTGGACAAAATGACTGTCAAGGGTGAATGAGAGGTGTAAAGATTAGCCTGGAGATTACTTGTATATGATGGGTCCAGGTTTTGCCTTGGTGATAGAGAAGTGGTTTGTGAGTGTTGTAAGATGATTATACGTAGACAAGTCTGAGGTCCTTTGGAAACACTGCTGCCCACAGCCTCTTCCTTACCTCTCCTGTCTACAAATGCTGGCCTGCCCTTTACTTACCACCTCTGAGCACCAGAGTTTCCCAGATGCTACATCTGAATTCTTCCTTTTCCCCTTGTTCCAGAGTTTCTTGGTGCTCCCTCTGTCTTTTCTCCTCTTCCAAGAGGAGCTTCTGACAGGACTACAGAGGATTGGCCCATCCTTCTGCCAACAGCTGCCCATCAATTTTGGTGCTCTGTTTTGCAAGAAGTTCTAAACTTCTATAGGAAGTTACAGTACTCTCTTGGCCTAGAGATGTTGCATCATGACGGTTTTAGGTCTTGGGCTCTACATCCTCCTTGGGACCCCGTCTCATCAACTTTTCATGACCTCTGCTCCCTTAATTCACCAGTTCCTGTGTGTGTTCAGCTTCTATCATGTAGAAGTAGAAAGAAGCGGGGAACAGCAGTGTGGTGTATTAGTCAAGTTTAAGCTTTCAAACTGTATTTGCAAATATAGCGCTTTATAATCTCCATACAAAAGCCAAGTTTAAAGCAAAGACTTATTAAATCTGTATAAAATATACAAATGAGTAAATTATTGCTAATGACATGACTTTCCAAGTTCCTCTTCAAAGCTGGACCAGGAAAAATTACTTTCAGCCTAAACAATAAATTCATTTTTTCAATGTCCAGGATACTTCACTAATCCATTTCAGGTTTTCAGTATAATACAGATCTGTCCACATTTGTAAAACAAAGACTTAGCTGCAAGAGAAATGAGGAAAAAAGCAAGGACTACATTTCCAAGTAACATGGAAAAAACATTAAATCAGGATTCATTTTAAACAAGTTTCTGCTAGACGGTGTGGGCTGAGTGTGATTACCAGTTCTGGGAACCCATTATGAGACAAATAAAAGTTAAACATTGCACTGGAAAATTGATACAGTGAGTTGAATTCATTTATCTATTGAACAGCAAATAAAGCTCAGTTTTGGCAAGGAGAGTTAGGATATCTGGGGAGACGATTTTATCACAAGGATGTAGGTAAGAACAAGTTAGGTTAAGAAAAATAAGAGGTACAGAGATGGAACTTTACACAAACATTCAGAAAGTGGTGGATTTATGTTATGTCAGTTTAGCTCAAGTGGAACTAAGTGTCTCAAAATTGCCTTCTCTGCATAGTTCCTGGTTATCATGAAGCATCAGCTACATTCTTTTTGTCTTCAGAAGGTCAAAGTACGCGATGAGGCTCCTTGCAGTCTATACATATTGTTGCTTGTTGCTCACGCAGCGTCTTGGGGTAAAATCCCCTCCTATAGTTCCTGCAGCTCCTGCCAGATCCTTATCTGGTTTCTCTGGCTCCTGTGCTAGGTGCAAATTTAGCTCCATATTGAAGGGCACTAGCTTCCCCTGCAGGATACCCCACCATCAACGTTGCTCATGTAAAGACCACCATGTTGATCATTCAGGAGAATGTCACAGATTTTAGCCTGTCTTCATGGGCCCCAGTCAGCTTCCCACCCGTGCTCACTTCCCTCACTTCACATCCATCTTCCTTTTTAACTGCCCACCCTGAGGATTTCTTCTCCACCATCAGACCTGGAAGAAATCGCCTCACCTCATGGTTTAACCGTGTCCCACAACTGTGCAAGGGGCCAAGCTACCATAATAAGCCCCTTATTGAGATATTAGTGTATATTTCAGAGAGACTGTGCTTCTCTGATCAAACCCTGACTGAAATACAGGGTGAAGTTATTTGAGTGGGGAAAAACTGGGGAACATAATTACATAAAGCATCTTTCATTTCTCAAAAGAAAGAGGATGTCTTTCACTAAGCTACTGTCGCTGCTAAGTTCTCTGTGAAGCTCAACAAAAGTTAAATCTTTTCTATTTAAGACCTCCAGCTGTGTCCTGAAGATAAAACAATTTATTAGCAAACTATTTTCTTGATGTTCAGTGTGTTCATGTAACCTTATCCATGTTATTGAAGTTACTAGTCACACACTTTTAAGTCATACACAATAGCTATATATTTGTGTATATATTTTGTATGTCTTTATATTTATGGATAACATTTCAAATATATTCAGTGTTTGACATTAAGTGATATCACCATTCTTAGTAGCTGGTGTTCAATACTTAAGATTTTGCTTTGTATACCATTTTTGATGTGTATTTTTACCTACGACCTGATTTTTTTTTCTCAAAACAATTCTGAGAAGTCAGAAAAGAGCCAGTAAGTAGTTGTGATTTGAGATATAAAGAGAGAACAAAAACCACTCTGTAACTAGATCTTGCTTTATTTGTCTCAAACCTTCAGCTGATGCCCCAGAATTATTAATTGAAAACCTGTCTTCTTATTCATTCAGTAAGTACTGAGGGCCCAATAAGGGCCAGACACAACATTAAAGATTAGGGTTAATGAATAATACATGGAATCTATCCACAATGACGTGATATTTCTAGTACAAGAGACAACCATGTAAAGTAAAATTTCAGCATGATACAGCACTACCATAATGTGAGAATGTACAAGGAAAGCAGAGATCAACTCAGCTAGGAGAATGAGGAAAGAAGCCTTCACAAAGGAAGTGCTGCTTGAGTTAACACTTGAAGGACAAGAAAGGTTTTTTCAAGGTGAACGTCTTACAGCCAGAGTTAACAGCATATGCAGAAAGTATATGCACGCAGTAGAGTTACTCTTTTGGAATTATAATAGCTCAGTGTATTGGAATATAGAGAATGGGCAGTGAAGCTTGTGAAGAAGGCATAACTCAGCTCAGTAAAGGCTTTGGGGGTCATGCTAAGGAATTTGGGCAATGGAAGTCATTAAAATGTTTAAACTGGGAAAGAGTATGATTAAATTTGCAGGTCTGGCACTTGGAAGAAGTGGAGCGGCTTCTGGTTGCTCATCCTTAGTCTTCTAGTGCTGGGATCCTGAGCTAGCTCAGACCACCAGGACCCCACCCTCTCTACCTGCTCCTCCCTTCCCGGAAGACAGGACCCTACTGATTGGCCTTCCATCTATTGGACCCTCCGTCAAATGGATATATTGCTCTACTGTCTATTAGGTTCTGTATCTTACATGCCCTGCCAGGTATTTGGGGCACAGCCTGCTTCCCCTCGTCCTCCCCAAAATGTCACACATGCTAATGGTTGGGCCTCCATTATTGCCTGTGCTCTCCTGGTGGATCTTTTTCATTTCTGAATACCAGCCATTCTCCATTTGTCCCATCCCAGCCCCTCAAAGTCCAAATCGTGGCATCTTGGGTTAGGCAGACATTTTCCTCCACTTACTTAGGATTCTTAGTAATCAGTTCTATCAGATAATCTTAACCCTGGCTGATTTCATACGTATGTAAATGGGCAGTAGTTAACTTCTTATTCTGAATAGAGTACTCACCTTGTGACTTGGATCCTGGACATGACAATGAGAATAATAAAGAAATCATATCCAATTAAAGCTACATTTTATTACCCCATATATCAACTATTGTTGATTCTTGAAATTAAAAACCCTTTTGCTGACTACTATCTTGTGACTCTAGGTTCTTCCTTAAAAGTGAATAAAGCCATAATCATATCAATGAAAAAACTACAATAATCTTCAGAACCAGAAAATATATGTGTGTTATGCAATAAGAAAAGTAAGAGGTCACCAGAACCAACTGACAAAAATTCAGTGTCTGACAGCTGGACAGCAGAAGCTAAAACAATGATAAAAAACATTCATTTCTTGAGAATAAAACTTTTCTCATAGTGAACTAATTACAGTATCCTCAATACATCTGAAAGGTGTTACATTTTTAATATGTTAAAATGAATAAAATACAAAATAGCAAGAATCTAACACTAGACCACAAAACTTCCAAGTATCATCTAATCACCAGGGAGGAAGTATGATATTTTAATGAAGAAAAATCCCCAACGTATATTACCTAGAATTTTCATTTCAGCAATTGTCCCTTCAATATTGAGACCCTTTGTCTGTTCCGGAGGGGTAATGACAGGTAGGATTTTACCTGAAATCCCCTCAAGTTTCCAGTACTCTTGGTCGCTTCTTCCTCAAAATTCTTCCTGTTGCTTATCAGTGACACTTCCTCACAGTCTCAATGTAAGTTTGAACAAAAGGAGCCATTTCCCAATGGTTGTAAAAATGAATGAAACATGAAAGGAAATTATACTTTATACAGTAGTAAAGGCACAGAATTTTAGTGACTTTTAAGATTGATTTCCCACCTTTTACAAACGAGTTAAACTGAAAATTAGAGAAGTTAAGTTGTGTTAATTAGGATCAAAAGTGAGTCCAGGGGCTTCCCTGGTGGCGCAGTGGTTGAGAGTCCGCCTGCCGATGCAGGGGACGCGGGTTCGTGCCCCGGTCCGGGAAGATCCCACATGCCGCGGAGCGGCTGGGCCCGTGAGCCATGGCCGCTGAGCCTGCGCGTCCGGAGCCTGTGCTCCGCAACGGGAGAGGCTACGTCAGTGAGAGGCCCGCGTACCGCAAAAAAAAATTTTTTAAAAAGTGAGTCCAGATTTATGGGGGCATTAAACTTAAACAATTTGGAGAGTCATCTTTTAAAAAATTAACATGACATTACAAATACAAAATTATATCCAGGACTTCGAACGTGGCTTATGAAAGTTGGGGGTTAATATTCCAAACAGAACTGAACGAGATAAAAATCCAACTTAAAAAGGCAAAAGCCAAGTAAGAGTTGAACAGCCCAGTCTCTGGAAGTGCAGGGAAGCAGAGAGGCCTCGGGGACAACTGGAACCAGAGACATGAACTTCACCAGGATTGTTTCTGCCCCTGTTCCTTTGTGCACGTTGGCTTTATTCCCTCTCACTGTAGACTGGCAGTCTTCAGAAGCAGGAGAACATGGCTACTGATAGTTAAGTTATGCATCATAGAGCTTCAGCCACTTCTGAGATGCTCTCTCTGGGCCAAGACAAACCCTAGGGAAGGACCTTAATTGGTGCAGTTGGGTCCAAGTCAGCTGTTGTCAGAGAAGAGTCATAAAAACATGGGGGCAACCACTGACACATGGTCAGCACAGGAAAGTATCTGAGCCAGTGAGAATGTGGGAAGGCAAAACACTCCATAAATGATGTACTCAACGCTGAACAGCTAGCAAGAGGTATATCAAGGATCATAATATAAAGGTCCATTTCCAGTACAATGTTTTTTCTCTAATTCATTATAGCAGATATTAAATTGAATTTTCCTGGCTCAGAAATGTGTTTTATTGTCAGAAAATTATCTGAATACCAAAACAAAACCAAATACAAAAATAACCGGGCTTCCCTGGTGGCGCAGTGGTTGAGAGTCCGCCTGCCGATGCAGGGGACACGGGTTCGTGCCCCGGTCCGGGAAGATCCCTACATGCCGCGGAGCGGCTGGGCCCGTGAGCCATGGCCGCTGAGCCTGCGCGTCCGGAGCCTGTGGTCCGCCGCAACGGGAGAGGCCACAGCAGTGAGAGGACCGCGTACCGCAAAAAAAAATAAATAAATAACCTTAGTTTTTTCACTCAAAAGCCACTTAAAGTTCTCTGAATGATCATTATATCTGTCAGTTCTCATTAGAGATTTATTAATAGAAAATACAGGACATTTGGGTAAGCCATGTATTATGTATTAACTCATACTAGAAACTGTCTTCTTTTTTCTTACTGCTATTCTGATTTGATTTGTTTACTTTTCTATTGCCTCTTTATCATAGATACAGGATGCATGAAAAAGTGCTAGTTGGTTGTGCCCTGAGATAAATGAAATATTATTGTACAGTGCTTTGAGATGTAAGTAGCATCACTACAAGCTGTCACTTATTAAAGCCACATTTTTAGAACAAATAACATCTTGCTAAACATTTCAGACCAAAATGTACCTATATAAAGAAGTCGCTATTGATCTGCATTTCCTAGTTAAGCTTTCTCTATCGATTTACATTTCTTTGCCCTAAACCAAGTGCTTCAATAGTTGGAAAAATTAAAATGAGGGGAATTTTGACAAAATACATCACAATAGAAAGAAAACCCTGGCCTTTCTTTTTCCTCCCTCAACTCAGTTTTAGCAGCATCTTTTCATTTTACTTTAATTCTTAAATTCATAAATTCCCATTGTTCTTGATTAGCTCTGGGAATTCCTCCCCGCTTGGATCTATGACATAAGTTGAAGGCATTGATGGAAAGGATTTACACAGTGCCTAAACTATACCACTTTACTTGAGATGAGAAAAGATAGAGCTTGGCAAATAATTAATGGATTTCAGTTTTCAGTTCTCTCCTACCAGGAAGGCTTCCTCTGGGTTAGGCTCAGCCTCATGGCCTGTTAGGGTATGACCAAGGCTGCATTTGTTTCACTATGTTAGGTTGGAGCAGAAAATATCCCAATTCAGAAGTGGATTTTGGGAGTACAAAGGTAGAAAAATAAAATGAAGGGTTGCTGACACCACACTAAAATGACGGCATATGAACCATCTTCTAAACGAGTAAGAGAAGAAAATCTGTTAGTACTCATATTTGATTTCCTTCACATGAATAAAATCCTGCCAGGCAGGCTCATGGCAGGGGTTCCCTACATGGAAGCACACAAGACAGGATACACGAGGAGAATGGATGACAGTGTACACATATTAAATCTTTCAATCCATCGCAACTATATAATGTTGTATATGATTATTTTACAGAAAGAGCAATCAAGACCAAGATTATACTTCCCTATGGTCATATCTAGCAATGGGCAGGAGGGAAATTTAAACCCTGGATTCCAGGCTCTAATATCCATGTACTGAAACACCCAGCTCTACTGTCTCACTGCCATTTTAACCCCAGTTTTTTGATACCATGGGCCTCTGGGTTCCATTTTTATGAATGCAGACATTTTATTCAGAATTATAACACCTCTGAAAAATTTTTGTCAAGCAAGCACTCTGCAGAGTAAATATCATTAGGCCAGTTTAATTTACTATTGCAGTTTAATTTATTATTGAATTTTCTATTCAACACAGTTAAAACATTTTAATGTTTACTTTACTGAAATTATATTCATCAAGATCATGTTTCTGTAAACCGTACACTGAACATCTGATTTATTGGTCAGTCATTTTGTCCATATCAAATGTGACTGATTATAGCTTCTACCTGTAGGACTTTTCTTTTACGGTTATTATAATGGGGCTTCAACAGACCTGCATTTAATTTACATGAATTCAGTCAGCTTAACCAAAAGTTAAAATATATCTAAGAGTTTCAGTGATTTCTCAAATCCACCCGCAAGGGATTTCCAAACATTAAAAGTTTTTATACATGATGAGGATAGAACTGAGAAGTGATTCCTCCAAGAAGAAATTAAGGAATTAACGTGGAGTGTGGGCAAGGCAAATGCTGATGAGAAACAGGTTATCAACATGACCTCAAAATATCTCCCTACTGATTATAATTTACAAAACGTACAATTTACTCTGCAGTGGACAAACAAAACAATATCTTAACCAAGTGATGGAAATTAACATTAGGAATAAAGGGCAACCAGACATGATGTGCCTACACATATGATAGCCTAAGAAGCACATGACATCACTTATTTAGCAATCACGCCACAAGAGTACATGCCCAGAATCATATTATGAGGAAATACTAGGCAAACCAAATTGAAGGACAGTCAGCAAAATAACTGGCCTGTAATCTTCAAAACTATCAAGGTCAGGAATGGCTAAAAGAAAGGCTAAGGAACCACCCCAAATTAAATAAGACCAAAAACATGCGACAACTAAGTTCAATACACAGTCCTGGGCTAGATTCTGTACTGGAAAAAAATATTGCTTTGACTGATATTGAGATAACTGATGAAACTGTAAACACACTGTACATTTTATAAAATCAGTGTAGCAATAAGAAATTTCCTGAATTTGATAACTAGACTGTGGTTATGTAAAAAAACACCCTTGCACCATTGTAAAGCAATTAAACTCCAATAAAGATGTTTTTAAAAAAAAACAAAAGCACCCTTGTTCTTGAGAAATACACATTGAAGTACTGAGTGATAAAAAATCATGATGGATGCAATCTTCTCTCAGATGGTTCAGCAAAAAGCTGTGTATGTGTGTGTGTGTGTGTGTGTGTGTGTGTAGCACAGAGAATAAAAAAGCCAATGTGGCAAAATATTCAAAATTAGTAAATCTGTGTAAGGCTATATAGTTGTACTTTGTAATTTCATAAAATTTTTCCTTAAATTGGAAATTATTTCAAAGTAAAGTTTTTCTTTTTTTTTTAAAGAACTATTTGAAGGCTTTAGAGGAACACTGACCAAATTTGGGAAAATTGTTAAAATCTAATGTAGAAAATAATGATAATGCTAGAGCGAGCAATTTGAAATTTTCACAAAATTGTGGAAGTGTTGCAAAACGTTTGAATTATTTACTTGCTGATTATGGTCCTTCTTTGGAGTTGCACGTTGCATATAGTATCCAGTTATACATACATATTACTGCACTGTACCAAGATTCTTTGTACTCTGTATTGATGGGCAATTTAGGGATTTTCCAGGGTAGCTTTCACTATACGTGATTTTCAACTTATTTTAGAACTTAAAACCAGTTTTTAAAACATTACTTCAGTGTATTTCTAGAAAGTCCAGTTTTTCTAGGTCAATTTTTGCAGATCTGATTATTTAAGGATGCAGTTTACACCATGTTGGGATTTGTGTTGATTTTTATTTCTGGTCACAGTGTGATGGATAGTCTCCTTTTTCTTTTCAGATCTGTGTTTTGCCCTTTGCTACCCTCCTCTGAATCTAGGAGCTGTGTCCAGAGCTTCTGTGCCCTCTGGTTCCCAGCTGGATGTGAAAAAGGGGTAGACACTAGCAGGAGACTGGAAGGTGAGAGCCCAGTGACACTGGGTATTTATTCCCGGGTTTACGCCAACCTGGCCAATGAAACCTGCATCTCTCCACTGTAGAGGTCACAGCTCCTGTTGGGTGGCTAATCTTTTACAGTGACGCATTTGTCCTAGTTTCTAGTAATGGCCCTGTCAAATGCTGGCTGCCCCCAAATGCTACCAAAATAATCTGTTGATAAAGCAAAGCTGAGTGTTTTGCTTATCGTAGGAAGACATATCACTCTGATAGAGTCCTAGCAGCAACTTGCAAGAGAGAGAGAACAAAGTCAGATATATATGAGGTTTCAAAGGTCTGGTTTAAGGTGGAATTTTCAACGTGAGGACTTGGTTAGCATGGGGCAAAACTCATGATATGATAGTTTGGGGTTGGTGGATATATAGTAAGACAAGGTTTTTCAGGTGAGTTAAATAATAAACAACTGCTTGATAAGCTTAGTTGAACTTTTATCCTGAGAAGGGGATATTTACTCAAGTTGGGATAAGCTAAGTAGTATGGTAGTAAGATGAATGGACTTTCAGGAAGTTCCTAAAACAAACAGTAAAGTTATTTGAAACTTCATCTTCCTGGGCATGAGTTGCCTGAAATAGCCAAGTCATGTTAATGTAGACTGTAAGCTGGATGGGTGTAGCTGGGTTCTGTTTTCAGCTCCCATCCTTTCAAGCCGTTCAAGGATGGTAACAGCTCCCCACTGGTCCCAGCTGCATCCAAGTGCTCCGTCATCCTGTGGTTGGGTTTCCTTCCCTGACTCCACCCTTGTCGATAATCTATCAGACTTTTTTCAATCACCCCATTTGACTGTGCCATCTGTTTCTTATTGGGACCCTAACTGATAAAGACCAATTATGACTTGGATAAACATTTGTTCATTTGTGTATATTTATTAACTCAGCAGCCCTCACAGATTTGCTCTGCTGCCCATTATTAATCAATCACCTTGCTAGTCCAAGTCAGTATGATCATGGTTTGTTCACTGAAGAGGCAATGAAATGCAAACCAGAGGAAGAGATGGTGCCTTGAATGATAGTGACTGAATCTCTAGCGGCACCTACAGAAGTGGTCTCACTGATCTTTTGCACCAATGCTGATAGAAGACAGGAGGCACTTAAACCACTCCAGCTAAATACTGAGAATTTAGCCTGCTCTCCTGCCCTGGTTTTGAAAACTGTCCTTTCTGCTTCTGTCTGGGTCTCATCTCCATCATGATAATCTACCTAGCGATTCAAACTTCCTTTATTCTTGGCAGCCCTACCTGTCAAGAATTGGAGACTTAACCATAAATCCTAGCCAAGTACAAAGGTGGCTACCAGATGACTGTCTTGCCTATTGCTGCTGGCCTTTGAGGATTTCCAGCCCCACCTCCTCAAGTCTCTCTCTCCTCTAGCCACCTCCTGATGTGTTTGTTTTGAACCCAGGGACACTGTCTAACCACACTACCTCCCCTGCTGCTAAACTCTTTGGTACGGTATCTGTCCCCTGAATATTTAACAGAAACTAAAAGAAGGGTCGTATGTTGACTCCTCCTGTATTACACTCACAAAAGCTTGAAAGAAACTAAATCTTTAAAAGAAACAAAGCAAAGAATATAAGTGGATGTCTAAACACATTTCCTGAATATGTACAAGCTCTCTGATCTTTCTCCCCTCTACAAAGATTACTGTCATCTTTAATATACATCCCTCCCAAACACCCACAAGTGCTGTATTGAATTATTTAGTATGATTTAGCATGCTATTTGTTCTGTGCTAGACCTGTTTGCAATGAAATGGAGAAAAGGACATAAGACAGACACAGAGGAGCACAATTAGAGGCAAATCACACTAGGTGTCATTCATCATTTTTTGCTTTCATGTGAGGAACTATTTCAGTTTAGTTATAATATGCATATTATATTTTTTTCAGAGAGGTACAAAACTCATATAATACATATTCCAGTACGTACAGAGATAAAAGTGACTCGACACAAAAGCCTGTGTCACATGCAGTTGCCCTGGCACTTTAAAGAAAGAGTGATAATCTTTTCCTAAAGGAGCGTGTAAGTAGGAAATATGAAATCTTACTTTGGATGTCATATTGGACTCTGCTCTGAGAGAGCCAAGTACAGGCATACCTTGGAGATACTGTGGGGTCCATTCCAGACCACCACAATAAAGCGAATATTGCAATAAAAGCAAGTCACACGAATTTTTTGGTTTCCCAGTACATATAAAAGTTATGTTTCACTGTAGTTTATTAAGTGTGCAACTACATTATGTCTAAGAGAACAATGTATACGCCTTAATTAAAGAACACTTTATTGCTAAAATATGCTACCCATCATCTGTGCCTTTGGAGGCTTGTAGTAGTAAAGTCAAAGATCACTGATCACAGATCATTATAACAAATACAACAATAATAATAAAGTTTGAAATATTTCGAGAATTACTGAAATGTGACACAGAGACACAAAGTGAGCAAATACTGTTGGGAAAAAATGACACCTAGAGACTTGCTCAATGCAGGGTTTCCACAAACCCTCAATTTGTAAAAAAAATGCAATATCTGTGAAGCTCAGTAAAGGGAAGCGCAGTAAAACGAGGTCTGCCTGTAACTGGAAAACTGGAGTCATTTCAAGGAGTCACGGGCTCCTCATGTATTGCTGGGGGACAGCCTTCCTGCTGAGAATGTTTTTAATTCTTACTGAATAAATTACACACTATACAGTCTAATACAGTGAATAAAATCTTTGGCTTTCAAGTTAGAAAACCTAGATTTGAATTCCAGCTCCTATTCTCACTAGCTCTGGGGCCTTTTGCAAACTAATTTCATTAAGCCTTGGTTACCTCAGTTAAAAATTGGGATAAAGGGGGCTTCCCTGGTGGCGCAGTGGTTGAGAGTCCGCCTGCCGATGCAGGGGACACGGGTTTGTGCCCCGGTCCAGGAAGATCCCACATGCCGCAGAGCAGCTGGGCCCGTGAGCCATGGCCGCTGAACCTGCGCGTCCGGAGCCTGTGCTCCGCAACGGGAGAGGTCACAACAGTGAGAGGCCCGCGTACCGCAAAAAAAAAAAAAAAAAAAGGATAAAGTCAGCACCTATTCATACAGTTATTATAAAAATTAAATGAAACAGTGCATTAAAACCACAAAGCACGACACCAGCATCCAGTAAGCACTTGGCACTTCTTCGCCATTCAAGTTGCTGTTTTAATATTGAACTTGCACTGGGGAATGGCCAGTTTTCACATTTAACCCTAGTTTCTCCATTCAGATGACACTCAATAAATAACTTTTGCTAACTTCTTCCTACTCCACTAGTTGCTAATATCTAACAACCCATTAGGGATTTTCGTGTGGAAGTTACACCAGCACATCATAGCTACTGTATCCGAAGTGAAGCTTATCATCTTCCACCTAAAAAGAGTTCTTCCTCCTGATTTACTGACTGTGTTAAAGTGGAAAAATTCCCTTGTTCTCAAAGACAGCTAGAGTCATGAATTTGAGTTCTGAGGACTAATGAAATTGGAAAACAGAAGCAATGAACAGATCATTGTGCTTCTCCAGATAGATCCAGATCTATCTGGAGAGGCACAAAGTTTTTATATATATATATATATATACACACACACATATATATACATATATATATACACACACATATATACATATATATATATAAAATCTGATCATCACTATTAGTCATCATATACAGTCATTTCTCAGTATGCATGGGGGATTGGCTTCAGTACCCTGACAGATACCAAAATTCACGGATAGTCAAGTCCCTTATATAAAATGGTGTAGTATTTGTGTATAACCTACACACATCCTCCCATATACTTTAAATCATCTCTAGATTACTTATAATACCTGATACAATGTAAATGTTATGTAAATAGTTGCCAGCGTGCGACAAATACAAGTTTTGGTTTTCGGAACTTTCTGGAATTTATATACATATATATATTTTTTGCTCTGCTGTCCATTGAATCTGTGGTTGCAGAACCCACAGATACAGAGTGCTGACTGTGTATATCATAACTGTAATCCCTAAAAAGGGAAGAAGAAAAATCAATTGAAAGTTTTTCAAAAGGACAATCCAATTTAGAAAAACAAATTGATCAATATATAAATTTAAAGCCCTGAGTAAATTTCTTGCAGGTGTCTCAGAGTTATAAAAAAAAAAACAACTCTTTATATTTATATATTACTTTAAAGATTACCATGATCTTTCACTTATATTAACTCTTCCAGGATAGGAAAGTCTGATTAGTATTCTTGCGTTGTGTATGATAACCCACAGACAATACTTCATTTGTTTATTTATTTATTTTAAAATATAGAACTGATCTTTTAGTTCAGCTGTGAAAAAAATACTTTGTAAATTTAACAATATGTGGTTCTTTAGATAAATTGTGTGTAGCATAATTAAATTAGTAGGTATTTTTTTAACATGTTTGTTGGAGTATAATTGCTTTACAACGGTGTGTTAGTTTCTGCTGTATAACAAAGTGAATCAGCTATACGTATACATATATCCCCATATCACTTCCCTCTTGTGTCTCCCTCCCTCCCTTCATATCCCACCCCTCTAAGTGAACACAAAGCACCAAGCTGATCTCCCTGTGCTATGTGGCTGTTTCCCACTAGCTATCTCTTTTACATTTGGTAGTGTATATATGTCCGTGCCACTCTCTCACTTCGTTCCAGCTTACCCTTCTCCCTCCCCATGTCCTTAAGTCCATTCTCTACCTCTGGGCTTTCTATCCTGTTCCACTGATCTATATTTCTGTTTTTGTGCCAGTACCATACTGTCTTGATTACTGTAGCTTTGTAGTAGAGTCTGAAGTCAGGGAGCCTGATTCCTCCAGCTCCTTTTTTCGTTCTCAAGATTGGTTTGGCTATTCAGGGTCTTTTGTGTTTCCATACAAATTGTGAAATTTTTTCTTCTAATTCTGTGAAAAATGCCATTGGTAGTTTGATAGCGATTGCATTGAATTTGTAGATTGTTTTGGATAGTATAGTTATTTTTACAGTGTTGATTCTTCCAGTCCAAGAACATGGTGTATCTCTCCATCTGTTTGTATCATCTTTAATTTCTTTCATCAGTGTCTTATAGTTTTCTGCATACAGGTCTTTTATCTCCTTAGGTAGGTTTATTCCTAGGTATTTTATTCTTTTTGTTGCAGTGGTAAATGGGAGTGTTTCCTTAATTTCTCTTTCAGATTTTTCATTATTAGTATATAGGAATGCAAGAGATTTCTGTGCATTAATTTTGTATCCTGCTACTTTGCCAAATTCATTGATTAGCTTTAGTAGTTTTCTATTAGCATCTTCAGGATTTTCTATGTATAGTATCACGTCATCTGCAAACAGTGACAGTTTTACTTCTTTTCCAATTTGTATTCCTGTTATTTCTTTTTCTTCTCTGATTGCTGTGGCTAAAACTTCCAAAACTATGTTGAATAATAGTGGTGATTGTGGGCAACCTTGTCTTGTTCCTGAACTTAATGGAAATGGTTTCAGTTCTTCACCATTGAGAACGATGTTGTCTGTGGGTTTGTCATATATGGCCTTTATTATGTTGAGGTAAGTTCCCTCTATGCCCACATTCTGGAGGGTTTTTTATCATAAATGGGTGTTAAAGTTTGTGAAAAGCTTTCTCTGTATCTATTGAGATGATCATATCGTTTTTCTCATTCAATTTGTTAATATGGTGTATCACATTGTTTGATTTGCATATATTGAGGAATCCTTGCATTCCTGCTAGAAACCCCACTTGATCATGGTGTATGATCCTTTTAATGTGCTGTTGGATTCTGTCTGCTAGTATTTTGTTGAGGATTTTTGCATCTATGTTCCTCAGTGATATTGGCCTGTAGTTTTCTTTCTTTGTGACACCTTTCTCTGGTTTTGGTATTAGGGTGATGGTGGCCTCGTAGAATGAGTTTGGGAGTGTTCCACCCTCTGCTATATTTTGGAAGAGTTTGAGAAGGTAAGGTGTTAGCTCTTCTCTAAATGTTTGGTAGAATTCACCTGTAAAGCCATCTGGTCCTGGACTTTTGTTTGTTGGAAGATTTTTAATCACAGTCTCAATTTCAGTGCTTGTTATTGGTCTGTTTATTTTTTCTATTTCTTCCTGGTTCAGTCTTGGAAGGTTGTACTTTTCTGAGAATTTGTCCATTTCTTCCAGGTTTTCCATTTTATTGGCATATAGTTGCTTGTAGAACTCTCTCACAATCCTTTGTATTTCTGCAGTGTTAGTTGTTACTACTTTTTCATTTCTAATTCTATTGATTTGAGTCTTCTCCCTTTTTTCTTGATGAGTCTGGCTAATGGTTTACCAATTTTGTTTATCTTCTCAAAGAACCAGCTTTTAGTTTTATTGATCTTTGCTGTTGTTTGCTTCAACACCCCACTTTCACCAATGGACAGATCATCCAAAATGAAAACAAGTAAGGAAACACAAGCTTTAAAAGTCATATTAGACCAGGTAGACTTAATTGATATTTACAGGACATTCCATCCAAAAGCAACAGAATACACTTTCTTCTCAAGTGATCATGGAACATTCTCCAGGATAGATCATAACTTGGGTCACAAATCAAGCCTTGGTAATTTTAAGAAAATTGAAATCATATCAAGTATCTTTTCTGACCACAACGCTATGAGACTAGATATCAATTACAGGAAAAAAACTGTAAAAAATACAAACACATGGAGGCTAAATAAAACACTGCTAAATAACCAAGAGATCACTGAAGAAATCAAAAAAATACCGAGAAACAAACCAAGAGATCACTGAAGAAATGAAAAAATACCTAGAAACAAATGACAATGAAAACACGATGACCCAATACCTGTGGGATGCGGCAAAAGCGGTTCTAAGAGGGAAGTTTATACCAATACAATCCTACCTCAAGAAACGTAAAACATCTCAAATAAACAACCTAACCTTACACCTAAAGCAATTAGAGAAAGAACAGAAAATCCCAAAGTTAGCAGAAGGAAAGAAATCATAAACATCAGATCAGAAATAAATGAAAAAGAAATGAAGAAAACATAAATGGTTTTGTATCATGTATCTCATCAAGTGCTATTTTTCCAAGGCTCATCGTATTGCTGTATGAAAATCTGATCTGTCACTTATATTGCCATACTAAATTTCCCGGGGTTCATGAATCATAGTTTGCCTATTCATGCTCTAGTTGATGGGCACTCAGGTTGCCTCCGATTACCTGCAAACTCTCTTACTTACTCCTATGGAGATTGTGTGAGAATTTCTTTCGATTATTCACTCAGGATCTTGGGTTATATGATATATTCATATGCAGCCAGTAATGCCAGATGGCTCCTCAGAATGGCATCACCAGTCTACACTCCTATCAACAGAGCATGAGAGCTCATATTCCCCCACAATCCCTACCACTGTTTCTGTGAAAGATTTTCTATATGCTGATTGTTTGCTCTTTAATTTCTCCTGCATAATGATTGGTCACATATTTTTTCAAAGTCTTCATTCTTTAGTATATCATACATATTCCTTTTAAAAAATATCATACCAATCTCATATTATTGCTAAGTAGGATTCTTAATATATTATTTGCATTTGAGAGATCGATGAGATTCTTTCAAGCATTACAATTTTGTGATTTAAAAAAACGATTTTAAAAAGATTATATCAGGAGTCTTTACTTTTTGTAGAGAGGGATTTACTTTTAAATTTCCCACATGCTGCCTGTCTAAATACAACAGAGAAAGATCTAAAAATTCTAAAAAAATAACTAGGACAGGGATGAGCGGGAAGTCAAGGTAGGCACAGCTATCATTTCAGAAATATATTTACACATTCGTTTAATAAACATCTACTAAACGTATTATGTGCTGGACACGATAATGAATGTTGATACAGAGATGAGTAAGACAGTCACCTCCCTTAAAAACACAGGTCCAGTGGAGGAGAGAGGCATGTAAAAACAAATGAATTGCAAATATAACTACAGAAACATTAGCAAAGCACAGAGGACAGAAGTTTCTTCCATTTTATGACTCATTTTCCGGCATTAAATTAATGTGTTTATTATAATGATGACACATTTTCAGAGTCATATTAGCGGAGAAAGAGAGAAAAAAATAGAGATGAATCCATTGATTGTTGGATTCAGTCAACAATATTTACTGAATGACTCTTTTTGTCGTTGTGCCAGGTGTCAGGGATACAAAAGTGAGCAAATGTTAAATGATAACCTTCACAGGACAAAATATTATTGTCTGATTTTAAAATTCCCAGGAGCAGAATTTCACTATGATTCTTATATCACAGTGGTCCAGAATGTTTAACACATTCCTTAATCATCTATGTTGAATATCAGAGATCATATGTGTGTATGTATGGAGTAAGCACTTTACTTTTGTAGTTGTGTCTATCTAATGCTAATTCCATCTTGTTTTATTAAGACTGAACAAAGATGCACTAAGAAGAATAAATGTTTCCATAGGTAGGTGGTTCTGCTTGCATGCATAGTGACCTGGACCTCTTCAGGATGTCCTTAGGCAGAGATGTAATGAATAAGGTCACTCGTCTTCAGTAATCTTCTACCACTATAAAAGGCTGAGGGGGCTTCCTTGGTGGCGCAGTGGTTGAGAGTCCGCCTGCCGATGCAGGGGACACGGGTTCGTGCCCCGGTACGGGAAGATCCCACAGGCCACGGAGCGGCTGTGCCCGTGAGCCATGGCCGCTGAGCCTGCGCGTCCACAGCCTGTGCTCCGCAACGGGAGAGGCCACAACAGTGAGAGGCCCGCGTACCAAAAAAAAAAAAAGAAAAAGAAAAAAAAAGGCTGAGGGACTTCTTCCACGTGAGGGAGCTGGGTGCATGCAGATTTAATGGTATGTGACAGCAGAGCAGAGGTTGGTTATGAAAAGCCTATGAAGAATTGTAAAAACTAAAGGTGATGTCAATTTTTAAATTAGATACAGTCATTTTATTTCTGAGGCAATAATAGGGTCTTTGAAGCCCAGAGTTTCTAGGAAAGAGCAATTTGGGAGCATTTTTACTTTAAATCCCCATGAAGAAATATATCGGACACTGAGGTTGCCTCCTGTCCTCCATTCTATTCTTCCTTCATTATGCAGCAGCCCAAGGTTTAGGTGGGACTGACTCCATCCCTAAATCAACTGGAATAATCCCATCCTCTTTACCATATTGATTGGTTCATTGGCAGACAGAGAGGCCTGCATGGATGAGCTGAACTTTGAAGACAGAGTAGAATTTTGATAAGTGGAGAGCAAAGCACAGGCAATAGTGAAGAAACAGGAATATGCAAGGTTTGTTCAGGAACTGAGAGCAAACCTTTTTAACCAGAACAACATGTTATACTGTCTTTATCTCCCAGGTACACTGAGGTGATTAAACTCTGTTCTAGGTGATTAAACTCTGTTCTTTCGTTCAGTGAGCTATTACTGAATGGTGCATTGTACTGTATCAGACAGGCTTCAAAGGAAGTTGCCTTAAGATTGAGAATCTCCACTGTCAAGTTAAACACATTGATTTTAGAACTAAAAAGGCCTAGGACATAAGCTAGCACAGTCCATTCATTTTCAAGTGTAGAAACTAAGGCGCAGATAGCTTAAGTGAATGGAAGCAGCAAAACATTCAGGGAAAAGTACAAATTGAAAAAGTCATTTAAATTCTCTTACTTTAATTTCCAGCACTGGAAAAGCTGCAGGAATGGCTCAAGAAGCTGAGTCAGGGAGAGAGCATATGCAAAGCACCAGACACAAAATAAATACTAAATAAATGTTCTCTTTCATTTTCTTTATTCCCTTTGTTGATAGGAGTAGAGTAATTCTAAGGCAGAATTAGGAATAACTCTCCCTGGACTCCCAAGAGAGCTTCCTCCTGCACTGTACAGCAGTCCATTGTTAGAAATCCCATGGCAAGGAACCACAGAGGGCTCTACCTTTCACCAAAAAGGTGCAGCTATCTTCACAAACTGTTATCTTGTGCATGCATCAAGCTCATTCTCTTTTCTAGACCTGTGAACAAATCGATTCCTAATTCCCACCCCTGCAAGAATGTTCCTCCTCCTTTCCATCTATCCAGATCCTCTCTTTCACTCATTTGTTCATTTAGACAATTAGTCTGAATGGAGTCAGTGAGTCATCAAACATTTATTGAGCACTTATTATGTGGCAGCCACTGGGAGATTTGAGATCACAGCACCAAAGAGAATAGCCCTGCCTTCCAGGAGTCTAGCAGGGGCACAGTCTAGTTGGAGCACAGATAAGCTCACTCCAGGAAAGTTAAGGGATAATGTTGCAGAGATATGGGCGTGATGTCTTGGGAGCATTCTTCTCTGCCTCCTATTATTTATAGAGGTGGCCACACACAATTGAGCCCTATCATTGTATATACTGTGCTTCCTATCATTGTAGTGATGCCAGGATGTGGGGTAGGTGTAAGATATATTTAGCCAGTGAGGACCAAGGCAATCCAACCAAGCAGAATATGTCAAGGAGATACCTCAGGGTTATCTAGAAAAGCAATGGGTCATTCCCAGGGGTAGAGGATGAAAACTTCCTTCACTAACAAACTTTACAAAGGGCTTCCTGCAGTGTTTCTAAGTCTTGGTTGCACGTCAGAATTATCTGGGGAGCATTTGAAAAATATAGATGCTTGGACCCTATCCTAGACTTATGGAAGCAGGAATTGGGGGATGAAACATAGGCATATGGATTTCTGAGTGACATATGGTTGGTTCTGATGATTAGTTAGCAGGGGGTTGGGAAGCACTGGTCTTTGTTTTCTTTTTTTTTTTTTTTTTTTTTTTTTTTGCACTACGCGGGCCTCTCACTGTTGTGGCCTCTCCCGTTGCGGAGCACAGGCTCTGGACACGCAGGCTCAGCGGCCATGGCTCACGGGCCCAGCCGCTCCACGGCATGTGGTATTTTCCCGGACCGGGGCACGAACCCATGTCCCCTGCATCGGCAGGTGGACTCTCAACCACTGCGCCACCAGGGAAGCCCAGCACTGGTCTATTTTGTGCCAGATGTTTGCAGAACACTGAGAATACAGACATGAATAAAACACAACCAGTTCTATTCCTGCCTTAGAAGACAAGTGTCAGTCCTAGAAAAGCTGATTGTAAGGTGGGAGCGGCAGGCAAAGATACACAATCAACCAGATAAGATCTTAGATAGAAATAGGCACAAAGTGACATAAGAACACAGAGATGGGAAAGTCCAACTCAGTCTTGGGAAGTGGGGGAGGCTTCCTAGAGGATGTCACATTTGTTTTTTTGTGTTTTTTTACTTTTTATTTTATATTGGAGCATAGTTGATTAACAATGTTCTGTTAGTTTCAGGTGTACAACAAAGTGATTCAGTTATAGGTATACATTTATCTATTCTTTTTCAAATTATAGAACAGAAACAGACACACAGACTTAGTTATGGTTACCAGGGGGGAAGGTTTGGGGTGGGGGGAGGGATAGTTAGGGAGCTTGGGACTGACATGTACACACTGCTATATTTAAAATGGATAACCAGCAAGGACCTGCTGTATAGCACAGGGACCTCTGCTCAGTATTCTGTAATAACCTAGTTGGGAAAAGAATTTGAAAAAGGATGGCAGAGCACTCTATGACATAAATCACAGCAAGATCCTTTTTGACCCACCTCCTAGAGAAATGGAAATAAAAACAAACATAAGCAAATGGGACCTTAAAAGCTTTTGTACAGCAAAAGGAAACCATAAACAAGACAAAAAGACAACTCTCAGAATGGGAGAAAATATTTGCAAACGAAGCAACTGACAAAGGATTAATCTCCAAAATATACAAGCTGCTCATGCAGCTCAATATCAAAACAACAAACAACCCAGTCCAAAATTGGGCAGAAGAACTGAGTAGACATTTCTCCAAAGAAGATATACAAGTTGCCAACACACACATGAAAGGATGCTCAACATCACTAATCATTAGAGAAATGCAAATCAAAACTACAATGAGGTATCACCTCACGCCAGTCAGAATGGCCATCATCAAAAAATCTACAAACAATAAATGCTGGAGAGGGTGTGGAGAAAAGGGAACCCTCTTGCACTGTTGGTGGGAATGTAAATTGATACAGCCACTATGGAGAACAGTATGGAGGTTCCTTAAAAAACTAAAAATAGAACTACCATATGACCCAGCAATCCCACTACTGGGCATATACCCTGAGAAAACCATAATTCAAGAAGAGTCATGTACCACAATATTCATTGCAGCACTATTTACAATAGCCAGGACATGGAAGCAACCTAAGTGTCCATCAACAGATGGATAAAGAAGATGTGGCACATATATACAATGGAATATTACTCAGCCATAAAAAGAAACAAAACTGAGTTATTTGTAGAGAAGTGGATGGACCTAGAGTCTGTCATACAGAGTGACATAAGTCAGAAAGAGAAAAACAAATACCGTATGCTAACACATATATGTGGAATCTAAAAAAGAAAAAAAAGTTTCCGAAGAACCTAGGGTAGGACAGGAATAAAGGCGCAGAAGCAGAGAATGGACTTGAGGACATGGGGAGGGGGAAGGGTAAGATGAAGTGAGAGAGTGGCATGGACATATATACACTACCAAATGTAAAATAGATAGCTAGTGGGAAGCAGCCACATAGCACAGGGAGATCAGCTTGGTGCTTTTTGACCACCTAGAGGGGTGGAATAGGGAGGGTGGGAGGGAGACACAAGAGGGAGGAGATATGGGGATATATGTATAGCTGATTCACTTTGTTATAAAGCAGAAACTAACACACCACTGTAAAGCAATTATACTCCAATAAAGATGTTAAAAAAAAAGAAAATGGATGTCACATTTGAAGTGAAATATTGAAGTGAAACAATTTGAAGTGGAACATCTGTAAGATGTGATGGAAAAACTGGAACGAACTTCTTTGGCCAACCCAATATAAAGGATGTGTAGGGTCTCCCAAGCGAGGGAGGTTTGGAAGGACTTCCCAAGCAGAGAAATAGGCCTCCAGCACCCACAGGGCTTAGCAGGCAGGTCAGATGATTCCTGGGAGAATCCTGAGTGCAAAGGATTAGGGCACTTAAACGTGGAACAGGGTGTGTCTGAGGTGGAGGCTGTGATGCTGATCGATTGCATCATTGATTTATAGCTGTTTCCTACACCATTTTAATTTCTTCCAACCAGACGTTTACTGGGTGTCTTTGTATGTACGAGACAGTCATAAACAGAATTTGTAATGGAAATATACTAGAGAGGCAGCATATTCCCTCAAACTTGAAGCCAAAGAAAAACTTCCTGAGAAAGAAGATGAGAAAGTCTCAAGAATTAAATGCAGTTGTTATAAAAAGAGAGAAGGGGGCTTCCCTGGTGGCACAGTGGTTAAGAATCTGCCTGCCGATGCAGGGGACACGGGTTCGAGCCCTGGTCCGCGAAGATCCCACATGCCGCGGAGCAGCTAAGCTAGCGAGCCACAACAACTGAGCCCGCGTGCCTAGAGCCTGTGCTCCACAACAAGAGATGCCACTGCAATGGGAAGCCTGCGCACCGCAACGAAGAGTAGCCCCTGCTCACTGCAACTAGAGAAATCCCGCGTGCAGCAATGAAGACCCAACGCAGCAAAAAATAAATTAATTAATTAATTTAAAAAAAAAGAGAGAGAGAAGGGCAGAGAGAGGCAGAGACATTCTGCAAGCGTAGGATGAGGAGATGAGCACCAGCTCTGCACATTCAAGGACCGTCAAGTTCAGTGTGATGGTAGCAAAGCACTCGGGGAGAGATGATGGCCGTGGAAAAGGCTGGGGAGGAAGGTGTGTGCCAAGCTGTTAACAGAATTCTTATGCTCTACTGGAGTTTAGACTTCATCTAGTTGGCAATGGGGAACCCTGGTTATTGTATGTAGGGCTGTGACAGGGTCTGATTTACTTTTCTGTAAGGTCATCCTAAGCATATGCATGTTTTCTTTCTCCAACAGAACAGTAAGGATGCCTAACAGGTGTATCTTGACTTTTCTTTGTTTTTGCTTTTGGGGATTTTTGTTTGTTTGTTTCACCAACAGTGCTTAGCAGAGTCAGGGACACATAAAGAGGTCAAGAGTTAATGGATTCATTAATTGGTTGAGAGGCACAAACTCATACTTGAGTTAATATTGTAACATGGACGCTATATCCTATGTGGTGTCTGATATTTAAAGGTCTCGGCAATTTTAAGCCGTGCTTCCTAATTTTAACATGCACACAAATCACCTGGGGATCTTGTTAAAATAGAGATTCTGATTCATCATGTCTTGGGTGGGGTCTAAGACTCTGAATTTCTAATACGCTTCCATATGCTGCTGTTGTTGATGGTTTGGATCTCCACATTTTGAGTGGCTGGGATCTTAATATTCAGTTGCCTTATGTGTAGACAGTCTAATGGTGGAACCGTCTATGAACAGTAGAAGTTTCTACAGGGACTGTGGAAATAGAGAGGCTTCACCCTAAGAGAGTAAGACTCCTTGGCTAAGACCCCACACGTCTCCTTTGGGACTGGTTTGGAAAGCAGTGGCATGTCTATAAGGCCCCTTGGGTAGACATTGATGTTACTTGCCTTTAAGGGAATTTCTGATGCTGTTGCCAGTTTCTTCCTCGCACCTCCAAGTGTTGAGTTCCACGAGAATATCCGTTAGTAACAGTGGAGTTGATAATAGAACACCAGAGAAAGTCAGAGGGCTCTAAAAACAGCATGCTGTCGGCGTGTAATTTGTTTAGATCTATGTAGAAGTGAGCCTTTTTCTTGGGAATTTTCAAGTTTGAAATTTGATTATGGGCCAGTTCATAATTTCTTGATGTTTTCCTCTTTTTTTCTGTTCACTTTCACATACTCATTGTCATATTATGACAATCTGGATGTCCCTCGGGCCTCACCATCTCGTAGGCATAAAAGACAGCCACATAGGTCAGGCTGAAGTTTGCTGCCTGTATGTCGCTCATTACTATGAACAGGTGCTTGGCCTTCATTTTAAGGCCCCCTGACCTTTCTACTGGCTCTCAGAGAAGGCCCAGGCCTCCTCCCCACTCATCCCCAGTGTTTATGTGGGTCGTTGCCTGCACTTCCATCACTCTGCAATGGACCCCAATGGCTGCTCCATCTCAGAGAGCTCCCCAGGCTGCTGCCAGTCTCCTTCAGGTCCACTTCATGCTGGATGTGGCCATTGCGCCCTTGGACTGAAGCCTCCACTCCCCTTGTGAGCCTCAGCTGGGAGGTATCCAGGGTAGCAGCGAAGACAGTGTCTCTGGAGACAGAACCCCACATCTCAGATGTGTAATTTGGGCAAGTTATTTGACCACACTAAACCTCAGATTTCTTACCTGTAAAATGAGAATAACTAGAGTTCTGTAATCTCAAGATTGTTGAGAAAATAAGGTAATCCACTTAAGCTCCTAACACTTCATTCTTGGCACATAGAAAATTCTCAATACATGTTAACCATTCTTCTCGCTGCTTCTCTCTTTATCATTATAATCCCTGCCTGGACAAGCTTCATTTTTATTTCACCACAGCACAGTTGAGTTGATAAGGTTTCTGTGACATGGCTGATGTCTCAGGGATAACAGAAGGGAATTAAGATTAGGGGAAGTACAACTGCTATTTAATACAAAGACTCAGACATAATACATCTTCTTCTGGGCGTATTATGCATACTTCTTCTGGGGTCCCTTCCAGGGCTTCCTTGCATCCTTACTGGTGACAGAAGACATCCTCCCTGCACATCAAAAGAGTGTCATTGATCTTATCTAGACTCCTTTGAGTCCAGACTCAGAGATAAATTTTGCCATTCTGCGGTTCATTTTCTTTTCCACTCCCTTGAAAGGGAGCCTTTATCCTACTCAGTGTGTCACCTTACCTGTGGATGAAGACCAGTGTCTCTTTCCCTTCCCAGTCTTGCTCCAGGATTCACTCCCTTTCCTTTGTGCATAGGATAACTGAACTCTTGACCCAATCATTACTCAGTCTCTCTTTCAGGTTCATGTGGAGATAACCTCTTATAATAATAACAACAACAACAATTAATTTTTCTCATGTTTTCCTTGCCCTTCTGCCTCTAAAATGCTGTTTTTAAAAGATGTTTCTTATTTCACTCTCTGCTTCAAAGTAGCTGTTGACCCCAGTCCTGGCGCTCAGGAAGCCAACTTCATATTAGCATATAAGGCTCTTTATGTGCACGGGTCCTCTTCTGAAATGCCCTCTGCTCCTTTGTTTTCTCAGAAAATGTCCATTCAGCCTTCATGGCCCAGCTTAAATCTGACTTCCTCTCTGGATTCTTTCTAGAACTTCTGGCACCCCATGTCCCCAGACATCAGCCAGTCTCCCTCCTCCAGGCCCCCATGACAGTCTGTACATTCCTTCACCACGTTACACCATATAATACTTCACTTCCAGTTCTGCCTCCCCCTTTGTAAAGGGAGCTCTGTGAAAGCACAGTCTCTAGTCATATGAGTGGCCAGTGAATTTATCCTTACTTTATTGAGTTATTTTCCATCTACTCTTTTCTCTGATCCTTACTAAAGGTCTGTGAGATAAGTAGGGCAAGTATTACATGATCTCTACTTTATATATGAGAAAAAGAGTTTCCCACAACTAGGTGGCTAGTCCACAGTCATCCCATCCATGTGATGGAAAAGGGAAGTAAACATAGCCTGAGTTCTTTGGACTTTAATTCCATGGCCCCTTTTCACTACTCTTTATTGCTTCCTTTTAACAGAAACTAACCCTGGTAGGAAAAGGATAAGCTCTCAAGGAAGACAAGACCTGGGCCCAGGAAGACTGAGGGGAGATGGCAACACACAGAGAAACCACAGCTGCAGGATTACGAGGACTCGAAGGTAAAGTTGTTGAGTGTGATGAGAACCCTGGGGTGGACTGTTTGTTGACTGACTTTCGGACTCGAGGGAAGATGCTCTTTGACTAAAACAAGGTGGACGGGAGTGGGAGTGGGGAGACATCACAGCCGATTACGCTTAAAATCTGGTCTCAAGCACCACCTTGCAGAGTGTCCATCGTTCCTCTTCAGCCACCCTCAGGACTGCTCCAAGTGAGAAGTAATTTTATAAGAGCCTTGAACTGCTGCTGAGAGTCCTTTTTAGAGCTGAAAGCAAAACAAACAAACGTGAAGTCCTACAGAGCTGAGAATAAGCTCCGGAGAGAGTGAGGGCAGTGGAAATAGTTACTGGGATGAGGAAGGAGATCGCAGTGTACCTTGTCTCAAACCCCATGAGCTTGTCTCCTCAGCCACTTGCAAGTCCTGCGGGCAGTCTGAGCTCGGTGGCAGTCGGGGTGGGGGAGCGGGTGCAGGAGAGATGCCAGGACAGGAGGGCTCAGAGCTATTTCAGACTCAAGGCCAACAGCCACGGAGACTTCAAGTTACATCACCGCTACTGTCTGGACTTTAGGCCCCTTAAGCCAAATGCGGTTTCCAGAAAAAGGATCCGCCGCACATTTGGAAGCCCATCAACCAAATGTTGTCTCATCACTTTCGTGCATGAGATCTTTTCATTTGTGAAGAGCATATTATTTTGCTTAATTATGGGCTTTGAGGAGATGGCATAGAGCAGTGGAAAAAGCATGAGCTCGGAGTCAGAGACCTGGGTCTGAATCATGGCTCTGCCATCCACCAGCTGCGGGGCACTGCCTGGGGGCCCCTCAGTCTCCTCACATGTGGACTGAGAACAGTCTTGGAATAATTACCCATCTTGTAGGGCAGTCATTAGGATTAGGTGGTGAATGTGTGTCCAGAATCTTGTATTGTGCTGCTATTCAGATATTTAATGATCAGTAGCTATGATGAAGCAAGTGTCTGACTTCTAACACAATGACCTTTGGCAAATGAGATTTCATTTTCACTCCAAAGTATGTGTATGGTGGTAGGTTTTCCATATATATATATATGACTTTCTTCTGCTTACTTCCTTTTGCTTACTTTCTTCTGTTTATTGAAATTCTTGTTTATTGAAATTCCATTTCCCAGTGGAAATTGCTGTTATTCGGTGTCAAAATACCTCTCCAAACTCACATTTCCTAGGAAGTTTTCTTAAATGGAGTCTTACTGGTGCCCTCCTAATACTTATTTTTTAGCACCTTGATAATTCATTTTTAAATACTTATAGTTTATTTTGTAATCATCTATGCCATGACTAATTATCCTTTTCTTTAAAAAAGGGTGCATCCAGGGCTTCCCTGGTGGCGCAGTGGTTGAGAGTCTGCCTGCCGATGCAGGGTACACGGGTTTGTGCCCCGGTCCGGGAAGATCCCACATGCCGTGGAGCGGCTAGGCCCGTGAGCCATGGCCGCTGAGCCTGCGCGTCCGGAGCCTGTGCTCTGCAATGGGAGAGGCCACGGCAGTGAGAGGCCCGCGTACCGCAAAAAATAAAAAATAAAAAGAACAGGGTGCATCCAGAAAGCAGATAAGATCAGAAGCCTTTACCTCTATCACTCAATCACTTAACTGCCTCAGACTGGGCTCTTTATCTCAAGTATGGGGATAATATTTGACCTATGTATCTTACAAAGGTTTTTTTTTCTTCCTGAAAAAAAATAACAAGTGAACTCATAAATGGGAAAGAATTTTATAAATTATAAAAGATATGAAAATTTAATTTATGATGTGAGTTTTGCTACAGACCCCTTTGTAGCAGATAGGAAACTTCTTTGTGCTGGGGCCACCTGCCTGATGCGGTTGATGTTCCATGCCTGGAAGTCACCTTGAGGTTACTTAGAGCCTCTCTCTGCCACCAGACGTTATGAGATTGAGCAACTTTTTTGAGTAATTGTCTCCTCTGACTCACATTCCTTGCAGGCCCCTTAGTGACCTGTGAGCCACCCAGGGTGAGCAAGGAATTTCCTCTCTAGAGTTGTTTAAGGACTAGCCCCAAACTTTCAACTTAGTCTTTTTTTACACCTCTTCCAATACTACCTACCTGAGTTGCCCCAGAAGAAATCTGTGCAGTGGCTGGATTCAGGCTTGCTGATATGAGTACATGCTCTGGGAAGGACAGAGAAACTCTGATCCTCTAATGAGATCCTCCTTAAAGAGAGATCCTCCTATCTCCTTAAGGACCTAATTGGGATGGAAGAGCACAGTTCATAACTGGCGTAAGTGCCAATAAATGATCAGGAGATACCTTCTAGGTGTACTTCACCGTCTCCTTTTCCTTACTTTCTCTCTTTCTGGTTTTTCCTGATTTTAAATCCCTTCTCTTTTCTTATTTTCCCTTTACTAAACTCTCTCCCAATCAATAGACTCACCATGGCATTCTCAGGCATACGTCGCTAGCTTCATTAGAAGTACAGTCAGCCTCGGTACAGAGGTTCTACATCCACTGATTCAACCAGCTGCGATTTCAGTCCATGGTTGGCTGAATCCACTGTTGGTTGAATCCGTGGATGCAGAACCCGCAGATACGGAGGGCAGAATGAACTACGCCATATTATATAAGGGACTCGAGTATCCTCGGACTTTGATATCTGTGGGGGTCCTGGAATCCATCCCCCGTGGATACTGAGGGACGACTGTACCCAGAGCACAGCAGCTGTACAAATTTAGTCCAGGTCAGAGAGTCTCATACCTTGCTGTGTATTGCAGTTACCTGGAGACCTAAAAAACACTGATGCCTGGGGCCCACCTGAATTAATATCTCTGCGAGGAGGTGGGCCCTGGGCCTAATATTTTTAAAAAGCTTCCAAAATGATTCTAACGTGCATCCAGATTACACTGGTTAAACATACTTGGAAAGCAAAGATACGACAAAGCTATACTAAAACTAAAATAAGATTTATGGCTCAAAGAGCTGCAATCATGTGGTTTGGCTACGCTTGCTTGTTTCCTATCCATCAAATAACAAGCGTTTTTTGAGAACCACAGAAAGAGGGGCTGATTATGCCCAGGCAAAGCTTGTAGGTGAGTTTCAAAGATAAAGTGAATGGCCATGAAACATTCTTAGAGCTAGTATTGGTTGGGAGCACATTCTGAGCTGTGTGCTACACTGGACACTTTTCATGCATTATATCATTCAGTGTTCTTAACAAGTCTGTGGGGCATTATTCTTCTTCCCAGTTTACAAATAAAGAAACATGGACACCAAGTGATTGCTTAACTAGCTCAAGATCTGACCACTAGTTAGTAGTGGAGCCAAAAAATGTGACTACAGGTAATTTGACTGCAGTCTTGTTTTTAATCAGCCTGTAATACCTCCTCTGTACATTGACAGATAAGATGAAAATACAAAAATTCCCCAAAATTCAGTGTCTCCCAATTTTGGCTGCATATTAGAATCATTGGGGGAGTTTTGTAAAAAAAAAAAAAATCCTTTGCTCAGGTAACACCTTGGACCAATTTAATCCACATTCTCAAGAATGGGACCCAATCGTTTCTGAAGTGCCACAGGTGATGCCCGTGTGCAGACAAGATTGAACACTGCTGGGTTAGAGGAAAGAGACCAATGCAGGCGAGAGCCCTCAGGGAAAGCTTCATAGGTAATGGGTTACCTGAACTCAGCATGAGACAGAATAATGCCCTCCCCTGGCCAAAGATGCCTATATCCTAATCTCTGGGACATCCGAATATGTTACTTTATATGACAAAGCGGAAGTAAGGATGCAGGTGGAATTAAGATTGTTAATCAGATGACTTTAAACTGGAGAATTAGCTTGGATTATCCAGTTGGACCCAGTGTAGTCACATGGGCCCTTAACTGTGGAAGAAGGAGGCAAAAGAAGGAGAACCAGAGAGATGACACCATAAGGACTCAGCCTACAGTTGCTAGCTTTGGAGGTGGAGAAAGGACTCCAGGAAGGCAGATGGCCTTCAGAAGCTGGGAAAGACAAGGAAACAGGTTCTGTACCAGGGCATCCAGAATGAACACAGCCTTGCCAACACCTTCATTTTATCCCAGTGGAATTCTGACCTCCAGAACTGAAAGAAAGTTAATTGGTACCACTGTCCATGTAATTTGTTTCAGCAGCAATACAAAGTTAATATAGTACCTTAAAAATGAAGGGTTTAGAGAAATGAGAGTGAAAAACACCCACTTAACCGCAGATTAGATTTTCTGTGTTAAATAACCTAGGTACTGAGCACCTTACATCTCTGCCCTATACAGTGCCTTTACAATGTAGGCATCTGTAGCTTGCAGTTGAGTCAGGATTCAAACCTAATCCTTCTGGACTCTGGATCAGTGCTCATTCCAGTTACCATCCTGTGTGCTTTTCCTTAAGACCATTTAGAACTCTGGTTGCTTTTCTGATCTTTCTTGAGCAAAAAGCAAGGAAGAGTGACATCACAGGAGACCTTATGGTACAGAGAAAAGGATTCTCATACAGGTTGCTCAGAGGAACAAATTACTGCTAATTACGGGGATGTTTAATGAAGATTGATCTGATAGTTTTGTGCAAGAAGGATTGAAGTAGATGAAGCTGGGGCCAGGCAGATCAGTCAGGAAATTGGACAACAACTTAGGCTCCTATGGGTTTGAATTCTGAATGGCAGTGGTAATGGTGGTAGTAGAAGTGGAGAGGAGAGGATGAACCCAGGAAACCTGGAGAAGAAAATCAACCCAAGGGAAATTAACCTACCTAAGAAGAGCAGAGAAAAGGTGAAGACAACTTCAGGTTTTTAGTGTGGCAGGCTTAAAGGGTGGTTGATGGTGCCCATGACAACTGAGATGCTAGGAAAGAGAACAAGTTTGGAGAGTGGGATGGGGTAGGGTGGTGGTATATAATAAGAATTTTACTGGCCTTTGTCCCTGGAAGACTCTAAATCCTTAAACTATCCCAACTGATGAAGAGTGTCTTTTTTATGCTTATATAATTACAAATGGTAGGCTCCTAGATAGTTTTAGTGTAGGGTGTGGTCATAAGATAAACCAACCATGTTGACTAGTGTTGCAACTTTGAGTTATTTTGACTTCTGGGGTGTGGGTGTGGAAGAGGGCTAGAAATTGAGTTCAATCAATCATGCTCATGTAATAACGCCCCAATAAAAACTCTGGACAGTGGACCTGCCTTGTTGGTAAACACATTATTCATGTGCCGGGAGGGTGATGCATCTGATTCCAAAGGGGAAAGCCATGGATCCCCCCAGGACCCTCCCAGCTCTTGTCACTAGGAGTATCCTTTATAGTAAACTACAGTCGTAAGTACAGGGCTCCCCTGAGTTCTGTGAGTTATTCTGGCAAATTATCAAACCTGAGGGGGTTGTAGGAACCCCTTCTTTGTAGCCAGTCAGAAGTATGGGGGGCCTGGGGACCCCCTGAAACTTGTGGCTGGTGGCTGGGCAGGCTTGTGGAGGACTTTTCCCCTTAATCTATGAGGTCTGTGCTAACTGGCTAGTTAGTATCAGAATAGAATTTCTGCTCACCCACTCGGGGTGAAAGCAGAATAGGTGGACACTAACGCGACGTAACTATCTGTGGGCAAAAATCAGAGTTGTGTGAAATCCGTTACCCCCCCACACTAGGGCAAATGCACAGAAAGAAAATGCAGAGAACGTTAAATACCACTTTTAAATGCCCACTTCTTGATTCTTAATTTACTGCTGTCTGACTTCCCCACTGCCTTTGGACCAGTGTGATACAATGAAATATCAAGAGTTTTAAAGATAAAATGGAGTTCAAAATCTATCTCTGTTACTTCCTTGCTATGAAATAGTGGGCACATAATTTATTCTCTTTGGGCCATAGCCCTTTATCTTTAAAATGGTAATATTAAGGCCTAATGTGTAAAGCTGTTAAGAGAACGAACATAAGAAGATCTTGGCACATGACAGATACTCACTGATTGCTATTTTCTCCTGTCCTTTAAGGTGATTTCCAATTGGAATGGTTCTTTGAGAGAGATTTTGTTTTATCCAGATTCATCAAAAGGAAGTCAAGTGATTGATGTGGCTTCACTGAACACTCAAAGAACTGTCCAACTTTGGGGGGATAGATTAACTCAGCCTCTCAAATGTCAGTGACTGTTAGGCTTTTGTCTTAAAGAGGGTCTTCCCTTAATTGAAAACTTCACCATCTCTGCTAAGAACGCGAACAGAGAACATCTCTGCAAGGTCTGCATCTGCTACCTTCATGGTGCCTGCGATTGCTTGGTGCTGCATTTGTCACAAACCATCTGAGCTGCAGGTGCACTGTGTCCATACTCTGCATAGCACCACTGTCATAGGCACTCCAAAGCTTCAGTGGGGCCCAGAATGAAAGCCAGGCCTGTGGAAACCTCTTTGTCTCCTTAAGTGCTTTCTCTTGACTTGCCTCTCTTCCCATTTTGGGGTGAAGTGGTTCCAACTCTGAACCAAATAACCAGCATAGTTTTCTGGAGGAATGCCCCTTTCTTTTTTCCCTCAAGATGACCACACCGAATAGCTGGGAACCATCCTTTTTATGAAGTTTTAAAAAGCACTTGTTTATATGCCATGTAATGTGTTAGAAACTTACATGGGATGTCCGAATAAGCTTCTGAGATTTTAGTCTATGGGTTATGCAGACAGAGAGGCTGAGCCCCAAAGCAATCATGTTGTTTAGGAGAAGAGACAGGATTTTAAAATCAGGTGTGTCTCACTTTAAAGCCCTTTCCTTTACTAAAGGTTTATTAACTCATGAGGACCTGCTCCTGAGAAAGATAGCTACTTATCTCTAAGTGGAATCTGCCCTTATTTTTTAATTCCCACACCCCATCTCATTTTATTTTTTCTAGAAACTTTACTGTGAAATTCCGTATTCTTTAAATGTGGCTTAATCAACAGAGGCTATTTTCAAATAATCGGGAAAAGGTATAGTGCCGATTATACCCAAGTGTGAGTCTGCAGGCTTTACGTTTCTTTAATACCCAGTTTCAACTTCACGGTTTGGGTTTAAACAGAAATTTATTCTGGAGACTTTAGCAAAGCCGCTTCTTTTGCCACCTCCTCTTAGTAAGCGAATCCTGGATGTGTTCCTTGCCACGAGTGCTTAATGGCAGAATACATCACGCCACCATCCAAGGCAGATGTTTTGAGTGGCATATTCTCCTGGCTGGAGGGGAAAATCTGATCCAGGTGCCACAAAAAGCAGATGGAACTTTCCATACAAAGCCATGACTCTTGGGTTCCTGGCTAGTGGATTTTGTTTTTCAAAAATGTGACTTTTTCCTCTCTTGCCTCTTACTGTCATCCTATTTCAGGAGTGATGTTTGTCATCTTGAGCTAAAATCCAAAGGATAGATCATTGGTAGGAAGTATAAGACTTGGGATAGCTGTGACTAGATCGGGCAAATATTGTACCCAGTCCATGCAGCAGATAATAATAGAGGTCTAATTTAAAAAAAAAAAAATAGTGGATGTCAGGGGAAATCAGCTGGTAGGGCTGTAAGGATTTAGTGAAATAATGACATAACAACTGGGTTAGGGAGAGTTAACGAATTGGGTTGTTGAGATTTGATGAGATGATGTCTATTAATGGGCTGAAGTGCAGGGTTATGTTCTTAGCATGTTTCTAAAGGGCATTTACTGTGAGTTCCGAGGTCAGTGTAGAAGCAATGGCGAGTTGGAAGATGGAGCAGGGACTTCCTGGCTTTTGTCTTTATAGAACACTGTGTTCTTATTTTATTTTATTTTTATTTTTAATTAATTTTTATTGGAGTATGGTTGCTTTACAGTGTTGTGATAGTTTCTGCTGTACAGCAAGTGAATCAGTTATATGTATACATATATCCACTCTTTTTAAAATTTCCTTCCCATTTAGGTCACCACAGAGCACTGAGTAGAGTTCCTTGTGCTATACAGTAGGTTAGCAATAGTTATCTATTTTATAGATAGATAGATAACAAATTATCTATCTATTTTATAGATAGATAACAAATTATATATACACAGTGTATATATGTCATATATATATACATATATGTATATATATGTAGTGTATATATGTCAATCCCAATATCCCAGTTCATGCCACGCCTCCTTCCCCTCTTGTTAACCATAAGTTTGTTCTCTACATCTGTGACTCTATTTCTGCTTTGCAAATAAGTTCATCTGTACCGTTTGTCTAAGAGATTCCACATATGGCAACATTATACGATATTTGTTTTTCTCTTTCTGACTTACTTCAGTTACAAAACATTGTTTTCTAAGAACCTAAATGGACCCAAATCTGGGGATAACAGGAAAGCACGTAATAAATGATAGCGAGTATTATTATTGCTGTTGTTATTATTACCATTAACATCAGTATCAAGAGACAGTTAAACTGTCAGTTGATAAGTGCAATGGTATTGAATAGATACATGCACAGTGTGATTAAGTGCACCCAAGGAGGGAAAGCTAGTTGTGTCCCATCTTCATTAAGAGAAGCACAAAGTTAAACGAGAGTCTTAGTAGAGTTCTGAGTCTTAGGAGCTCTGAGTTCTTCCAGCTATGCAATTTAATGTCTCACAGCCTCATTTGGATCCTTAAGGATTAGACACAATTATTTCCAAAACTGCCCAGTAAGAATTCTAGCATCCTACTCCTAACCCATGGAATCAAAGTCATTCTGGAAGGGTACTGGGAATGTGCATTTTGATAAATATGCTTATGATTAGGTTATGTCTGATAAACACTGGGTTAGAACAATCTAGAAAGGCCCACCTGCTCTAAAATTCAAAGTAAGAATTTCTATTAAAGAAACCATTTTTCCCAGTTTCAATTTCAGAGTGAGAGCAATTAAGTCCTGGAATTGGGTTCCATTGGCTGTGTGTGTCCATGGGTATATGTTGTGGGGGAATCACTAAGCAATAAGATACTTTTAAAATTATGAAATCTGAGGTCATCACTCTCCAGGATGGTTTAGGAATGGTTGGACCAGGGTATGAGAGATGAACAGATGACCTCACGTGGTCTCTTAGTAACCTATGATTCCATCAGGATGACACGGGTTTTATGCATGATCTGCCCTGTTTACCTCCTCTTTTCTGAAATCAGTGAGTCATAAAAAACCAAAATTGCTATAGAAATGTCAATTTGGAAGACGTCTTTGTTTTAGTTAGAAGGATTTTTGTGGAAAGATGACTTAAGCTTTTGTGTCTCAAAAGATGAGGTGGATTTCCCTGGGAAAAGACTCAAGAAACCCAAGGAAATGGGAGATTTATTTGTATTAAATACTTGGAAAAAGACGGAATCCCAATCCATTAGTCATAACCAAATGTCCAGTGACGGTGCTCCTCCTTCGATGACTCTTCTGGAAAGATTAACGATTCTTTAAAATGATCTTTCTCTTCCGCTCTGGGCTCCCACCCCCCGTCTGAGTTGTCTGTTTACTTCATGGCTGAACTGTTCTCATAGTCAACTCTTCTGCGTTAACTGTCTCTAGCCTATTTCTGCTCCAGTCCATTCTATACTCTTCTGCCAGGATAATCTTCTTGAAGTGCTGCCTTGCAAACTTCAATACCTTTCTTAAGACCTCCATGGCTCCTATTGTGTTTAGCTGTAAATGTTATAAAACTAAAGATTCTCAGGTGGATAGGACCTCACAGTCATCACAGTTGGCTCCTCAAATCCAAACATCTTTGTCTGGCATTTAGGGACCTCTTATTTACTCCACATGTTAGGCAGGACTCTTGTTTATGAATGACACAAACTGGCTTGAGTGAGAAGGAAAAGTCAGTGGTTCACAAAAAGAAATAACAGGAAGAAAAAGTATGGCTAGAACCAGAGGCTTGAACATCATTAGGATCCTTTGCCTATCTCTTCTTCTTAGTTGTCTCTGTTAGCTCCCTTTCTCTGTGGGCTCTAATGGCTTTAGGTTCACATTTTTATAGTTTTTCATTGAACAAAAAAAGAAAATTCAAGCAATTCCAAATGCACAAATCCTAAAGAAGTTATCTCATTGAATACCTTGGAATAGCAATGGGGAAGGGTTGAGACTGGCAGAAAGAGAGGCTATTAGTATCAGCTCCCATTGGAACTACGTGTTGAGTTTGGGGTGGAATGGGAGAGAGTAGTTCCTTAAAAGAAGGAGGTGCTTACCAGACTAAAAGGAAGAGTTTTGGGTAAATCAAGCAATTTTATCTATAACTATGTGGGTTGAAATAAACTTCTACAAGCTCAGTTAATAGTACTCTTTGAATTTTTATATAAACTACATGAGTCTAGACAATGTTTCTTCAACATGTTACGTACATTTTTAGCCTCTGTGACTCTTCCAATACAATTTCTTTTTTTTTTTTTAACATCTTTATTGGGGTATAATTGCTTTACAATGGTGTGTTAGTTTCTGCTTTATAACAAAGTGAATCAGTTACACATATACATATGTTCCCATATCTCTTCCCTCTTGCGTCTCCCTCCCTCCCACACTCTCTACCCCACCCCTCCAGGCGGTCACAAAGCACCGAGCTGATCTCCCTGTGCTATGTGGCTGCTTCCCACTAGCTATCTACCTTACGTTTGGTAGTGTATATATGTCCATGCCTCTCTCTCGCTTTGTCACAGCTCACCCTTCCCCCTCCCCATATCCTCAAGTCCGTTCTCTAGTAGGTCTGTGTCTTTATTCCTGTCTTACCCCTAGGTTCTTCATGACATTTTTTTTTCTTAAATTCCATATATATGTGTTAGCATACGGTATTTGTCTTTCTCTTTCTGACTTACTTCACTCTGTATGACAGACTCTAGGTCCATCCACCTCATTACAAATAGCTCAATTTCGTTTCTTTTTATGGCTGAGTAATACTCCATTGTATATATGTGCCACATCTTCTTTATCCATTCTTCCGATGATGGGCACTTAGGTTGTTTCCATCTCTGGGCTCCGATACAATTTCTTATGTCTAAAATATCCTACATGTTCTCTCTGCCTAGGTGTGTCTACAAGACCTAATTGAACTTACTGCTTCTTGGCCTTTCCTGAGCTTAAAAGATGACATTTGATGACTGTGCCATGTTTATACAAATCAATTGGCACTAAGTATATCCTGTTTGATGTTAGCAATTGCTCTTTCACTTGTGTATCCTGTCTTCCCAAATGGAGTATAACCATCCTCAGAACAGATGTATTTAAACTCAGTTACAGAGATGATTGCTGCTGGCTATTATTATTGTTAAATCCCTATTTTATGGTTTACTAGATCTGAAGAGAGAGAGAAATTTGGCAAACAACAGCAAGAAAGTCAAAGAATTAGAATATAGTTGTATTCAATATCAACAGTCATAATTAAAATAATTGAAGTGATAACAGCCACTGTTATGAACTTTGATCAAGGGAAAAAGAATAGTAAAAGTTTATCAGAGAGTTTGGCTATCATTTCAGGAAAATCTTCAGAGGTACTAAGTATTTTGAAAAGAGCTACTTCCAGAGCTATCTCTGCATTGGTAAAGGAGTATAGAGTTCTCTGTTTTTCAAGTCCTTTCTTTCACACTCATCTCTACACCTGAGCATAAATACCTTTGTGTTTGACAGGGATGGTTTCACAATTAGCAAATTAAAATAACCTAAGACTACACTCTTGAGAGCAATGATGGTTTGCCACTGTGTCTCTTGTTTAAAACTGGGTATAAAGTACATTGTATTGAATACTCTAATTTGGCACTCAAATATTTTTTCAATAAATTAACAAATTAGATTTTCATCATATGAGTAAAATACTGAAGATAGTCTATTGAATAAGATGCTTAGTAAAATAGGTAGAATAGGAAAGCATGGGTATATAAATTAAAACTTCATAGAATATTTTTCATGACAGGTCTAGAATAAGGATTTCAAAATTGTTTCTTGGTCTGAATCCTTTTTTTCCATAATACTAATTCATTAAAAATACTTAACAACTTGTGTAGGTCTCTGGACGGACCAGAAGAGATAGTGGGTCTGAACTCATGTGGATAGTTTTAACTCCCATCCAATCTTTCACATCAAGTCTTTAAACAACAAAATTGACTAAGTTTTGGCTTCCTCCTGGGAAGAACGTGCAGAGCTGGAGGATGTAGAGAGCTGGAATGAGTGATGTTCTCAAACTTCTGACAAAAAAGAACAGAACTAAATTCAAATCCATGACTTCTAAAAAACCCATTAGATGTATACCACCAATAGTGAACTCTAAGGTAAATGATGGACTTTAGGTGATACTGATGTTCAGTGTAGGTTCAATTGTAACAAATCTACTACTCTCTTCTACTCTGGTGGGGGGACGTTGATGATGAGGGAGGCCATGCATGTGTGCGGGCAGGGAATAAATGGGAAATCTCTGCACCTTCCTTAATTTTCTGTGAACCTAAAACTGTTCTTATACAATAATCTTAATTTAAAACAGGCAAACACTCATTGGAGACCTGAGGTCACACAACAAATAACAGACCCGAAATCTAAGAAAAGCTAGTGATTCCAGGGAGAGAGGACATACAAATATGTGTTTACCTGGAGTAGATATAACTGGACACTAGTAAGAAGAGCTCTTAGTAGTTGGAAAATTGATGAAGGCTGTGTGTGGGCTGGTGGAACAGTGTGAGACTCCTGGGTGCTGCAGAAACTGGGGGAGTCTGCACCCTTTTGTTGGTTTGCAACCTCAGGAGCTTCCTGGGTGAAATCTGAAATTGGCCCCCATACATGGAGGGCAAGGAGAGACCAAAGAAAGAGGAAGAAAGATCACTCCAAATTGGTAGGTAGCAGGTTTAAGAAGCAAGGGAACTCATATACAAGTCTTGTCTTGGGTAACTGCAAGATGAGTAGATCTCTGATCCCACCCACAAGAATCTTAAAAGCTTATGCAGAGGTCTTAACAGGATTTAGTCACATATTCAGTCCAGATGGTCTCAATGACACGTTGCTCTTTCAAGCCTGAGTCCTTGAAAACAGTCCCACTCTGAGAATGGTGGGCAGAGCGTATGTTCCAAGGACAGGTGGAGTAAGGAGCCTCTGATTGCCCAGGTCCAGCTCTTAGGTCAACTGGGGGTCACATCCTCTGGGCCACGTCCTCTAACACTTTTGCAGTCTCCTTGTCCATGAACCCCACTGAGCGTTCTCAGAATAGATCAGAAAGAACTGTAAGATCTTGGAGGGAGGGGCAGTAGCCCTATAGGGAGAACAAGACACCTCACCCGAAAGAACAAAAGCATTAATCTGGGGAAAGGGTAAAACTGCTGGCTTTAGGATATCAGGAAGCACTCCTTGCAGCTGAGGAAAGGGAACAGGAGGGGGAAAAAAATCTATTCTGGGGAGAAAGCGCAGAATTAAGTACTGAACCCAGAACTGCAGCCAGGGGAGGGGCAGGAAAACTGAGAATGCCACACACCCCAGGGACACAGGCGTGCTTAAGGGCATTAATCAGAACAGTGGTGACTGCACTTCCCACCCCCGACCATGAAGCTAAGAAACTCCAAATGACAACAGCAAAATACCGCTGGACGAGAGTTGGGAGAGGAATGAGAATGTGCAAAGAGAACCAGTTTGAGGCACAATTCAAAGGGAACACCTGAAACTCAGGACCCAACAGCCATTGCTCTGAGGTACATCAGCCACCTTAGAAACAAGTATCTGTAGGGATTGGAAACCTGTGATGCACTGCGTATAACCGTAGCAGCAACGGCAGCAACAAGTCACAAAACTAGTCCAATTGCTAACTGGATTACTGGAAAGGCTTCCTTTACAATTCTAGCAGAAGGAAAGGCATGCCCATATCCAGGTATAAAAACTATTTACCTCAGTTCCAGTGACCTACCCAATATATTTGGCTGTAACAAAAAATCATGAGACAGACGAGAAGGCAAGAAAAATATCGGCGCATTCTCAAGTGACAGAGTAATCATCAGAAAAGACAAAGTCAGTGGTTAAGACAGTATGAAACAGTATAGTACTGGCACAGAAACAGACACGTAAACCAAAGGAACAAAGCAGAGAGCCCAGAAATGAATTAACGCTTACGTGGTCAATAAATTCAGAGGCAAGAACATACGCTGGGGAAAAGACAGCCACTTCAGTGCATGGTGTTGGGAAAACTTGACAGCTACATGCAAAAGAATGAAACTGGACTATTTTCTCACACCATAGACAAAAATAAACTCAAAATGGGTTAAAGACTTAAATGTGAGACCTGAAACCATAACACTCCTAGAAGAAAACATAGGCAGTATGACCTTTGACATCAGTCTGAGCAATATTTTGGGGGATATGTCCTCTCAGGCAAGGGAAACAAAAGCAAGAATAAACAAATGGGACTATGTCAAACTAAAAAGCTTTTTTGCACAGCAAAAGAAACTGTCAACAAAGGAAAAGGTCACCTACTGAATGGGAAAAGATGTTTGCAAATGATGTATCCGTTAGGGGGTAAATATCCCAAATATGCAAAGAACTCACACAACTCAAAATAAAAAAAAAAAATCCAATTAAAAAATGGACAGAGGACCTGAATAGACATTTTCCCAAATAAGACATACAGATGCCCAACAGACACATGTAAAGATGCTCAACATCAGTAATCATCAGGGAGGGCTTCCCTGGTGGCGCAGTGGTTGAGAATCCACCTGCCGATGCAGGGGACACGGGTTCGTGCCCCGGTCCGGAAAGATCCCACATGCCGCGGAGCGGCTGGGCCTGTGAGCCATGGCCGCTGAGCCTGCGCGTCCGGAGCCTGTGCTCCGCAATGGGAGAGGCCACAACAGTGAGAGGCCCGTGTACCGCAAAAAATAAAAATAAAAAATAATCATCAGGGAAATGCAAATCAAAACCTCAATGAGGTATCACTTCACATCAGTTTAGCATCAACATATATACACTACTGAATGTAAAATAGTTGGCTGGTGGGAAGCAGCAACATAGCACGGGGAGATCAGCTCCGTGCTTTGCAATGACCTAGCGGGGTGGGATAGGGAGGGTGGGAGGGAGGCTCAAGAGGGAGGGGATATGGGGACACACGTATGCATATGGCTGATTCACTTTGTTGTACAACAGAAACTAACACAGTATTGTGAAGCAATTATACTCCAATAAAGATCTATTAAAATAAAAAAAATAGTTGATCTAAGGAAAAAAGAACAAAAAACAACAAGTGTTGAGGATGTGGAGAAAAGGGAATCCCTGTGCACTGCTGGTGGGAATGCAAGTTGGTGCAGCCATTATGCAAAGAAGTATGCTGGTGCCTCAAAAAATTAAAAATAGAACTACCATACAGTTCAGCAATCCCACTTCTGGCTATTTTTCTGCAGAAAACAAAAACACTAAGTTGAAAAGATACATGTACCCATATGTTCACTGCAGCAGTGTTTACAATAGCCGAGATATGGAAGCAACCTAACTGCTATCAGTAGATGAATGGATCAAGGGGGTGCGGTATATATACAGTTGAATATTATTCAGCTGTAAAGAAGAATGAAATCATACCATTTGTGACAACACGGATGGACCTAGAGGATAATATTCTAAGTGAAATAAGACAGAGAAAGACAAATGCCATATGATTTCACTTATATATGTTATCTAAAAAACAAAACGAGCAAACATAACAAAACAAAAGCAGCGTCAGATACAGAGAACAAACAGGTGGTTGCCAGAGGGAGGAGGATTTGGGGAAGTATGGGGATGAATGAAATAGGTGAGGGGGATTAAGAGGTACAGATTTCCAGTTACAGAATGAATGAGTCACAGGGATGAGATGCACAGCATGGGGAATATAGTCATTAATAATGTAATATCTTTGTATGGTGATAGGTGGTAACTAGACTTATCATGGTGGTCATTTTGTAATGTATAGAAATATCAAATCACTATGTTGTACACCTGGAGCTAGTATCATGTTGTAGGTCAACTTTACTTCAAAACAAACTCAGAAATTCATAGGAAATGAGTTGTGGCTACCAGACACCAGGGTGGGGGTGGGTAGAGGGAGGGGGTATTGGACGAATGTGGTCAAAAGGTGCAAACTTGCAGTTATAAAATAAATAAGTACTAGGGATGTCATGTACAACATGATTAACATAATTAACACTGCCATGTATTACACATGAAAGTTGTTAAGAGTAACTCCTAAGAGTTCTCATCACAAGAAGAAATTTTTTTTTCCTTTATTTTGTATCTATATGAGATGATGCATGTTCACTAAATGTATTGTGATAATCATTTCATGATGTATAAGTCAAATCATTATGCTTTGCACCCTAAACTTATACAGTGCTGTATGTTGATTGTATCTCAAGAAAACTAGAAGAAAAAAAAGACTGTGTGGTACTGATGAAAAGATAGACTTACAGATAAATAGAACAGAATAGACAGTCCAGAAATATACCCACAGAAATATAATCAACTGATTTTTGACAAAGACACAAAGGCAATTAAAGAAGCAATGCTCGTCTTTTCAACCAATCCTATGGGAACAAGTGGATGACCATATGTAAAAAAAAACTAAAAAACAAAAAAAGGACTTCAATACATATCTCACATTTTATGTAAAAATTCACTCAGTTATCAAGGTTAATATCAACAGTACTTAGTCATGCTGATATCATTTGCACCTGGTATGATGTGAGAAGGGCCATTACCTATGTGATATTCTGTCCCCAAATCCATAGCATCATCTATTCACAAGAAAACAGACAGACTGAAATTGAGGCATATTTTACAAAATAACTCACTAGGGATATTTTATATTGGCTTTTCAATGACTCTGTTAAGTCTAAAACTATTTCAAAATTAAAAGTTTTGAAAAAAGAGAAACTGACATGAATTTACATATTCTGTTTCCCTTGGAGGGGAAGCTTGAGGCAGACTGAACCCAAAGGAGCAGCAGGTAAGCCAATCAAACTAACATTTGAAGGATTTATATCTGATACCATTAACTACCAAACTTTTCTTAAACTTAGCTGATGTATATGAGGCCATTTCATTTTCTGTGCACAAGAACTTTGGTGGAAGAACTGGAACTTCTGAAGGGAACATGATGACTTAGTTAACCCCTGTCCTCCGACTTAACGACTTCAGCACTTAATTTCCACAGTATTTTCCACTCCCCGTATTGCAGCCTTGGGACTGATTCTCCAGGTTTGCGCCTCTTGACTTTACCTCTGCCTTTTATTTCCCCAGATTTATGAGCTTGTGTGACATTTACCTGGATCTACCCTTCTGTCAAAGCGGCCATAATGATCTGGTTTCACAAAGGTAAGGTTGATCTGTGTTACATTCTAAACCATAGAAAAGTGAGAGAAAAGAGAAACACAGAATGTGAAAGGATGGGGTGTAATGGACTCTGTTCCCAGTCATATCCCCTTCTTGGGAACTGCAGCTGATGAAGAGAGACCCTCACTAGCCATGTACTGAATATTTACACCAGTCCTCACCTAGGACAACCAGAGTCTCTCTGCTAGGAATTTGACATTTTGAACTAAAAGTTACAGAAATATAAGACTAGGAGAAAGTGTAGGAACTTCTGCCATCAAGGAGCCCAGCGTTATCTTAATTCTACTGTTTCTGAGGCTTGGATACAACCTGTATTATTACCTGTAGCTGTTCTGGCAAATTACCACAAACTGGATGGTTTAAAAGAACAGGTATTAATTCTCTCATAGTCCTGGAGGGCAGGTCCAAAATCAAGATACCAGTAGGACTGTACACCCTACAGAGGCTCTAGGGGAGAATCTATCTGTTCCTTTCTTCCCTAGCTTATGGCTTATTGGCTTGTAACCACATCACTCCCATCTGTGCCTCTGTCTGCAAACCATCTTCTCTTCTGTCTTTCCCCTCTATGTGTCTCTTATAAACACACTTGCCACTGTATTTAGGGCCCACCTAGATAATCCAGGATGATTTTATCGTCTCAAGATTCTTAATTACACATACGAAGAAAGAGCCTTTTTCTAAATTAAGTAACATTCACAGGTTCTGGAGATTATGACATAAACATATTTTGGGCAGGGGCACCACTCAACCAAATACACCATGCTTCCAATTAACTTTTTCTTAAGTAGTGCCAGTTTCTATTATTTGAAACCCAAAGAACTTAGGTAGTTTGGTCTCTTGATGCTAGTGGCAGTCATTATAAGTTGTTTGTGCCATCTCTATACTAAGCTTGACTTCAGAAGTTCTCCAACTTTAGTGTAGTAAAAATTACTTTGGAACTTGTTAAAAATGCAGGTTTCTGCCCTCCTTTCCAGAGTTTCTCAATAAATTGGTCCAGGAATCTTCATTTTTAACAATTCCCAGATGGTCCTGGTGATAAAAGAAAGGGAAAATTGTGAAAGCTCAGACCCATTCATGTCCCATTCACATAAAAGCAAGAGGAAAAGCGATGAAAAATAATTTGAAAACTTTAATGATGTTGTTTATATAGTAAAAACATAAAATCTTTTAAATAAGGTACATTCAGTTTCTCAGAGCATCTAATATTCAGATAATTTATATTTCATACACTTTCCAACATTAAACAATTGACTAAATAATGCATTTTCTATAAAATGATAATTCAGTTTACACAGGTAAAAGTATATTACAAAAATACTCTACACAGGAAGAATGGCAGTACCTATTAGGAAATGTTACAAATATTCTGTTAAAAAATATATTTTATCTCTTTCATTTGTCATAATAATAAACAGAATATATATTTTTTTCTTTCTAAAATTAAGTCTTACACAGTTTCCCTTCAGGATGGTAATATGTACAAACCTTATATCTGAATGGATATAAATAGCAAATACTATAATAGTGTTACAGATATATTAGTAACTTTTACAGAAAAAAATGGCTTTCTAATAAAAGCCTCTAGTACAGCTGAATTCTCAAAGCTATTTAAGTTAGACATTCCCATGTTTAGTAAGGCACAATGGAGTCTAGTTTCTTATTTCCAGTTGAATTACTGCAAGCAGTAACAAGGAAAAATATAGTCAGTAGATATTGGACCAAATCTGTTAGTTGGATAAATTATTTGGGATTTATTAAACTTTGAGGGGAGATGTGAGTTCTTTCTCCACACCATAGTTTCTTTTCAGGCCCTGTGGCCAAATCTAGTCCTTGGTGATGAGAAAGAAATCATTGTACCCTCCTCAAGCGCCTGAGAAACAGTTTACTCATTTACTGGATCTGGTCCATGGTGAGGAAACAGCTCAATGACCATTTCCGGTTATAAGCAGCTTATCTTTAATGATTGGACCTGGTTCCCTATCATTTCTAAAAATAGCTTCTGATATAATCTGTACATGGTGAAGCTGTGAAGGAACCTGATGGTCTTCTTCAGACTCTGAGTGACAGTTTTGGGGAAGTGGTATGTCTTCAAGTGCTTTAGGGCATGCATCAGGCCCTTGCGGGTGTCTTGGTCATCATTCTTTATTCGCCAGAGGCTGAGAAGCTTCAGGATTTGATCACTTGATTTGCACGTCTTCATTGTTTTCTCAATGTCTTCTGTCGTCACTTTCTTCCCCGGCAAGCTGTCCATCAGCCTTAGAAGCTGCTCGAAGGTGAGGTTCACGTGCCCAATGTGCCTCTGCACGCTCTTTTCACAGAGTTCGATATCTGCATAAAGCAAAACCCAGAGACATTCATGTCATCCACCCAAAGCCGCCGTAAAACTTCCCTGAGGCAAAAGGAGGTTCCCCAGAATTTCGTAACTTAAAGGAGAACCTCCTCCTTTCCTTTTGGGAGGGCTTAAGTAATGCTAGTTATTTCTGAGAATTGAGTGAAATATTGTTTTGTGTTACACTAGGATAATATGCTTCCTATATTCTAGGCATCCAACACAGCTTTGTGAAAAGCCCAAATTTGGAAAAGAACAGTGGGAAACTACAGACACACCGTTTTCTAAGAAAATTTGGAGAAATTAAAAGTGTAACCTTTTAGGAAAAACACAAAGTTAGCTATTTTATAATCCAAACTTTCATTAACTGATACCCAATATATGTGCTATTTGAAGAATTAGGTCCTTCAAACGGTCTTTAATAAATAGCACCAGGAGATCGTCAGCACAAAGGAGGAGCCGTGAAAACCCAATAATATGAGGCCAAAGAACAGCAGGATACACATGGCCTGGAGAATATTTCAGTAATGAGCTAGGACATAACATAAGAGGCAATAAATAACGTTTCTATTGATGACATGAGTCATTTATTATCAGTGGGCCCGAAGGCAAGTCTGTTCATCTTTCTGGGCTGAAATGTCCTCATTTATAAAATAGGAAATTGGGTCCCTTCCAATTCTAACAGTCTCTGATTCTCTCCTTCCCTCTCTTTTTGCTTCAGGGCTAATTATACTTTCAAAGAATACATTTTGTTTGCCAAAAACAGAAGACAAGTTTACTCTTTGCACAACTGAAACCATTCAACTATTAAAGCTGTCAGTCGCCTAAAATCTGTTGCCTCAGTTTCAGATGTTTGAGGCTTTAAGGTTGTGTAGGACTCCTCAGTCATTTAACTACGTGTGAAGAGCAGAATGGATTTCTCCTTGACACTGTCTGCATTATGAAAACGCTCCCTCATTTTTTCTACCATGTCCTCCCGATGCTAATTAAAGTCAGAACTTTTTCTACTGTGTATCCTAAAGCTTATAGTCCACACTGGATGAAACTTACTTCCTTTTCCCCTCCGATTCTCTCCCATCATAACACACACACACACACACAGAGTTTCTAAAGGAGATTCTCCAAGAAACTCAAACACTTTACAGACCTTATCTCATTAATCCTCACAACACATGCTATTAAAATGGTAATCTTAAAATAGGCTGTGTTCAGATGCAGAGAACAAACGTATGGACACCAAGGGGGGAAAGTGGCAGGTGGTGGTGGTGGGATGAATTGGGAGATTGGGATTGACATGTATACACTAATATGTATAAAATAGATCAATAAGTAAATAAATTTTTAAAAGTAAAATACAATAGGCTGTGTTGTGAGGATTAATGAGAGGATACCTGTAAGACACTTAGAGGCTCTCTGGAGAGAATTACCACATAAATCCAACATAGTTTCCTGGTAGAATTGCAAAGTAAGATCTAAAGTGGTTAAAGAACTTCTAGATAGGCCAGAAGGGATGCTCCTAAAACTGCTAAGGGGATCCAGAGTCAGATTTCCTGAGGTCTAGTCCCGCATTTGAAATGTATTATCTCTCCCTTTAGAGAGACACTTGAAAAAGAAATTGGGGAGTAGAGGAGGTGAGAACAAAACCTCACATGACTGCTCTAGGAATAGCATATCCACTATCACTTGATGAATACGTTTTCAGTCCAACAGTAATTCCCAAAGGGAAACATCATCCACACAACTAAACAGGTACATAGTCCTGTTTCTGTTGTAGGGCCAACAGGTGTTCTGCTTTCTGATCGAGTTGTTTATTTCAGGTTCCCATACCTTGGATGATCTTCTTGACCATATCTTGGTCTTTGTTTTGATGCTTCCATAACTTCAGCAGCTGGAAAGTCTGTTCTCGTGAGCTGTGTCGTCGTTTTATCCGATCCATGCTCTCTGCGTTCACTTTGGTGCCAGGCAAATTGTCTACCAGGACACTGAGCCAGTTCGGGGTAAGCTTTGTAGGAACAGCAAACCTAAAGAATGCCTCCTCACACAGGGTCATGTCTAAAGGAAGGTGGGAAAACCAAGAAGATTTACTCGATAATGGGATTCTTGGACGTCTAAGGACAAAAATAATAATAATAATAGTAATAATAAAAACCAACACAGTTGAGTTTTCCAGGATATTGCATGCTAAAATGAGAAGTTTGAATAAAATCAATCTTCTGTTGCCTGGTCTTAGTGGCAGATCACTAATCCAACTGGGTTTATGTCCTTTCTAATGTTCTTTTAGAGCATTTTGTGGGGGGAGAGTTTAACAAACATCTAATAAGAATGTATTACTGCTATAAATAACTTACAGCAAAAATTCTATATATATAGCATAATGTGTTTGTATATGTTAATATATACATGAACATATTTTAATGTAACTGTGAAATATTTTGTTAAAGGTTTAGCTGGTGTCTACAGGTTACTTCAAGATCAATGTCAAATCACTGTCTTTAAGGGAGCTTGAAAAGTAATCTGAAATAGTGTATTATTTTCTGCACACACACAGACACGTAGTTTACCTTTGAGAACAAGGATGGATACAGATGTATAAGCGTACATTAAGTGGGAAAATAATCAAACGCAAAAACATGTCATTTAGAAAAGAAGTGCAATGGCCTGAGTGTCTGGGTAGGGTTGGTATATCCCAGGGATTAATAGTTTGTTTTTGGATTCATTAGGTCTGGGTTTGAATCCTGACTCTGCCATTCAAGTTCATACATTAACTTGAACAAAACTTTACAGTATTTTTATAAAGCCCATATAGCAAAAGTGTCTGGCATATAGTAAGTGCTCAAAGAATGATAGAAATAAAAGTATAAATGAATTAAAGAGAATGTTAGCGGTCACTCTTCTTCTATCCCTTCCCTCGTTCCATTATTTAATAAGAAAGCAGAAAAGCTGAATGACTTATCTAAGATTTTTACAATACAGTGAAAGAATGTTGGAACTGGGTTTGAATCTTCAATCTCCCAACCCACATTCCTATGTTTTATATACTTCTATGTCACACAAGAAGATGTTTGGGGAGACTCAAGCTGATTAAATGCTAAAAGGTCGATCCTCCTTGGTGTGATGAGTCCTTGGTAGAAGGTCTGAGGTTAGTGTGGTGGTAGGAGTGACAAGGTGAGGACAGCAACCGGATTAGTACCATCACCAACATGAGGTACATTCAGGTAACTTGAGCTTGGAGCTACTGACCTTTCCTGAATAAAGAGTTTAAGACAAGTACAGGAACTTAGAACTTCCATGCAACAGATGCAGTAATACCATAGGTAACAAAGCCAGTATTGCATTTCTAACTTGTCATCTATGTATGTCACTATGCTTCTTTGTTGCCAATTTATACTTTGGCTAATAATACAGATATTCTTAAAAGTGATAAAAATGCATAGCTTAAAAAATTCTGCAATTTGGACTCTGATCATCGAACCTTAAACAAAATCTTTACACCACCCCGTTCTCCGTGGGTAACATTTGATTCAAGTGTGAAAGTCAGGGTTTGGAGCATGATTGTGAGAAGATGGGGACTTTTTGAAAGATTTTGAGTTGTGGCTTTAGCGATGATGCACAGGGAATAGTCTTAGTTGGTTAAAATTCAAGAAAGGGAAAATACAAGTTTGACTAAGAAGGGCTGGAGGGTCTTGTATTCAACTCAGAGGTGGTACAAAGACTGCTATTTTGAAACATAATTACCTATTCCACACTTGTGAGTCGGTTCACCGTTTCCAGAACATACATTGTCATGCGTTGCGTTTCCTTTCTGAGCTAGAAGGAGCCCAAGTGCACTGCAGTTTGTGTGCTTTCTACAGGGTGCTTTGGATGACGTCTCATTGGAGAAGAACCCATCTGGACAACTTTCGCAAACTGTATTTCGCTCCGGGGTTCCTACAGAAAATACCAAGCCTTTTAGCACATTCTTCTCAAATACTTTCGCAGCAGATACCATCTTTTTTTTTTTTTTTACATCTTTATTGGAGTATAATTGCTTTACAGTGGTGTGTTAGTTTCTGCTTTATAACAAAGTGAATCAGTTATACATATGCATATGTTCCCATATCTCTTCCCTCTTGCGTCTCCCTCCCTCCCACCCTCCCTATCCCACCCCTCTAGGTGGTCACAAAGCACCGAGCTGATCTCCCTGTGCTATGCGGCTGCTTCCCACTAGCTATCTATTTTACGTTTGGTAGTGTATATATGTCCATGCCTCTCTCTCACTTTGTCACAGCTTACCCTTCCCCCTCCCCATATCCTCAAGTCCATTCTGTAGTAGGTCTGTGTCTTACCCCTAGGTTCTTCATGACATTTTTTTTTCTTAAATTCCATATGTTTGGATAAGACTTTTCACTTGGTTTTTACTGCGACTATTATATTGCACAAAACTTGAGGCATTTTCATTTTTCACTTCATTAGACAGAACAAAACTTCTAGAGTTAGCCCCTTAGGCAGTCTCCCCTACTTGTAATACAAACACAAACGTGTTTTGTTGTTACCTACAAGCACAAAATTGGGGAGGAAAGAAAAGAAGCGTATGATGTTCAATTAGTCCTGCCTGTGCTAAACTGTCAGTAAGATCTTTTTGTCAACCATAATCTCCACACAATTATTCCTGGGAAATCATGAAGGTAACTGCTGTGTAACTGCTGTAATATCATTCTTTGAAATCAGTACCCATGGAATGCTGCATCGTTAAATTCCAATCAGTTCCTACTGAAGTTCCTTCTTTCCTGAATCCTAATCGTGAAGCAACTCATAAGTATGCTAACCTTGAGAAGTAAAAATTTACAACATTATAATAATAAACTTTTGAAGGTGGCAATAAAGTTGACCATAGACTCAAAAGCGTAAGCCTACAATTACATAGTAAATGGAAGATGATATACCATTTACTTAAACTGTCGAGTCTGAAAAGAGCACAGTCGTTAAAATTCAGGGAAGGGTGACTGTAAGGGCATTTTATTTCATGGTGGAGAGATACTTGATAAATTTGGGTAAATCATTGGCAGGAAAACTTGAACCAGTCAACGACTAAAGATGCTATTAAAAATAAATATCTTCAAACCCTCGACTCTATGCCTGGGTAGATCATACATTACAGTGTACTTGCATATGAAAATACCTCCATCTAGTGTAAGCTAGTTGAACAGATTTAGACTTTAATATTCAAATGTAGCTTTTACAGGCCAGTTCTGGCTGACGCAAGATACCAAATACTAAAGGGACAAAGGAAAGCTACAGAAAGTTAATAAATTTCATTTATTAAAATTTTCAACCTCCCATCTCATTGTATCCTTTTCCAAAACCAGAAAAAAAGAGTACAATGGATCGGTTTTAGTTTCAACTCTGGCTTCTTTCTTTTCAAAAGGGATTGATGATGCATTGGCCAATAAAAATGACAGACGGTTGGCAGAAAAAAAAGAGAAGGGGGACCCGTGCATGAAACCTTCACATGTTAAATGCCATTTGCAGGGTTGCAGTGACATCATCTTAGGAACCACTTTACAAAGAGGTCTATTTTTTTAAGTACTTTCTTGCTACACTCCTCTCCTTAAATGGGATCCAACTTGATACCAAATTATCCAATATCGTAAGCAGAGGTATTTGGACAGAGATTCCATGGTATTATTTCATTGCTACTATTCTGGGGATAAATGGTCTTGGACATCTGGATCCAAGTCTCCCTTTGCCAACTGCACAAAGAAGAATCTTGTCATTCTTCACATACATGTTGATGGCTTGGGTGTTCTCATGTGTCCCAATGAGAAAATCATAGGTACAAGACATTCTTTCAGGTAATTTAGCCTTTAAAGTTCTCTACCAAGAGGAATCCAAGAATTATAGAAGGAAAGTTTTTTTAATGTATTTGGAGGCTTTATGTAATGACCTTTCTGAAAACGACTCCCCTCTTTTATGACTGATAGAACTTCTTATAAAAAGATGTATCCATCTAAGTAAATGATTTTGCCTTACTAATATCAACAGAAACATACAAAGTACAATCTGGCAGGCAAAATGTGAAATAGAATGGCAAGAGGAGTTGTGCTTTTCAGTGGAGAATTCACCATGCTAGCCATAAGCAATTACATAAGAATTACGGGACTAACAGGATGAAGTACAGTTGATCCTTGAACAGTGGTGGGTTAGGGGCACCAACAGGCTGCACAGTCGAAAATCCCATTATAACTTTATAGTCAGCCCTCTGTAGCGGGGTTCTGCATTCACAGATTCAAGCAACTGTGATCATGTCGTACTGTAGTATTTACTATTGAAAAAAAAAGTGCATACAAGTGGACCTGCGTAGTTCAAACCCATGTTTTCAAGGGTCAGTGTAAAATATGGAGAGGAGAAGACAATCTGGCTTCAAAACAACAACCACGGGCTTCCCTGGTGGCGCAGTGGTTGGGAGTCCGCCTGCCGATGCAGGGGACACGGGTTCGTGCCCCAGTCCGGGAAGATCCCACATACCGCGGAGCGGCTGGGCCCGTGAGCCATGGCCGCTGAGCCTGCGCGTCCGGAGCCTGTGCTCCGCAACGGGAGAGGCCACAACAGTGAGAGGCCCGTGCAGCGCAAAAAAAAAAAAAAAACAAGAATGATTATTAAATACTTTTTAGAATAATACTACAGAATCATGTCTTTGGACTGGAAACCTCGTATTTTCCATGAGGAACTCCTTTGTAGGTTTCTAGGGAGGGAGCAGTAAGTAAATGAATAAACGTGTACCTTTGTACTAAGTCTTCTGGCTGCCTGCTTACTTCGCTCTACAAACAAATTTTCATGCTTGTGTGAGAAAAATCCTTACTACTTCCATTATTTTTCAAAACTTTCTAGTTTCCAAGCTGCATAGCCCCTGCTTAATTAATTTCCCCACATATATAAATTACTGAATTGAATTCAGTGGATCTGTTTCTGTTGGGTGGGCTTCCCCCTCTACACCTTGGCTTAGCTTTTGAGTCCCAAAGTATCATCCAATAAAAGCTAAGAAGTGTCACCAATTTCTTCCCCAGATACTCATACTAGAGGCATTTTAAGGAACTGTCATGCAATTTGCACCTTCTATGATTAATTTTATAAAATTCACAAGTTAGGCAACTTAGTAGTTCTTTTTTTTTTTTTTTTTTTTTGTGGTACGCGGGCCTCTCGCTGTTGTGGCCTCTCCCATTGCGGAGCACAGGCTCCGGACGCGCAGGCTCAGTGGCCATGGCTCACGGGCCCAGCCGCTCCGCAGCATGTGGGATCCTCCCAGACCGGGGCACGAACCCGTGTCCCCTGCATCGGCAGGCGGGCCCTCAACCACTGCGCCACCAGGGAAGCCCAGTAGTAAAATTTTTGAATATGTTTCCTTTGTAGGCCTTTAAACCTAAAATGTTTATAATCATTTAGAATCTATATTACAACTTCTTAAAGTCAAAATAGTTACAAATAATTGGCATCCTCAAAACCAATGACTGTCAACCAGGGGTGATTTTGCCATCCAGGGGACATTTGGCAATGTCTGGGACATTTTTGGTTGTCACAACTGGGGGAAGAGTGCTATTAGCATCTAGTGGCTAAAGACCAGGGATACTGCTAAACACTCTACAGTGTACCAGACAGCTGCCCACAAAAAGAATTATCCAGCCCCCAAACGTTAGTAGAGCTGAGGTTGAGAAACACTGCTTCAGACTGTGTCACTGGAATCTATACCGATTACTGCTTCCTCCAGAAAAGTAGGTGAATACTCTTAGTTTTCCCAGGCCAGGAGAGCATGCAGACTATACCGAAGCTTCGTGAATGTAGCAAAAAAACAAAAAAAAGTGGGTTACAACCTTAGAAAGTTCAGTGCACACTGGCCTTAACCTATGCTATTCAAAATGCAAAAAGAGAAAGTACTTTGTTTGTAGACAAGTCCTTACTCTTGGCTTGACAGTCTGCTTTGTCTAAGATAAAGGATAAGCTCATTGAAGAGATGCTGCTACCATCTTTATTCTCCCAGACACTCAACTGCCATGCCAAAGGAAGAACTAGCTTCATTTTTAATAATGAACTGCATTTCCCCTAGCCATTCTCATTTCTTACATAATTAATTATAACTACTCATTGTTAGCACGCCAGAGCCTCATTAATATCAGCATAATTACTCTCTTGGTATCAGTTAACATTTTTAATGTTTGTCAGGAAGCACTGCAGTTTGAAGCTCTCCATGCTGAAGTGAAACACAGAGGCATAGCTCAGCTATAAACAGTGCAACTCGGAGTGTGTCCCTTTAAGGAAGAGCAGTCAATCATGCATCTCATTAGGGAGTGATTTGCTGCATTTGAGATTTGTGACTAAATTGCCCCTTAGTGGCAAAGTGTTCCTCTGAGGAATGGTTCTTTGGCAGCCATCCAGACACATAGTACATACCTAGCAGGTTCCATTACCTTTGCAATTTGCTGTCCTGTAATGTCACCAGGACAAACGTGTTCCCTTAACCTTTCCCTACTGCCTGACTTTGTGTGATGCTAATGAATTCGGCCGCATGTTGGAAGCGAATGCATACCGGCGTGTAGCACTCCAAATCCAGAGGGACAGCTCTTATGTTTCAAGCAGAACTCCAGCTCCAGGTAGCGCCCCTCCTCGCATTCGCACACGCGGTTGTGGGTGCGATTGCACTCCTGCTTGACGTACTGCAGTTCCTTGCACACTGGGCTGCAGTACAGACACTCGTCGCTGGTGTGCCAGCTGTCTGTGTAGTAGTGGTCAGGACAAGGGGCGCACAGGGTCTTCCGCCTCGCCGTGCAGTGCTGCTTTAGGGAGGTGCCCGGAGGACATTTATCACACAGCAGCTGACGAGAGGTGTCGGGGTCATAATGAAGGTACTTTGGAGGAAAGGTTTCCTGGGTGGTCCATTTAATGGAGATGTCCAGGAACTAGAAGAAGAAAGGGAAATCGTGGCATGTTAGCATGGAAATGGGGTGGTTCTTCTGTGCAAAAGCATCATTAACCTCAAAGAGTCCTTTAATACCTGAAGGCTCATGCCCTTCCTGCCTACTGAGCTACAACCCCAGAAAGTGATTTCAGAAGCCATAATTCTTGCCTCTCAGTAGCTTAATCTCAAAGACCAAGATGGCAATAGCAGCAAAACATATTCAGTAAATCTAGCTCGTAGATGGCTGGAGTGGAAAGCTCATCAGAATAGAAATGATTACACTTAGATGCACCGCTAAATAACCCATGTGCCCTGAGTGACACTTTACCTCCCTGGGCTTCAGGATTATCTAGATTAGTGAGTTGGGTGAACTAGTGGTTCTCAGAATAGCTATACCAGAATCACGTAGACACCTTGATAACATGTAGATTCCTGAGATTTATATCCCTAAACATTCTGATTCCACAGATGTGAAGCTGGGGCTGGGGATTGAAAAATCTACTGCTGTGATTCCCATGTGTGGAGCCCATACTCAATAAATATAATTTATTCACTTGACGATAGTTGTGTCCCAGGCTCTGTTCTGGGCAATTGGGATACAGTAGTGAATAAAATAGTCAATAAACTCTGTCTATGGAGTTTACCATCCAACTGGGGGAGTAAGAAAATAAATAACAAATTACAAATAAATTATACAATAGAAAATAAGTGTTGTAAAAAAATTGGAAATATGGAGGGGAAGGTAGAGAGATAACAAACTTTAAATGGGGTGGTCACAGTAGCATATTTAGGACGAGATGATATTTTTCTTTTAGTTTTCCCGTTCTAAGATGTAATGATTCCAAACATATGGTAAAGTAAACAGTTGGTGATTACAGTCATTCTGATCATTCATTCACTCATGCAACAGATATGTACTGCATGCCTACCAGAAATATACCAGAAATATGCTGGTGAGTAAGATGTGATCTTGGGACTTCCCTGGAGGCGCAGTGGTTAAGAATCCGCCTGCCAAAGCAGGGGACATGGGTTCGATCCCTGGTCCGGGAAGATCCCACGTGCCACAGAGAAATTAAGGCCATGCGTCACAACTACTGATCCTGCGCTCTAGAGCCTGTGAGCCACAACTACTGAGCCCACGCGCCTCAACTACTGAAGCCCGCGGGCCTAGAGCCTGTGCTCCACAACAAGAGAAGCCACTGCGATGAGAAGCCCGCACACCACAACGAAGATCCAATGCAGCCAAAAAGAAAAAAAAAAATGATAAAAGATATGATCTTTGTCTCTGTGCAGCTGGTAATCTACTGGAAGATTCCTAGAATTTTAAGACATATTTCCTCCATAACATCATATGGTGCAGTCTTGAATCTCATAGGTGAATGATGTCTAGAAAATTAAATGACCACCTCTCTTAAGGTTAATTGGGAAAAACTTCAGGGAGCAGGCAGGGTTTCAGAAGTTTCCGTCCATAATGGCCGAAGAGCTGTGTGCGTAGGAGAAAGATTTTGCAGGCAAGAGTACTGCTTGGGAAGGCAGCGCCACATGGGCATTCTGTCTTGTAGTCTAGCTCTCAGGAGGTCTTCAAGGGAACACTGAAGTAGTTCTTCACACTAATTAGAAGAAAAAGTGTTGTTTGTGCGTAGGGGTGGTTTGTTTGGGTTTTATTGTTTGGTTCTGATACAGGGATCAACACTGACTGTTCTCAGGCTTTGGGAAGGTGGCAGGCCAAACAATAATTTTTTCCAAACTTTCTTCTTTGCAGAACTCAGGAAATCTCACAGAAACCCATTGACCTGGAAAAAGTGTGCCAAGCTAGGGAAACAGCACTCCCTTTTGAAAGAAGAATAACAAAGGTAAAGAAAGGCCTTTTTCATACGCATTTGGGCATTTTAATAAGTAATTCTATTCACTTCTTATTGGGACATGACAAGGGTCAGGGATGTCTGGACCTAATATGAGCTGATAAACCAGATTGAAAGAATAAAAGATCTCACCTAGGGCCATGGACTTTTTAACTGAGAGCAATTTTCAGAGTGCTGTGATGTAAGGGACTCCTAACCAACAATAAGTAGAATACAGTGCAAAACCAGGGCTGCTTCGGTGGTATCTTCAGGACGCTCTCATGACCCGAGGGTTTTGGGGAAAAGTATGTTCTTGAATTTCCCTGGGGTTTTCTATTGACTCAGATAAACTGGGTCAACATTAGGAGAAAGAAGTGGACCAGTAACGAGTGAAAGCTCTGTGGTTTGGTCTGGATTTGTCAGAAATAGATGGAATCTGTTCATTCAACACATATCTATTGAGCATCTACCGTGTACCAGGCATTGTAGAAGATCTTAGCATATGGTGGCACACGAAACAAAGATGCTCTTCAAACTGCCCACAGTCTAGTGAGGAGGCAGAGAACATAGAAGGAAAGAATAAATAACTACAAATAACGATCAATGTTTGGAAGGAAATGAAGCAAGATGAACTGACTTTGTTGCTTCTTGGTCATTCGAATCATATTATGCTATATTTTTCAAGGCCCCTGTGTGGGCTTGGCTCAAATATTTCGAAAATATTCAACGCTAGGGAATGAAGTTTTCCTGATGCAACTCGCAAAGCCACAGGAAAGCAATGAAAAATGCTTTTTTTCTCTTGATGTTCACTTTCAGTTTCCTGAAAAGCCACTTTTGAGGGTTCTCTTCTTTCAAGAAGCTCAGCTCAGAGGTCCATAGGGATATGCCTTTGTCCTGCTTGCTGCTGCTGAGTGAGCCCCATCCTGGTAGGGCTAGCAGTCCTGAGACTTCCCCCCGCCTGACTTCCCATCACGCCCCCTTCCTCACACCAACATGGCTCATTTACTTATCAGCGGACCCTTTTCTCTCTTACCAAGAAGTGACGAGGATGAGATGGGAAAAACCCCACAGATGGTGCTCACTACAAGCAGCCCCACAAATACAAGACCTGACCAAGAATACTGATGCAATTTGTATTTTTCTAGGCAATTGGACATGACATTGTTGGTTTCCTGAAACCATGCTTAGGAAATTAGTTGCCATCTCTTCAAAATACAGGGAAGCTTAGGTGAAACGAATCCACAGAGAAAAAATAAATAAATCAGGTTGACTTAAGGATTAGAGAGCAGTTATAATGGTGAAGGTCATTTCTCCTCGGCTACCGCATGGAATGATCGTATATATTTTTTAAAAAATTGGAAAGCCGTTAGGAACTGCAGACTTGTTTTCAGCAAGTTCCATTGGGCCTCTGTGTTTTATTTGAAAATTTTCCACTTTGGTAAAATGACAGAACTCTGTGTGGCCCATATTGGGTACTGAGTCTCCCTATCTGGTTAGCCCCAATTCCTGCACCGAATTTCTGGAACCAGTTACTGGACAGAGGATGGGCAAAGTTAATACAGCTCTTCATCTCAGTCCTCTCTCTCACTTTCTTCTGCCTTTCCTAGAAAAGCAGTGAGGAAGAAGCCAAAGGAGGACAGACCATCTTAACACTGGCTCTATCTCCTTTGCCAGCTGATAATATTTAAAGTCTAAGAAGAGTTCAAAAATAAATGTTTCTGTGCAGTGCATAACATAACCACTGATGAATATCTGCAAAGGCTGGGACACGTACATAGGTGTCTATGCAGAAGCATAAAGTGCTGTCTGTAAAAGAGGCCAGTCTGCTTTGGGTTATGCTTGATTTTTAAAGAAAAATTAAATGGAATTTTCTCTCCATTTTTTCTTTCTTCCTCTCCCCATTCCCTACCCATCCATCCTCTGGTGTAGACCCCTAATCCTTGAAGGGAATCCAGAAGTCCTCTAATCTAGTGCCTCCCACAAGTCCAGGAATCCTTCCTGAAGCCCCCCATGTCTCTTTTCTTGAAAGGACAGTTCAGGCTCCATCTATAGTAGCTTTGTCCCTCTCTTCACCTTCCATTTTTCTTTCATGTTGGACTGTGTTAAAGAATGTTCTCTTTCAAACCCAACCATCTTTCCCCATCTGTCAGATATTAGCAGGTGATGGTAGTGGGTGAAGGTGATGGGTGGGCTGAATTAGTTGTTCTCTGAAGCATTTTCTGGCTCTACCATTTTTCTTTCTATCACTGTAATATTGACAGAGTTTAAGTAGCCAATGAACTTGGAAACAAATGTTTTGCTCTAACCCCCCTCCTACTTCTTGTTCCACTCTTTTATTTGTAAAACCCCTTTTTACAATACTTTGCTCTACTGTGCTTTGATTTATTGTGCTTCACAGCACAATATATGTGTTTTTTACAACTGAACGTTCGTGGCAACCCTGTGTTGAGCGTCCATTGGTGCCATTTTTCCAGCAGCACTTGCTCACTTTGTGTCTCTGTGTCACATTTTGGTAATGCTTGCAATGTTTCAAACTTTTTCATTATCATTCTATTTGCTGTGGTAATGTGTGATCAGTGATCTTTTTCTTTTTCCCCTGGCCGTGCCACGTGGCATGTGAGATTGTAGTTCCCCAACCAGGGATGGAACTCGTGCCCCTGCAGTGCAAGCACAGAGTCTTAACCACTGGACCACCAGGGACTTCCCTGTGATCAGTGATCTTTAATGTTATTATTGCAAAAAGATTATGACCTACTGAAGGCTCAGATGACAGCATTTTTTGACGGTAAAGTACTTTTTGATTAGGGTATATACATTGTTTTGTAGACATAATGCCATTGCACACTTAATAGGCTACAGTATAGTGTAAACATAACTTTTATATGCACTGGGAAACCAAAAGATTCATGTGAGGTGCTTTATTGTGATATTCCTTTGATTGTGGTGGTCTGGAATCGAACCCACGATATCTCCAAGCTATGCCTATACTGCAGAACTCTCTTATCAACCTCCAGTTTTCAGATTCACCCATGCCTTCCATTCCCTCTGTAAAACCAAGGGCTGCCCCAGCTCGCCGGATTCTTAGCCATGCCTTCTCCTTGAGCATTCCAACTCCCATTTGCTCTCTTAAAAAAGTCGGTGGTATGTTTGCTGCTGACTCTGTTGATGCTCATTGTATGTATGTGTCTATATATGCTGTAGTTGTAACTATAGTTGGGAGACTCAAATATTATGTAAACCAGTAAACATGGGTGTGAAAAAATTATTTTTCTATGAAAAGTAAATTGAATGCTTGGGGGATGACTTGATAAAGTTGATGCATGGAAAAACAAAACAACAACAACAGAACCCTACTATAGCATCTGAGGTAGCTGAGACAACTGCAAAAACAAAATGGGGAAAACATCCAGAAGGATTATATAATCAATTTATTTCAAAAATGTCTTTAAGCTCCAAAACTGAAATGGATGGGCAATGCATTTTAGATAAGGGTTTTGTAAGAAAGACAGCATGGGACTCCAGGTAGCCAACACAGATTCTAAGAAAGGCCTTGACTATATCTCAAAATACAGGTGAATGAATGTTTATTTAAATGTTTTAAGTCAAAATAAAATATTTAAGATATAGGTATATAATTTTTATTATTAAATGCTTTAACTGGTCTTTCAATTAATCACATAACTCTTAGTCCCAAACATAAAATTTCTAACAAAATTCCCCATATTTAGGAGTTATATGGTAGCGGAAAGAAAAATGGGCAATATGAAGGTAGAATTCTGTTTTGTCTATTCCATTCTAACAAACACATTAAATCTCTGTGCCAGGCGGTGAACTAAAAAATAATCTTTATAACACATTGGTTGGTACCTACTTTATGATGTTTTACCATTATCATCATTAAGTCTCCACAAGCTACAAAATGAGTCTTAGAATGACCAACCATCCCAGGTCACAGTGATTAGTAGAGGCAGAATTAAAACCCAGAGCATGTGTCATAGAATACTATTGTTTGGCCATATCCTTTAACATTTACTAAATGCTCTAACTTATGCTATAGCCTTCATGCGTAGTCCAAAAGTAAGCCCTAAAATGCTAACTTTTCATTCAGATTCGAGAGCATAGTGTTAGGAGATCACGAAAGTGAGGAGCTCAACCAAAGCCTTTCCAAAGTCTAGATGAACTGATGATTTTTCTTTCTTTGTGCTAAGACTAGCTCTTGTCCAAAGTTACTGAGATGGAAATTTCTTAGATGACAAGTGATTTCACTACAGCAGGCTACCAGTATATGCTTCTCCTTAAAGGATACAAGAATACACTTCCTCCAGCGAATTTATTTTTGCATGATGCAATGCAGCCAGTCGCATACCACTGGGCTTGCTCTCTCTGGTATACAGAACCATGAGTGACCCGGTGGGTTTCCGTTTATGGAAAATTCATTAAAAGGAGCCCACACAAAGCTTGAAATAACTACTTGGTTTGGGAGTTCCTTTTGTGATCCCTCGTCATGATCTTTGCCACAGAAAACTATTTGAGGACTCTCCAGAGTTAGCTAAACTTCTGGTCAGTTTGGAAACCATAGTATTTTACAGTTCATCTTAGCCAAGAAAGGAAACATTCAGGATATATATCATGGTGAGTTTCCTAAAGATCTCTTGTAGTATAAACTATAAAGCTTATTTTTTTTAAAAAAAAAAAAACCTCTTTTCCTATGAAGGTTAGTTTCCTTGACTTTCTATAGTCTTATAGTGTAGTAACTTCTCTCCTATTTCCTCCATTCCTTAAATAATTTATTTATTCATTCATTGAGTGAACACTTATTGAAACAATTACTATGCTCTGGAAATATTGCTAAACAATGGGGTTGAATAAGTTAATGTTCCTGTTTGCTAGAACATTCATCCAAAAGCCTAGGCTGATGTAAAATACTCATAAATCACTGCAAAACAATTGGAGGTAAAACAGAGGAAAAAGAGGATCAAGAAAAGGCTCAATAGAGAAACAGGTCAGAAATGAGGAGAAGCTGAAATTAGACAGTGGTAAGGAGGAGAGGAAGGGATAGGTATGATATATTAGCTGATTGCATGGGGAGGGAGGTACTAGAAATAGCAAATAGAGAACATGCCCATGAATTCTGACTACTAGATATGTGGTGTTGCCATTAATTACCAACAGCAGGAGGAGGACACAGTTATGGAGGAAGACAATGAATTTAGTTTTGGATCTTCCAACTATGAGACTCAAGTGATGATGTCGAGTAGACACTTAACTACGTGTATTGGGTATTCAGGATAGAAACGCAGCTAAAGACACAGATTTCAGGGTTATGAACACGTAAATGGCTCTAGAAACAGAGAATAGGATGGCATTACCCAAGGATATGGTACAGAAGCAAAAAAAGATTAAAATGTTTACCTTTGGAACCTACAGACATTTGCAAGATGGGATGAAAAAGAGAAAAAAAAGTAGGGATATCACAGAAAGTTTCAAGAAGAATGCTAAATGGATAATTATAAGAATATCTAAAAAACGTACAGCTTTTAGATCCATTAGATTGATGTGAATTCACAGGAGCACTTTTAGCTGGAAACCTACATGCCAGGGTTCCAAGCTCAGTTCAACCACCAGCTTAATAACCCTTGGCCATTATCTTACCTCTACAATGAGAATAATCCTTATTTTATCTATCCCTATACAATTGTTTTAAAATTAGTAAAGGGACACAAATAAACTTGGTAAAGAATAAGATTCCAGACAAGAATGAGTCATTATTACATATGCTAATTACATAGGAGGTGGGAAATGGGGGACATTTTGAATCAGTCTCATTTTAGGAGACATTTTGAAGTTTCTTGGTCAGTAGGGAGTAACACACCTAAAATATGCCGTAAGTCGATTATCTATCCTACTCTTAATCATCTCCAGAAAAAGCATCTCTGACTTGTTTTTAAAATCAGTTTCAGTATCTTCCCAACTTGTATCACTTGCTTGGTCTAAGTAAAATATTTCAAGGCAGTTCCACAGATTTGCTTAGAGGGCTCAGATAGAAAAGGGTTTGTTTCCATACACCTTAAATGCTTAGCATTGTGTCTTATACATAGCACGTATTCAATATATCTATTTTAATTTTATTCAATTCAATAGATATTGAGTACCTACTATGTGTAATTAGGATTACTGGTGATTCTACAGACACAGATAAATAGCCTCCATGTAAAGGATAAATTTTCAAGGACAAGGACAAAATCTGCAGCTTTCTCATCTGTAAAATGATAGTGATGACAGAATTTGCTTAAAGGAAGATTTTTGTTTAAGCATCTTTCATTTCGCTTGGCATTTTGCATGTACTGTTCCATTTGTATTTAGCTTCTATTTGAAAGGTAAGTGTGTAAAAAAGCAGGTAGCTCATTTGAGAGGTTTATCTCCTGCTGCCAGTTCCCCACCTGAGGGTCTACCACTGCCTAATAATTTCCACAATAGCCAGGATTAGGTCTCTAGGTCAGGATGTAGAGCAAACGCATTAAAATCTGTTCATCTACTAGGAACTGATTTGCTGCCAACAGCTTTTGCTAGGTAAACAGGAGAAAGAAAACACAAGCAATTATGATTTATTAGATGAATCACTGGGCCAAATTTTACACTCTTTTGCTTCCCTTGGGGCTGAAGAACTGTCTCCAGGTAAAACTTAACTTTAAATGAGTTTTTTTCGGTTCCCTTCAAGAAGTTTCCTCTAGTTGTTTGGAGGCTTTTTCAATTAATTAGCAGTACCTTGTTTATGTTTGGAATCAACCAGAATTGTCAGAACAGAGTTGCTTATGAGGCTTGTGCTGCTTCAGAGGAGTTTATAGGTAATTAACATTTGATAGATTAACAAATAAATGAGAGAATCTCTAAGACAAAAGAACTTGTAATGCAGGTAAACACTTCAGACTTCCCGAGGGAGATGTGTAGAAGTCTCCCACATTTTGGCTCTCAGATCTTAATATTTCTTCTCTTGGACTTCTATTAATCACCAGATTTGAGATATAGCATCAATTCTGAAAATTTCAACTCAACAACAGGGCTGGTTGCAATTTTCCTTATAATTATGTCCATTCAGGCCCACTTGACAAGCACAAGGGTGATATCACTAGTTCAGTTTTCCAGCTACAGTCCCTGGCATTTTGAGCTCAGAATGGGCAATACAGTTTAGTATGTTGATTTTTTTTTTTTTTTTTTTTTTTTTTTTTTTTGCAGCACGCGGCCCTCTCACTGCCGTGGCCTCTCCCGTTGCGGAGCACAGGCTCCGGACGCGCAGGCTCAGCGGCCATGGCTCACGGGCCCAGCCGCTCCACGGCATGTGGGATCTTCCTGGACTGGGGCACGAACCCGTGTCCCCTGCATTGGCAGACGGATTCTCAACCGCTGTGCCACCAGGGAAGCCCTAGTATGTTGATATTTTTGAACATCAAATTTTAAATTCCATTTTATATCTACCTTTCCTCAAAGATAATACATTGCTCACATCATCCTATGAGTCAATCTGGTTGCTAATGATCTAGATTGAAGCCCAATCAATATATGGTCAAGGGCAGCTCGTGAGAGAAAGTTAGAAAAAAACAGCCATGGTGGTTATGAAATGGAATAGAAACTAGAAATGGAAATGGAATAAAACAGGATGTGATTTAAACATGTAGACATTTATCTTGTGCCTATAACATGCAAAACATCATACTGGAAGCCCTGGGTGATATGCTGAATAATAATAACACAATATATTATAACATCATTACATAATAGGCTCTATACTGAGCCCTTTCTTCACATGCTATTGTCATCCATCCCCTCCAACCTCTGAGGTGATAGTATTAACCCCATTTTATAGATGAAGAAACAGTCCCAGAGAAGTTGAGTGACTTGTCAAAAGTCACAGAGCTAGTACCCATCTGAGCTGGGATTCAAATCCAATCTTGTCTGAACCTAAGCCTTTAACAATTGACTATTCCCCCTGGGAACCTGCAGTATTACTAACGAGATAGGCATATAAATGATCACCTATGACACAATGTAAAATTCAGTAAGATCTATATTTTGTCTATCCGTCCATACATCCATCCATGCCATCCCATCCCCTATCTATCTGTCATCTATCTGTCTATCTATCTATCTGTCATCTATCTGTCTATCTATCTATCTATCTATCATTTATCCCTGTGAATAAATTCTTCTCTGTCTTCTGTCCTGGAATGCAGTAGTTCACACAGCCTCTCTGGAAGATGGTCTTGTGAGACTGAGCAATCAGTTGCACTTTATACTAAGTAGCAGCTTCTCAGTGATGCACCCCCTTGAAGTTGCCTTCCTTTTTTGCTTACTTTTCTTTCACCCGCTCTTGCTTCCCTAGGATTGCACTTTTCTAATGAGGAGCTAAAATATAAAGCGTTTGCCTCATGCTCTATACCCTAATGGGTCTGGACTTAGAATTCAAGTCCAGTAAGGAGCCCAGGACATTTAATTTCAACAGAAAAAACAAAGACAAAAACATGGTGACCCCCTCCAGCTGAAGCAGGAGCTGAAAAAAGGATGAAAAAATACATTGCAATCACTTTGACCAAGGATATGACTCTGAGCCGCATCCCAGGACATTCTTAACCCCGGCAGACAAGAGAACTCTGGTTGAAGGAACCCAGAAGCTTTGCTCTGCCTTATGGGTATTTTTCACAGGACTCAGCTGCTAGATGTAAGCTCCTACAGGACAGAAAATACTTCTCAGCCAGGTCACCTTAGGGAAAATTACTTAACTTCTCTGAACCTCAGTTTCCTTGCCTGTAAAATAGATACCAATCTCCACATATCGAAGATTTTTGTGAAAATGAAGGTTCTTAGCATTGCCGTCTGTCCAGGACCTAGGATGATATAGAAATTAATACCTGGAACATGGTTTATTTGCAGTGAAAGAGGGAAAGAGAAAAAAATGTTGGAGGTCATATATGGACAATTAAGTGCTCTAATGTGGAAGTGACTTCTGTCATTTACACTCACAAGTCATTGCCAGAACTATTCACACCCCTACCCCCTTGCTCCCCAGAGAAAACTAAGAACTACAATCTTACCATGTTTCTGAAAGGGAGGAGAATGCAAAATGTTTACAAACGGCACTAACGACTACATCATTGTGCAGTAACCATCACTCACACTTTCTAGTTGACCTTTGTTTTAGCACAATCTAGTTGATTTTTTTCCTTTTACTGGATGTTAGAAGAGACAAGAAACAGTGTGGGAGCAGAGGGATGTGTCTAACAGCCCATGTAGAGTTCCAGTGCAGTATTTAATGGTCATGCCAACCCACCCATTATCATGCTTATTTCACCTGAACGTTTGACACTTATTCCAAAGAGCAGTATGCAGTTGTCGAGTACTTCCTTGTGAATACAGATTGAAAACTCTGCTCAAAAGGAGTCTAAGGAGATTGCTGGTGACCATAATTATACCGCTTTAGTAAGTCCTGAGGGAATGTCTTGGACCTGGCTTCTAACTATATGGGATATGAAAATACACACATTAATGGCTTCTATGCTAGCTGAAGACAAAAAGGACTTGTTTCAGAATGAAAAAATAGTTTTTAGTTTAAAAGAATAATCTGTGATCCTAAAGCCCAGATCTAGTCTTGCTACTTAAAAGCAGGCGACATTTCAAAAGCTGCTTCCTCTTGTGATCTCATTGATTTAAACAGAATTTCTTATACATGAAACCAATTGGGCAGAAGAAACTTTGACAATTGCAACAAAATAGATTTTTTTTTTAAATTTCTTTGGTATACTTTTTGCATAGATAACTAAGTCCATTTGATCTTTGTATGTCTGGAATATTAGCAGGTATATAGTAAAAAATTTTGATTCATTTTTTAATGACAAAGACTTAAAACCAAAGCAGACCTTCCACACATCACCCGGTCCAACACCCCTGTTTTAGAGATGAACAAAGTAAGACTCAGAGAAGTGAAGTCACTGGCTGGACCTCAGAATCTAAGGCAAAACTGAGAAATAAGATCCCTTGCTTCTTGTCTGCTGCTGTAGAGCTCTTACTGTCATTACACCCCACAAATGAATTCCTAAATTACTTTTGTTGGTGTTGGTGTTGGTGGTGATGCCAACTGATGGTGGAGGGGGGCTTTCTAAAGAATAAGGTCTTGAAATCCATATTTTCTAAGAATAAAAAATAGTTTTTTTGAACCAGAAAGTACCATTACATGGCAAGGGAGGTTTGGGGATCAAAGACCAGAGAAGAAAACTGAATTTACTAAAGGCGGTCACAAAGCTTAGATGAATTACTATCTTGCTTTAAATCTAAATTCATCTTGACACAGATTTTCCTACTTTAAAGTTGATTATTTAAGAGGCTCTTACAGAAAATGCTTCCAAGGTGCAGACTAAGTTGTAGTGAAAATCCTAAGGCTGCTCTTTTTAGTTTTAAGGAAGATGCTTCAAGGAAATTAAACAATGTTTTCACAGTATTAAAACTATAATACTAAAGAGATTGATTTTTTAAAAATCCCAATAAGAAAGTAATAAATCAGGGCTTTTTGGAGCACACTACTTTTTTAGAAGTATGACCTTCAGAAATGACCTTTCATTTCCTCCTGCATCCTCTATCCATTTATGGTCTGGCTGATTCAGGTGCTTCTGAGAAATTAGGGTGAAAAAAAAAACCTACCCAAGCACCTGGAAAGTTATGTCACCTTGTAGTTGAGAGAAACCATTTTAGTGTGTCTGTAGACTGTTCTGGCCTTTGGAACATTCATTTAGCAAGGCCAGGTAAACGTGAGAGGGAGTGGGTACCACACAGCTTCTTACCTAATGTGTTGTAACACTATTCTTATCCCTACAACTGTCTAAAAGAATTCTTTTTTTAGACTTTCTATGCTAGTTACCCCAAAATAAATATTCTGTGGTAGTGAGTTCCAAAAACTAATTACATGTCACATAAAAATACCGTGTGTATTTCAAGTTGGCTATACCTCACTCTTTCTTCTTGCATAGATAGTTTACAGATGTTGCTAGGATTTCTGATTGACTAGTTCCTGCTCTTGTGGGTTGCTAAGTTTTATTTTGATTTTTGTTTTCTTTTCTAAACATGGCTGCTATTACTGTTCATATTTGCATTTTGTTTACCTGACTGTCAATATCAGAAATGTACTCTGGAGCTGCTCCTTCCTTTCCTCTCTTGCCCTGTGAAATATCCTTCCCTATGGCTTAAAAACAAACAGAAAAAACAAACAAACAAAAAACCCATTCTATGCTCATCACCCAGATTTTCTTATCTCAAGTCCAGGCTTCCCCTGTGCTCTGAACTTTTTTGAATCCAAATGCCTATTTGACATCTCCATTGGGATGTTTTACGAATGTATCAAATTTATCAAACCAAGAATGAACACTTGATGGGAAGGTCAAAAAGGGGATTCAGCTGAGGTTAGGTAGCACCTGCAAGGGTATACATATAAATCTGGTTCATTTTTGTTGCTCTCTTAAGAATGGACCTCCACGACGGTATTGGTATGTATCTTCATAGTAGAAATGGACAAAAGAATATTTAAAATACTGGTCAGGTGGGTAGGGTGTTATATTTATATTTTGAAAGAGATCAAAGCTAACATTAAAATGTTAGATCTCCGGCAGTAAGCTACATTCTGTTGGGATCTCCATGGAAATTGCTGGTAGGTTATACACACACCCCAGCAAATCTCACCGTAGCTCCTTTGACTCAACAAACACACATTTAGCGTCAGGCACTGTGCAGACCTGGGGGCTATAAATATGAATCACATGAAAATTTATGTCTGCAAAGAGCTCATATTTTGTTTACCACAGGTGTAGTACTATCCCCTAGAAGTTCTGGAAATTTGTGGGCGATTTCTGTTGTCACAGTTTCTATGTGCTGCTAAATGTCCCCAATGATCAAGAATAATCCCATGTCCCACATACTTTCAAATGTCCTGTTGACTGATATAAGTGATCTAAGTTAAAAATATATATATATATATCATTATATGAGCCTGGATTTGAACTCCATTTTATATATTTATATACACACACACATATATATACACGCACATATATACACATATGTAAATATATATAAATATATATACACAAACACGTATACATGTGTATATACATATAAAGTGGTTTTCACATGATTTTTATACATATTGAATTTTCTAGGAATTTAACAACATAAAATTTGATAGACGGTTGTACTTTGTTTTGTTTCAAACTTTAGCAAGATTTGTTCTCCATTCAAAAAATCACAGCACCAAAGCCAGGACTGATCATGGTTTTGAACCCCAGTGTGACACGTGTGCTCCCATCTTTGTTCCTCCTAGTCTGTTCATGGCAATTCTATGTAAAGATGCTAATATAACATTACTTCACTAAGTCTTCTAGTGAAGCTTATTTTATTATAAATTACTTTCTTTTTATTTCTCCTTTATAGTATAGTTATGCCAGTATATTGATTTTTTAAAATTCTGTATGTAGGTAAAATATAGGCGCTCTAAATTTCATTTCAGGAGAGCAAGGGAGTTGTTACAAAGGGTTTTTTTGTTTGTTTGTTTGTTTGTTTTGTGGTACGCGGGCCTCTCACTGTTGTGGCCTCTCTCGTTGTGGAGCACTGTCTCCGGACGTGCAGGCTCAGCGGCCATGGCTCACGGGCCCAGCCGCTCCACGGCATGTGGGATCTTCGCGGACCGGGGCATGAACCTGTGTCCCCTGCATCAGCAGGCGGACTCTCAACCACTGCGCCACCAGGGAAGCCCACAAAGGATTTTTTTAATAAGTGCATGGAAGAAGTCTGATCTGATGGAGAGCTACTGCTCTACAGGGTAAGACACTCAAATACACAGATAATGTTGGCATCTCTGCTCCATAGTAACAACATCAGGGGTAGCCAAGCATCATTAGGTAAGGCGTTGAATAATGCAAACATAATTTTTTACAAAATTACTCTTTCTCTGAAATATACTTTCCAGTCCTCTTTTTTGGGGCCACAAAGGAGAAACTCAGGCTAAAGGAAATACTGCTGGTCAACAAGATGCAAAAGGAAATAATGCTTTTTACAGAAAGCTTTCACAAAAAGGGAACATGCAGGCAGGGGAGCTGAGAGTTGCTTAGAGCAAAACCCAGCTGGCAAGTTAGTGGGTAGGAGAGCAAGAATATTTGAGTGTGTGCTTAGCGCCCCTTTGATAGACACTGCCATAGCTCTCCTTCTAGAACTAAGTGGATAAAACATCTGGCACAGAAAGCCTTCTTCCCTGACCAGTGGAATTTGACAACTGTGGTTTTAACCTAAGAAGTAAAATTAAAGACCAGATTGAAATTAGGAATTGTGCTGACGGTTCATGGGTGATAGAGGCCAGAAAGGTTGCTAGGGTCAGAGGTTCAGGACTGTTGTGGACTGAGTATATGTTAGATTCTCCCCAAAACTTCAGAGTTATCATTCTCTTAAACAAACAAACAAAAAGGCTAGACAGATATACCCAACCACTGGGGGAAGGGAAGGAAACCAAAACAAACAACAACAAAAGGAGGAGGGACACATCAGGCAGTTGTCCAGAGAAAAAACATTTACTACCCCCCCCAGTGCTTCACCCCGCCCCCCAACCCCAAGCCCTAGTGTCTCACATTAATTCAGAGCTTAGCTTTGAGAAGGCCAATGGATGGTTCTAGAGCTCCATGTTGGGACGTTTCAGCCACCAGTTAAAATCTAGTCCTAGACCAGGATGTTCCTAGTCTAGGGAGGCTCCTTGAGCAACCATGAAAGAAATAACTTGGTGATGTGACCACCTCATCTCGCAGAGTAGGTCTCTAATTAGCTACATCAGTGAGCATTCCAGAAAGCCCATGACTATGGCATTAGTCCTAATGACCACACCCCCTCAGTGCTTGCTTACAGGCATATCCTCTGCTCTCACAAAAAGAATCTAGAATTGGGGGCTTCCCTGGTGGCGCAGTGGTTGAGAGTCCGCCTGCCGATGCAGGGGGCACGGGTTCGTGCCCCGGTCCGGGAAGATCCCACGTGCCGCGGAGCGGCTGGGCCCGTGAGCCATGGCCGCTGAGCCTGCGCGTCCGGAGCCTGTGCTCCGCAACGGGAGAGGCCACAACGGTGAGAGGCCCATGTACCGAAAAAAGAATCTAGAATTGTACTTTGCCTCACAATTTTACCTTCTTCCACTTCTTAGATTCAGGATGCCTTGATTTTATCTCCAACAGTGAAACATTCTATTGCTCCTTCAAGGTAATAGTTGGTGGCCATCTCTCCCTCCCATGAGCTTCGTCAGCACTTTGTGTACGTAATTCACTTGGGTCTAGAGCGCCCTACAGTTATCTGTGAGCATAAGGCTAGAAGCTAGTGTTGATATGGAACAGGAACTTTATGGGGTTATCTTGCATGTGTGCATATTATTATCTCTATTTTATAGAAAACTAAAACTCAAGAGACATGTAAATTGCCACACGATCTTTCATCAAGTAAGCAGTGGTCCTGGTATTTGAATTTTGATCCAAAATAACCGAGTTCGTAACCACTGCACAGCAACTTTCTTTATGAGGTCCTGGAAGGCAGGATCTTTTATGTTCCCACGTCACCTAGTGCTTCTCCTTTTGTTATTCTTATTATACATCCAATATCTGCTTTTCCCATTAGGCTATGTGGTCCATGGGGACAGAAATCGTGTCCATGTTTTCCATTCTGTCCCTAGTGCCTAGTGGCATGCCTGGTACAAAGGACTAAATAGCTGTAATGCTTCCAGTTCTTAGAACTACATCTTGGTGTTTACAAAAGGGCATTTGGACTCTTCATGTGTAAGTACAAAGTATCTTTTTTCAATTATTTATAAAATAAAGTCAATCTCAGAAACTACAGAAAGGGAAAGGGAAATCATTCCTATTTAAAGTATTTACTGTGTTCAAGACAATAAAAGGTTTCTCTTTTGATAATGCTGTATCATCGACCATTAGTAGATGCTGTATTATCTAAATATATATCTTCAACCATATACAGACCAGATATCAAAACATTTGTCTACTTATTATTTTGAAACACTTACTATTAAGTATATATATTATTTAATGGAAATTCTAAAATTTAAAAGTTACTGATAATATGTTTAATATGAATTAAATCTTTGAGAGCATATAAAAGGCTAGGAAGAATAAAAGGGTACCCATTTTAATAGCAGAATTATTTATACTAGCCAAAAACTAGAATGATTAAGTCAATTGTGGTGTAGCCACGCAATGGAATACTACACAGCAGTGAAAATGGATGCGCTTTTGTACATCCAACACTGGAGACGATCTCACAGTAGAACCTTAAGTGAAAGCAAACAGATACAAAAAAGTACATAAAGTTCATTTACATAAAGTTCAAATATAAGCAAAACTCATCTCTGGCATTAGAAGTCAGAATATTGATTCCTCTAGCCATAGCCGTAGTGGTGACAGGGAGAAAGCCCAGGAAGCTTCTAGGGTGCTGGTAATGTGGTGTTCTTTGATCTGGGTGCTGGCTCACAAGTGTTCACTTTGAGAAATTCAGACACTTAAGATTTGTGCAATTCTCTATGTGTCCTGTTTTAATAAAGCTTCACTTTTTAAAAAGTTCTCCATGCTATCCATATTGGTGGAGTTATTTTACATAATATACATATATACATACACACATACACATATAGGTATTATCTGTTGTGGTGCATAAGATTAGCATACGTAAGTGTGGACTCCTGTTAATCTACCTTTTCTTTAGTGACTTTGCTATTTATTTACTTATTTATGTTTGTGTATCCCAGGAACTCATTGGAAGACTTCCTAGCCTTCCATTCACTCTTTGTGGGTTGGACACTGATATTCATGCAGTTACTGCAACAACTTCCAAAACACATATGTGGCTTAAATATGGATTTTCCTATCCTTTCATGAATGTCTGATTCATGTCTCAATGCATTCCACACTCTAGTGACATAAAGGAAATAAGACATTGGTCATAGAATAATCTACATACAAATCTTATTAATTTGATTGGTCAAAATCCAAATTAAAGACAAAAAAAGAAGCTAAAAGTTACAGAGATTCCTTCTTTTCCAAATTGTATGTGTAAAATAACTTTTAGCTCTATTTAGTGCTGAACTTCAATTATTTAATATATTTTAGAACCTAATTAACATTATCTCACATTACATTGAATTGAGAACTGAAATATCCCATTTTGATAATAAAAAGTTAGTAAAATGTTAAACTGCACAGTAAAGAATGTGTGTGCATGTGTGATCTTTTCTCTGGTGCCACTTATTCAAAATTTCCTATAGCATTTGCTTAAGTGGGGAATGAGCCTAATGATGTATCATATATTCACTGCATCCAAACTTTATTCTAATTACAATAGTTTTAAGAAAACTGACATCTCCCAACTTATCTTGATTCTAAGAGACCACTTTATTGCTAATGATAATAATAATAATGACGATGATGCTCAGGTTAACTAAGCAAAGATGGTATGAACCATCTGAGATGAAGAGAGACAATAAATAGAATGGATAAAAAAATCATTCAAATAAAAACGGTCCAGAGCTCGTCTCTTCTCCATAAACCCAGCAGGAACTTTCCAGTGTAAAGGGACATCCTAGGAGAAGCACAATCAGCTTGAAAGAGGTCTCCTGTTCCAACCTGACCCCAAATCTCTCCTGGGAGAGGAAGCAAGTCGAGCTTTTCCCCCATCAATCCTCGGGGAGGTCGAGAGACAGGGAGGCGAGAAGCCTCCCCAGGCGCCCGGGACACCGGTGCCCGCGTCCCCGGACCAGGGACTTACCACGAGCGCGCAGCACAGCAACTTGTTCATTGTGGTCCCCGGGAAACCTCAGGCGCTCAGAGGCGGCGGCTGCGGGGTGAGCGCTCCGGTGCGTCTCTGCAGCCCGTGCACTCATCACGTTATATATAGTGTCCCGGCAACAGGAAGTATCGGCTTTGCTTTGATCATTCGTTCCCTATCTGGACCAAAGTTTGCACCTTTCTTTTTTAGGAACCTTGGGCGGGAGCGGGGGAGTGGGGCTGGGGTCCGGGATTAACGCTTTCAGAGCCAGGGCGGAAAGAAACGGCGCGGTGGAGGGGGGGGGGCGGTGGGCGGTGCTGGGACAGGGATGTCTGGCCCCTGGGAGGCGGAAAAAAAAAAAAAAAAAATAGCCACCGGGCTGCGGAACAAGGCGGCTGCTGTCTACGCGCGGCTCTGAGGTTTCCTGACCCCTTCCCGCCAGCGGCCGGCCTCCTGGCAGCCGCGGCCGGCGGTGGGAGGGCTGGGCGCACGCTGGGTAGCTGCTGTGCTGGGCTTCTCCACCCCGAGAGTCAGATTCAGCCAAGATCCGGGCGCAGCCTGCAGTGCCTCCCAGACACCGTATTCCACTCTTGTCTGATCCCCTTCTCAGCGGTTTCTGAGCCCTCCAATAACAAGCCTTCTTATTCACGCACTGCACTGTCTCAGAGCACTGCTCTGGGAGTTTGCAGTCATTAATCCCCAAGGTTGCATAGACATGTAGAAGAAACTCCTCTAACTTGTCTGGTCCTAAAGCCCATGCTTTTTCCTCTTCACCGTTTGTTGCCTGGAGTAGTTAGAGCCAGAGATAATCAGTCCGGGAAAACTTCCTGCCTAGGGCAGGAAACACCTTGCAAGCTGTGGGATACACTCGCAGCTGTTTTCTTCATCAACACCATCATCATCAAAGGGTCATTGGTACCTTCTTGTCCTACCTACTGAACTTCTGGAGTTGCCTCTTCGAGGTCTTTCCACCGCCCCCAAGCTGTTGGCGGAAGTCTGGTGCTTTTCCTGAAGTGTTCTTGTCTCCCCCATCCACTCCCACCAGCTGCTTATCTGAAAGTTGGACCTGATGACGTCTAAAGTGTAGACCCATTTTGAGGGCTTGCAGTTTACTGATTTGCTCTCAGGTTGCTACCAGAACTCTTTGCTTGCGGATGCTGAAAAAACACTGCAGAGCCAGTCTCCCCAACAGGGCCAAGTGTTCAGTTCTGTCTCCTGAGAAGGTCAATTTCTGCTTTTCACCAGAATTCAAGGAGAGGAAGGTGAAGAGAATCAGAAGAGTGGCCCCAGGGGCAAGTATTACCAGCAGGGGTCAGAGTATCTGCCCTTTCAAACCCACATCTTTCCACCAGGAGGTCCAAGTGGATCCATACACAAGAGTAGAAAATATTTAGAGGGAAAGAATTCAGCTCTTCTGCTCTGACTGTGAATTACAGAAGACAGAAGGTCTTATTCAGCTTTCTCTCTCCAGAGCATGGTGGTTTTTTAAGTGAACTAGTGAAAGAATGACGGTCAGGGAGTGGGGAGTCATACAAAGTGGTATGACTCTAGACCTGCCCCTCAGCTTTTTTTTTTTTTAAAGATAGATTTTATTCATTTTTTAAAATTTTATTTATTTTTATTTTTGGTTGTGTTGGGTCTTTGTTGCTGCACAGGGACTTTCTCTAGATGCAGCGAACGGGGGCTACTCTTCATTGCGGTGCGCGGGCTTCTCATTGCGGTGGCTTCTCTTGTGGAGCACGGGCTCTAGGCATGTGGGCTCAGCAGTTGTGACTTGCGGACTCTAGAGCGCAGGCTCAGTAGTTGTGACGCACAGGCTTAGTTGCTCCGAGGCATGTGGGATCTTCCCGGACCAGGCCTCGAACCCGTGTCCCCTGCATTGGCAGGCAGATTCTTAACCAGTGTGCCACCAGGGGAGCCCTGCCCCTCAGCTTTTGAACTTGAGTTTGACACCTATAATCTGAGGTACTAGCACCTAGACTGACCATGGGACTCAAGTAAATTTGAGTGTTAGTAGTTAAGCACTATATAAATGGCAGTATTACTGTCTTTCTCAGGATAATGTTTGTCTGGGATACTATCTGAAGGCGTTTTCCTTGAACTGTCAGATAACGCTAATGTGCAGGAGTCAAGCCTTGGAGAAAACTGCTCAAGGATTGAATCCCGCAGTGTTAACCCTGGGAAAGTTTTATGACTGCCTAAGCCTCAGTTTGCTCATCTGTAAGATAAAAATAGTATTGCTATTACAGAAATGTGGGAAGGAGCAAATGAAAGCATTTTAAAAAGTATTCCATAAATGAGATTAATCACTAATTGTGAGCGCTAAATAAAGGAATGCATGTAAGATAACTCAGCACAGTGCCTGGGCCATAGGAAATATTTACTAAATTACAGCGCTGATTATTCTCGGGGAGTAAGTAAGATACCAGGCTTTGGAGCCAGACTGACTCCTATACTTGAGCCCCACATCTACTACATCCTGCCTCTATGACCCCGGGCAAGTTTTAACTAACTTATTTGTGTTTCTGTTTGGTGTCTTAATCAGTATAGTGAGGATAAAAATATACCGCCCTCAGAGGGTTATGAGGGTTATTATGAGGATTAAATTGGATAAAACATGTAAATCACTCAACATAGTGTTTAGCACGTAGTAAGTGCTCGCTAACTCTAGCTATTGTTATCATTCTTATTCGAGGTGCTCGTAGAGACATTTATAGAAGCACAAGGTAAGTCGGGACTACAAGCTCCTGAGGGCAGGAATCATATATTTTCCTATGATATTCCTTGAAACTTTGAGCTCAACGTCTGGCCTCCCTGTAACTATTTGATAAATAATAGTAATAGTGGTGGTGGTGGTGTGTGTATGTGTGTGAGTGTGTGTGTGTGTGTGTGTGAGAGAGAGAGAGAGAGAGAGAGTGGGAGGGAGTGTAATTCACTGTCATCTTGAGAAAAGCCGGGGCACCATTTGTCTAGAGTCACAAGATAGTCTGTGTATTGACTCTACATGTCGGGGCCTGTGTATTGACTGCATGTCGGGGCCTGACCATGGGCTGTTTATTAATCACCCACTGCCAGGAAACAGACACTCTGAGTTATCCGTCACGTCGTTTGTTATATTCTTGGAGCAATCTGGCCAGTCCCCCTGGCTCTTCCCATGTGACCCACTACAGTGAGTAGCAGGCCCTGAACACTCAGAAGCTGGAGTTCACCTTACGCCTGGATTGGAAGGGACCCGGGCATTCGGGACTGAATCCAAGTGGAAACGTCTGAACATTCACTTGGCAGACAGACTACATCCATCTTCCTGTGACAGATCCTTCACTGGCAGGGGCCATTGAACAGAGTGTCCCGTAAATGTAACCTTCTGTTTCTGGGCACCAGAGACGTGTGATGTTGACTTTCTAGGTGACACCTAATCAGATGACCCTCATCTTCTCTTCCCTGAACTCTTGAGTTTGACCCCATGTTGAACACATTTTCACTGCACGTGTTTCTGATGGCCCTTGCTTCGGTTTCAGCCATTTGTATGGCTTAAAGAAATGGTGCCTGAATATTGGGAAGCCCAGGAGGAAAACACTTCCACTCTTTAGCACAGCAGCAAAGCACCTGATACAGGAGGCCATTTATAATCATCATTATAACAGAAATGCCTGAAACGCAGGACAGGGATTGATTTAGGTCCTTTGGGAGACCAGGCACACAGTGGGCTCTGAAGTGACTGATTGAATGTCTAGAACATATTACACCTGAGCTCCCACACCTGAAAACTGGAAATACGAGTTCTGAGGTTACGTAGAGGAAAGGTTATTAACTAGAAGAACAAGAACATATTCCTTGTTATTTCATTGTTAGTAAATCTTTTTCTGATCTTGTAGGAGAAGGAACAGAAAGAAAAGAGGAGAAATATGCAGTTAGCCTATTGATTTTCTTTTATTAATGTTTGCCCATTTCTTCATTAACAAACACAATTTTAACTATTAATATTCTACACAAAGCTATTTGACTTTCAAGGTGTTATAGACTCTGTACAGAAATGGACATGTACTTGCTTTAAAAATAACGTGCAGAAAGGCAAGCACTTTCTGCTTGAGTAAGTCACCCATTGTTTAAGGATCTGGAAGTGTTGCCAGGGGTCAGTAAGGGCTAGTTATGGTTTCCCACTCAAGCGTAGTGTGACTTCAACATTGTCAGTCATTCGTTAAAATAACGCTTTCGTTGAAAGCTGATATTAATCGAACAATCACACAAATATAAATACATGGAAAGAAATAAGTTACAGTTGGAGCAACTGAGCCAGTATGATTTTAAGCCACATCTCATGTATATTAACTAGTAGTGAGAAGATAGCCCTTGGGCAGGAAGGACAGGGTGTCAGCAGACCTCGAGGTGAGAGGAAGAGAGTTGTAATTTCCAGCAACTAGGAGAAGCCCAGTAAGGCTGGTACACAGAGAGCAAGGTGCTGCCTGGGCTGGAAGAGGCTGCAGAGACGAGTGGACAGTGGTGAGGCTGCAAAGTGTAATTGATTCTAGTCTTTCTCCAAAAAACCATAGCAAGCGCTGGAGGGTTTAAGCACGGGAGTGACATGATCATTATAGCTTCTGTGGGATAGAAATTCTCTGACCTTCATCCTGTCAGCCTCAGGGTCATAGGTCCAAACGTAGTCATGCAAGAGAAAGCCCTCTTAAACTAAAAATCACAGCATAAATTGAAAAGTATTTTTATTAGCTTAACTAAGTTTAAGCTTTTTTAAATGCCTGCATATGGTAAAAATTCAAATAGTATTAACACATATACGGTGGAGGGTAAATTTCCATTTTGCTTCAGACCCCCACTGCCCATTTACAGAAGCTTCTACTATTAATGATTTTTGTATGATTGTTCAGATCATGTACAAATACACGTTTATGGATAGATATCCCGTTGTTTCGTGCAGAAAGGAGCATCCACTACAGTGTTCCAAAGGTTGCTTCTCCCCTTGACCCTGTTCCTGTTCCATACCAGCACTGTGTCTGAGGGCTTCAAAAGAGAGAACTTAATACATGGAACTGGTTACACAGGTTATAGAATCGCTGAGAAGTCAAACAGAGGATGATGAGGCAACCAAGACGTGAGCAACAGCGTAAAGCTATTACCTCCCTACTGTGGTGGGTCAAAGGGAAGAGTTGGGGGCTTGTCTCACCAGAAGGAAGCCGGAGCCGCAGTGGCTCTGTCCAGTGGGATCTGAGCTCTATAGAGACAGAGTTGCAGTAAGAAATACTGCCCCTCAAATATCTTTCAAGAGCTTTCCATTGGCCAAGCACAGGCAGGTACCCGCAGACATGGGATGCAGCATGAGCTGGTGGGCTCTCCCATGATACAGAGAAGAACAGGGGAATGATTTGTGAGGGTAAACCAACCGAGGATGGGCACAGACATATATACAAATGTCCCATTCTTTTTCACTGTAGTACAATACTCTAGCGTATGACTACATCGTAATTTACTTAACTAGTGCTCTACTGATGGACAATTCAGCTGCTTCCAGTATTTTTCTATTACAAACCATGTGGCAGTGAGTATTATTATGTGTCCATCTTTGCACATTCAGGTGAGTGGACTTTTTAAGGATAAACTCTTTGAAATGTAATCGGGACCTTTGTCCCAATTTTTTGGTATATGTATTTTACATTTTGTGTATGTATTTTACATTTTGATAGGTATTGGCAGACTGTCTCCCAAATACCTTACTATTCTTAGTATTAATCTTACCACTTTGTGTGTGTGTGCGGGAGGGATAACTTACAATAAGTGAATACTACTCCCTGTAACCCATGTCACATAGCATTGGAAGGAGCACTTCATTCTTTAAGCGGGAAGGCTGGTCTTTCAAGCTCTATAAAGAAAGCTGCCTCATTTATGATTCAGGGCTTAGCAACTTCTGTCAGCCCACCAGGAGAAGTGGAGGGTGGGAAATTTGTCTTAGCTTGTCTTAGTATATCAAAATACCATAGATTGGGTGGCTTAAAGTCCAGTGGTCCCCGAACTTTTTGGCAACAGGGACCAGTTTCGTGGAAGACAATTTTTCCATGGACGGGATGGGGCAGGTGGTGCAGGCGGGAACGCGAGCGGTGGGGAGCGATGGGGAGCAGTGGGGAGTGGATGGGAGCAATGGGGAGCGATGGGGAGTGGCAGATGAAGCTTCGCTCACTCGCCCACCGCTCACCTCCTGCTGTGCGGCCCGGTTCCTAACAGGCCGCAGACTGGTACCCGCCTGCAGCCCCGGGGGTTGGGGACCCCTGGCTTAAACAGCAGACATGTATTTTCTCAGAGTTTTGGAGGCCAGAAGTTTGATATTGGGGTATCAGCTTCTGGTGAGTCCTCTTTTTCTGGCTTGTAGGTGGCCACTATCTCGCCGTGTGCTAGCATGACCTCTTCTTTGTGTGTGTTCAGAGAGAGATATCTCTCTCTTCCTCTTCTTAGCAGTTCTATAGAATACCACCCTTATGACCTCATTTAACCTTATTTAACTCCTAAGTGCCCTATCTCCAAATATAGTTTGCATCGGGGGTTAGGACTTCAACAAAGGAATTTGGGGAAACACAATTCAATCCATAGCAGCATAGTTCTATTCCCCTCTGTTAGGATTTATAGTCCCATGATTAATTTTCAAGGGAATTTAGACTTCCGCAATACTTGCTAGAGTGCACACTAAATATTATGAATACAGAACTGTAAAGTCACACTTTTTCTCTCCCTCAAATTTCTTTTTCCTCCTTTTCTGGATTCTCTTTTCCCCCTTCAGTCTAAGAAAATAACCTCCACAGTTCAGGCAGTTTCTCTTTATGATTATATTTCCTTCCAAAATGCATCACCCATTCTCAGATTCTGCTTTCATGAGGTTGGCAAGCTACTAGCAGGGGGAAAATCTTGTACATTCTTTGATAAAGGTTCTTAATAGTAGAGCTCAATTACGTTAAATAGCATAGTATATACCCTGCCTGCTTGAACAGAGGAGAACATATATCAAGCCTTTCCGCGCATGCAAAACCCATCACAATTTTCTGTTTGAAATTTCTGTCAAGACAGTGCCAAATTCATGTTAATTCTGGGTGGGGAAGTTTGGAAAAAGAAAAAAAAAAATCTCAATAGACCGAAACATGGTGTCTGTCATTCCTCTGCAGCCAGAAGAAGAAACTTAACTCCTTGCTTATAAACACTTTGACCTTGTCTGCCAATAGCTCCAGTCACTTCAGCCGGGGTTTTCTGAAACTTAGATACCCATCTAGTGTCTACTCAGTCCCAGGAAATGGGTTCCTTAATTAAACAGGGATGCATATCCCAAACAACCACTCACCTGAAGGCTTCTGAACAAATATATCTGATATCTGCATATCAGAAGAGTGTTAGAAAATACTGCCTGCCTACTCAGAGTTTCCTCTTCAAAAGTCCTTCGGGAAATTTGGTCATCTCTAGTGTCAATTCAAAGATTCTCCCCCTCCCCACAACCCTCGTGCAATTTGTCTGCACCTGGCTAATGAAAATATGATAGATAAGAATTCTTAGAACCATTTTCTTAGTAGTCACTTAGGTGCTTCTACCTGGGAAAGTCCCTCCTTTAACTGAAACAAACCTTTAGAAAAAAAAGTTTTGATGTGATAATTTTCAGAAAAACTAGCCTGCGAGAGAGAATTGCTTTCTGAAACAAGAGTTTGCCTAGAAAAGACTTAGCCTAAAGGAGCATCTGTAGGTGAATATTAGGCTTAAGAGGGAGATGAGGTTATTTAATATTCAGCTGAAGGGGCACTATTAACATAACCAGTATCAGTACACAAAAAGTACTTTATCATTTATTTATTCAACAAATAAATGATAAAGTACTTAGTACCTAGTAAGTGCCAGACACTGCACCCCCGATATAGACAGAAATAGTTACCACACTTCAGAAGCTTTCAGTCAGGTTGAGGAGAGAGAGTAATGAAATAAATCAGGAAATAAACGCTTTGGATGGTGATAAGCCAGTTTCAGAGAGTGATAAGAGGGTTGAAGTCCATAATTCAAGTTAGTGTAATGGTGCGTGCCTACTTTAGCTGTTTCTTTTTTTATAGATTTTTAAAAATATTTATTTATTTGGTTGTGCCGGGTCTTAGTTGCGGCTCGCAGGCTCCTCAGTTGCGGCATGTGGGCCCCTTGGTTATGGCATGCAAACTCTTAGTTGCGGCATGCAAGTGGGATCTAGTTCCCTGACCAGGGATCAAACCCAGGCCCCCTGTGTCAGGAGAACGGAGTCTTATCCACTGTGCCACCAAGGAAGTTCCTAGCTGAGTTTCTTAGGGAAAGGCTCTCTAAAGAAGCAACTTGTGATCAGACAATGGAATGATGAGGGCATTGCATATTCTGGGAGGTGGAACCAAAGCCCTCCAGGTAGAGCAAAGAGCAAGTGTGGTAACGCGGGTGAGAAATGTCAGTGGGCTAAAGCTAAGGGAATGAGAGGGAGATTTAAACCATATGATGTGCTCAGAGAGGTGGGCAGGGCCAGACCATGCAGTGTCTGGTGGCGTAGCAACAATGCCTCCATCAGGCAAACAAGTATTCCTAGAATCAGTGGTAGAATACAGGACAGTTCAGGGATCAAATCTAGGGCATTGATACTAAAAATATTTTATTTCTAAATATTTTGTTGTTTTTGATGTTATTGTAAAGGGGATTTCTTTCTTAGTTTCTCTTTCAGATAGTTCATTGTTAGTATATAGAAATGCAACTGATTTTGTGAGCTGATTTTATATCCTGAAACTTTACTGAATTTATTAGTTCTAACAGCTATTTGGTGGCGTCTTTAGGGTTTTCTGTATATAAGATCATGCCATCTGCAAACGGATCGTTTTACTTCTTCCTTTCCAATTTGAATGCCTTTTATGTATTTATTTATTTACTTTGGACTAACTGTTGTGTCTAGGACTTCCAGTACTATGTTAAATAGAAGTGGTGAGAGTGGACATCCTTGTCTTGTTTCTGATCTTAGAGAAAATGCTTTTAACCTTTCACTGTTAAGCATAACAACTGATATCAAAGAGACACAAATGATCGTAAGAGGCTACTATGAACAACTGTATGCTAACACACTGAAACAGTTTGAAGAAATGGAAAACTTCTTAGAAACACAACCCCATCAAGACTAAAATCAGGAAGAAATAGAAAATCTGAACATACCAATTACCAGTAAGGAGATTAAATCAGGAATCAAAAATCTCCCAACAAATAAAAACCCAGGACTAGATGGCTTCACAGGTTAATTCTACGAAATATTTAAAGAAAAATTTTACCCGTCCTTCTCAAACACTTCCAAAAAATTGAAGAGAAAGGAACACTTTGAAACTCATTTTATGAGGCTAGCATTACCCTGCTATCAAAGCCAGGCAACATTACAAGGAAAGAAAATTACAGGTCAATATCCCTGATGCGTGTGGATGCAAAAATCCTCAACAAAATGCTAGCGCACCAAATTCAATGGCACATTAAAAGGACTCAACATGATTAAGTGGGATTTATCCCTGGGATGGAAGGATTGTTCAACACATGGAAATCAATAAATGTGACACAGGGCATGAACAGAATGAGAGATAAAAATTATATGATCATTTCAATAGAGGCAGAAAAAACGTTTGACAAAAATTCAACATCCTTTCATAATAAGAGCTCTCAGCATATTAGGTATAGAAAGAACGTACTTCAACATGATAAACGTCACATACAACAAGCCTAGAGCTAACATACTCACTGATCCTAAAAATAAAGGACAGAGAATTGGCTCTATTCTGTATTCCTGCAGGGTGTAGAGGATGTTAAAATATTTTAGCCAGATGTTCCTCCACATATTTTTTCATTACTACACCCAAAGGAGAAAATTTTAAGTCAATTTAACTTGAGAGAAATTAAATACTAAGGCATAAGATGTTTTCAGGTAGGGTTGTGCTTTGGAAGAACGTGAAACCCTCGCAATATTTCAAGCTTTTTTACCCCTCCCCAAACAAACAAATTTTGCCCGGTTGCGGAATATATGTCTCCCACTGAGAATGCATGCTTTAGCCAATCCCGTGACTTAAATACCTATGATTTCACCCATGGGAGCCCATTTTACCACGATTATGCTAAGGAAGGAAGTCTTTGGTATTGCTGGAAGATGGACAGCGCTGAATTCCTGGAATGTGGACCTTCTGTTGAAATGCTAATTCACCCTCTGGAAAGTGGGAATCCTGGTTAAATCAACTGTCTACATGTACAGGATAGATTAACATGACTACTGTGTATGTAACATCACACTGTGCCAAAATATTTGAAAATAAATTTCAGACATACTAACAGGCACTCAGAGCAAGGGAGTGGCAGAGTAAAGAGTTGTGTACAGGGAATAGTTTAGACTGTGATAGAAGAGAAAGGATGGGATCTGGCTCTGGAGGAATGTAAACAATGTGTAAATGAAAAGCAGTTTCATTTACAAATTCTGTCACTACAGTTCCTCCTCTAGTACGTGAAATGGCCTTTGAAGGTTCGTATTTCTGTAGGTACCACGTGGCAGTCAATAAGAATTATGTAGTCAATAGAACCTGAGAACAGTCAAGGTCACCTTTTGGGTCCTGGTAGGAAGGACATTATCTGTGTTATGATTTTTTTCTCTTAAAAGACGTGTCGCTTCTGCTGGGGGGAGTTCCAGTAGAGGCACAGACATACTTACACTTCTAAACCAGACCATTTGAAAGGATTTTGCACAGTGGGACCAAAAGCTGGTCCTAGACATCATGACTTAGTGGTTCTAACCCCAGTCACTGTGCAGCAAGAGAAAGCCTTTTTGGCAGGAGAAAGCCTCATGACTGGGGCTTTCAAGTTCGTAAGAGCTGTGGGTCTTCTGGCCAAAAAAAAACGTATGTAAGTTCACATAAATTTTGTATTCACTTTCAGAAGGTTCATGACCTATGACTCCAGGAGGGAAACTGATTTGGAATATGATGAAACATTTTGTAGCACCGTTTTAAAGAGATGTTTGTACCTTGGTTAGTAATATTATTGTTGTATCATCATTTGTCATGTTTCAATATTTATATTTCCTGGGTTCTCGTCTGGGTTACCCATCCTGAATTTTCAATGTTACATAAATGAGGGTTGTTTTCTCCTCACTAGTGCATCATTGTACTAACTGAGTCTATAAATGGGCTTACCCTTTGACACTGTGTACTCCCAGCACAGCTCAGATCTCAGGGCAGCAGGTGTGGGATGTGTGATTGAGTCATTCAAGGATCTCAAAGAAATATTTGTTAGAGGGAGCAGCAAACAGTGACTGATTCAGTAGCTCCTTGGGTTCCAAACAACCTGGTACTTACCACAGTTTACATTTGAAGGAAGCTCTGCTGCTTCTTTAGTGGTTGTTAGATGTTGGGGAGATGAATGGAACACAAAAGCAGAAGTCCCAAGGGGCAGGCACAGTGGGAAGTGTGGAAGAGGGGGTTTTTGTGGCCTTCCTTTCAAGCTCAAGTAAGATAAGGTTTAGGTAGCTTAGAATAAAGATCAGTTTAGCAGCAAAAGTAGTCAAGTCATTTGGGGCACTTTTACATGAAACACAATAGAGCAGAGTGTGGCCCCGGTTCTGAGGCTGGACTCTCTGCATCTGAATCTTTGCTGCCTTGCTCTGTGTCCTTACATTTCTCTGGGTCTTAGTTTCTCCATCTATACGGTGGAGAAGCTAATAACAGTATTCATTTCTTAAGATTGTTCTGAGTATTAAACGGGAATATATATGTGAGACACCTGGAACAATGCCTGGCAGGCAGTAAGCTCTCTGCAAACATCAACACTTCTCTGTAATCAAATTCACCAAGGTATTACTTTAGAATGATTGTACCTGTGCTGCGTGGACACGGCTGTCTAGGCCATCGTAAGGAGAGATTTTATAGTTTCAAAGACTGTTCATGCTACAGTTACTACCTATTTAAAAGTATAAACTAGATTTTTTTTTTTTTTTTTTGCGGTACGTGGGCCTCTCACTGTTGTGGCCTCTCCCGTTGCGGAGCACAGGCTCCGGACGCGCAGGCTCAGCGGCCATGGCTCACGGGCCCAGCCGCTCCGCGGCATGTGGGATCTTCCCGGACCGGGGCACGAACCCGTGTCCCCTGCATCGGCAGGCGGACTCTCAACCACTGCGCCACCAGGGAAGCCCCTTACTGGAAATGTTTAATACTTTTTTTTTTTTTTTTTTTGCGGTACGCGGGCCTCTCACTGTTGTGGCGTCTCCCGTTGCGGAGCACAGGCTCCGGACGCGCAGGCTCAGCGGCCATGGCTCACGGGCCCAGCCGCTCCGCGGCATGTGGGATCTTCCCGGACTGGGGCACGAACCCGCGTCCCCTGCATCGGCAGGTGGACTCTCAACCACTGCGCCACTAGGGAAGCCCTAAACTAGATATTTAAAGCAGAAAATCTCCCCCAGCAACCATGGCAGTCAAATCAGCTGAGGCATATGCATCCAGGAGTGCCTGCAAAGGGTTCAATCCTGTGCAAGCACTGAGGAAACCTATGGGAAGTGGATGTCCAGGTGTCTTCCTTGCCTTCTGGGAGTTTATCACCTGGTCTCTTAATCAGAGCTTGGCTTCCACTATTACACACGCTTTAAAAAAATTACAGCAAAGAAGTGGTACAGGAGGTCAGAAGGCATAATGATACGAATATGGTATGAAGTCTTTAGGAGTTGAGGGGGTAGGAAGGATACATTTGAAATGGGATTGATGGTGTGTGTGGGGATGGGGCGGGAGGCTACCTGAAAAGGCTTCCTGAAAGAGAAGAGCTTTGAAAAATAAGCAGGCTTCTTAAAAATTATGATTTATTTATTTAGGCTGCGCTGGGTCTTAGTTGTGGCATGCGGGCTTAGTTGCAGCACGCATGCGGGATCTAGTTCCCCAATGAGGGATTGAATCTGGGGTCCCTGCATTGGGAGCGTGGAGTCCCACCCACTGGGCCACCAGGGAGGTCCTGAAAAATGAGCAGGCTTTTAAGAGGCAGATATGAGAAGGAAATGGATTCCAGGCAGGAAAAACTAGGCTCCTGGAGGCCCAGACATGGGCAGGGGTGGGGTGTGTTGGTGGTGGTGATGGAAGAATGGGTAGTGCAGGGTGCATGGTCCCAGCAGAGGGAACGTGAGAGGCGCAGGTACAGAGGACCTTGTCTTTGTGCTAAAGCAGCAGAGAAGGAAGAGGCTGAGGAAGTGTGGATGACTTTGAATGCCGGGTGCTACTGTTGTTTTATGGGCAATGGAAGCTCAAAGGGTATTTGAGCATGATCAAAACTGTGCTTAAGAGATCATTTGTAAACCACTTTATTCTTTTTTTTTCCCTCTTTTTTTTTTTCACTTTATTCTTTTTGAAGTACTTTTTCCATACCTTATTTCACTGAGTCCTTAAAGCAAGACAGTGCAAAATGTAAAGGAGCCATTCTTTGCCTCATTTTTGCCTCATATTTTTCTAGCCACACCATATACATTGCCAATAAAGCAGAAAGATCAAAAGATTATCCTGTTTGCTCCCAGAGAAGGATTAGGAGGAAGGGGATGGGAAAATATGGACCCCCTCTGAACCACTCTGCAAAGCTACTTGTCTGGAAACAAAATCTGCTTTCCATTCCAAACTGCATCAGAAGTTTAAATAAGAATGATATTCTTATTCCTAAAGTATATCTATATTGTCATGCTAACTTTAAATATACCCTCTTATTTTATCATTTAAGCCATAAGACACAATCCAACATTTGTACGGTTCTTTTTTAAATTTTTGTTTGTTTATTTATTTATTTATGGCCCCGAGACTTGTGGGATCTTCGTTCCCCGACCAGGGATTGAACCTAGCCCTCAGCAGTGAGAGCAAGGAGTCCTAACCACTGGACCGCCAGGGAAGTCCCTGTACAGTTCTTTTAAATCAACAGGATATCATGAGATCATTTAATCATTTAACCTTTGACCAATAACTGACAGGTAGGTAAGTTAAGGATTTCTATTAGAAAATTAGAAAAATTAGGAAAGTAGCACTCAGAGAGGACCAGAGACCAGTCCCAGGTGGCAAAGTTAGCAAGAAATAGACTTGAAATTAAAGCAAGAGCTTGAACTCTAGATTCACAACTTCCATGCTCCATTATATTTTGCTAGCTGTTTCTGCTTAACTGAATTCAAGCTATTATCCATCATTTGATAGTAAGCTTCTATAGGTTAAAGGGTATTTTCAACTCTCATCAGAACTGTTCCTTGTCTGATTATTTGAGGCCTGTGGGCAGGTACCAAGATGGAAGGTTATAAGTGGCTCATCTGATACAGGAGCTGGCTCTGTCTGCACGATGCAAAAACTGGTGAACAGCATTATAAGACCCCGCCATGGCTGACTTGACTATGAGACATGTTGCACTATGTTGATTTTTTTGGTCTGCCTTCCTCTCCTCCCTTCTTCCACTCGCTTCACTCCCGGGCTGGAGGAGCAGAGAGAGCCTAACACAGGCACTCTACCTTTTCTGGCTGGCTATCCATCTGCGTCAACGTGGTGTTGGCTTTGGCGCCTAGGCGGTTGGACTCGAGACCATTTTTGGGCAGCTGGGATGATTCCTTTCTAATGGCTTCTTGACCTGCGAAACCAGGAAAAGATTATTTTTGCTTAGAGAGACCTCAAAATTTCAGTGGGGGGTTTGGTTTTGGACATTTTTTAATGCCCTGCTTAGTTCTCAAGTAATGAAAAAAGCTAAAGCATTTTCAGAGAAGTGACTTTGCAGGTTGGCATGTCAATGCATGGGCCTACAGCTGATCTCATGCTCTCCGAGGCACACCTGTCTGAAGGAAGCAGGCAGATTGATCCCCCCACCCCTGCTGTTTTGCATTACCTAAAAGGCAGCCCTTCCACGGAGCAGTGGTGGATGTAAACTCTGGCACCCATGAAAAAGTGTTGAGAAACATCTGCAGTCTCTTTAAAACCTTATAAAGTTAACAGCTTTCCATGGAGAGGGACTGCTGGAACAGCACATGCAAATCAAACTGGATGAGTAACCACCTATGGTAGAGATTAACTAGTGTGATGGAGAAAGCCCAAGATGAGGACTAACCTGCTTATTCCATGGGATGTTCCCTGTGCTCCAAGGAGCGGTAATCGTCTCTGAATCTATTGCCAGTTAACACTCAAAAGAAGTTCTGTTGAGTGAATAGATGGATGCCTAATGTATCTATCACCAGGGCTTTTTTTTTTTTTTTTTTTTTTTTTTTTTTTTTTGTGGTACGTGGGCCTCTCACTGTTGTGGCCTCTCCCGTTGCGGAGCACAGGCTCCGGACGCGCAGGCTCAGCAGCCATGGCTCACGGGTCCAGCCGCTCCGCGGCATGTGGGATCTTCCCGGACCGGGGCATGAACCCATGTCCCCTGCATCAGCAGGCAGACTCTCAACCACTGCGCCACCAGGGAAGCGCCACCAGGGAAGCCCCACCAGGGCTTTTATAAAAACTGTTCCTTTACCTGGAAGGCCCTTTCCCCAACAAAAATATATTTGGTCTCACATTCAGTCAACAAATATTATAAGAACCTTCTAGGTTCCAAGCACTGTATTCTGGATATGATGGATATAAATAAGTCAGGGTTCACATGTTCAAGGAATTTATAATTTAGTAGGGAAGACAGACAAGTAACATGTTGAAACAGAAGGTGCACGAGATGAGCACAGAGTCTGTGGGAGGTCATGGGGGCGGGAGGGGTGGGAGGTGGGGAAGCCCAGAACTGGCAAATCAAGACAAGGGTCCAACAGTTAAAATAAACAGGATATCAACTAGAATTCACCTGAGGAGTTGCTGAGTAAAATGATAAAGGTAATAAAAACTACCATCATTTGTTGCGTCTCCATTAAGTTCAGGGTCTTTTTACATACATAATCTGAAATGTCACATTTTATAGTACCCATTTTCCAAATTAGGAAACTGAGACTCAAGAACTTGCTCAAGCCCACACAACAAATGATTGCCAGGGCTGGGGTTAGGATATATCTGCCACCAAAGTTACTACATACCTTGTAAATACAAGGTTAGTTCTTGATTAATATATCAGTTCTTTATGACTACCCACTTCTCTGATATTCCACTATCCCTCCAGACCTAATTCCAACCTAATTCATTCATCAATTCAAGGAGCTCTCTGAGGTTATGATGCATCGAAAAATACCAGTGGCATGGCAAAGTTTGTGATGTCTTTTTCTTTGTTCACACATAGAAGTAACAATGCATCTTCAAGTTGGTGGCATCTGAAAGTCCGTAAATATGCAGTATTGTGCTTATGTTATATTGCTTAATTTCTCTCTTCCCCAAATAGACTATAAGCTCCAAGAGGGCAGGACTTTTGCCTTTCTTCTTCATTTTTGTACTCCCATCATCTGGAATGTTGCTGAATAAGTTAATGACTGATTAGATACTGAGTGTCTACTAATTATCAGTGGCTCTGTGAAGTGCTGGATGTAGAGTCAGGGACAAAATAGACATAGCTTTTGCTATTCTGGAGAAGATGCAAATTAAACAAACAAGTGAACACATAAGCGCATAAATAAATGTTCAGTGTTATGTGGTAAATTGAGAGAAGTGAAAATGTCGCAGGTGCTGTGGAGAAAATAAATGGGATGTTCTCCAAATTTAGACTGGAAAGTCAGGGATGCCCACTACAAGCTGATATCCAAAGGTGAAGGCAACAAGTCCAAGAATCCATAGTACTGTGCTACCTGACATGGGTAATAGCTAATGTTCACCATCCATCCGAGTCCAAAACATTGTCTCCCCTCTTGCAACAACATGTGACGCTTATTGTATCTGCATGCGTTTTTAGTTATGTTTTTGAAGATATCCTTTCTGTCCACCTAGATTACAAATGCATTCATACCTCTGGTGGAATAGAAAGAACACTGGATTAGGAGATTTTGGTAGTAGTTCTAGCTTTGCCCCTATTTTACAAATTGAGAAAGTTATTTAAACTTTCCAGTCCTCGATATCCTTACCTATAAAATTAGGAGGTTATATTAAATAATCTCTAAGGTGTCATTGAGCTTTAACATTTAAATTCTATAATTAGCTTATTTTAACAAGCAGTTATTGAGGATCTACTATGTGCTAAACTTTCTGCAGAAAGACACAATCCATTCATTCAAAGTGCTTACGATCTTGAAGAGGAGACGGATACGTTGATGGCTTCAATATAGAGCAACAAAGAATTTCCTCTGCTTCTGAACTTTCAACTACTGTCATTGTCCTTCCCTAGGTGTGAGCAGAGATTCTCCCTCTTAGTAAAGACATTTAACTCTGCCTGCCGCCAACAGATGGGGCAAGTGGTCACATCAACTAGACCCTGTTGCATTGGACTTGAGAGCTGGTGAATGAGAGGGAGCTTTGAGGATCTAAGTTTTGTAAGAAAATAAGCATCTGTATGCCAGGGTAACATGGGAATTGAAAGTAATGGTCATTTTGTTCCACCTGGATGGAGATGGGAGTGAGGTTGCTATGGGGTGTGCCAAACATGCTATTGAGGGAAATTTCATAGGGCATTGATGTCTCAGTTGAATTTTGAAGGAAGAAGAATTAAGCAGGTATATTAGTTGGGATACCTTCAACTGCAAAATACAGACTAGCCATTTGAAGATGGATTTGATAAGAAATGCAATCATTATTCTGTAATATAAATTGCAGGGGCAGGAAAATTCCAGGTTTGGCGCCATGGCTCAAAACATCATTGAGAGCTCCATCCCTTTCTTGCGTCTTGGCTTCGTCCTCCTCAGAATATTGCTTTCTGGTCTTCAGCTTTTTCCTTCATGATTGCAAAGTGGCTGCCTAATCCCTCAGCATTTTTTTAAAACAATTGTATCTTAAAAAGTTGAAAGGGGGTAACTTTTCTCAAAATCCTTTTAATCAAAGAGAAGAACCATGTTCTTTTGCCCTGTTTCCCCTGTTTCTTACCCCAGTCTCAGCAGACTTCCCTTCAGGTCACAGTGGCCATGGCTGGTGCTGTAAACAGAAGGGAGGCTGGGAAAGCATGTACCTGGCATTTTCAGTCTCCATGTTGCATGGCAGATTCTGTCTGCTGGGAGGAAGTGTGCGTGTGAAGGGGGAGTGGGGAAGCGGGGAATGGTGTGGTTGCTGGGTAAGCCTCCAACTATGTCTTCCAAACAGGAAAGGAAGGAGTGGGGAGTTATTAATGGACCTCATACTCAGACCTGGGCACCGCCCTTTGCTTTCTGAATTGTAGGCATTCAATTGATATTTGCTGATGGTGGGATCATTGTCATGGAAATGGAAAATCAGTGTCAAGTCAGGTAACTGAGTAGTAAAATCAGTTATTCTTTCCAGGCCGTGACTGGATGAAAAAATTTTTAATTTTGTCACTTGAATGGGTGACTGTTGATATTCCTACTGGGTGGCTGAATTAAATACTAATTCAACATCAGGAGAGGCAGTGGTGGTGTTTTTCTAAAAACCATGTCTAATTTGGCAACAGTTTTATAATCTAAAAGGAAATCAGGGAAAAATATGAGTTCAGTGGAAAAAGACCAGATCCTAGGAAATGAAAGTTTACTGAAAACACCATGTGTGGGGCTCTAATGAAAAAAAACAGAGCGCAAGATGGCCCCAGGGCTATGGAAAAAAATTTAGTATGTCCTAATGATGTACTTAGTGTCTGTTGATTACACATGGAAACTCACAAGAAAAAGAAGCAGAAGAGGACACCAAAGTAGTGCATTTAAAAAAAATCAACTATATATACAAGCAGACATTAACATTTTTTAAAAAAAACTTCCTTTGCCTTTCTCACAAGTACAAACAAAACAGAAAGCCAGAAGGTTGTCTTCTGACTATAACAACAGCAACAAGAATATTAAATAGAGAATGAAAGAAGACGCAAGTGATTGTGTTGGTAGGGTGTGGGTTATTTTAAATAATTCATATGAAGTAATGCAGAGAGACTGCAGAATCAGTATGAGCATGTCACAACACACCGATCCTTCGAAATAACTTCTCACCATGTCTTTTTAAGACTGCTAAACCCTTTTGCAAAATTGTGAGAGCTTGTCTGGAGAACAGAAAGCATTAGAGGTGAATAAAAGTTATGGGTTTATTTCCCATTGCTCTTTCTTTGAAGAGATTGCTCCATTTTTAAATGACTGGGACTATTTAGCTCCAACCATAATGTATTTCCAGTGGGTTTTTTTTTCTTTTATCTAGAGTTTTATTCTTTTGCTCCGTTCCACCCTACTTTTCTTCTCATGAATGTGAAGACATGTAATAACTCAGGAAAAGTGGCTACAAACGACCACGGGTGGTTGATTATTTCCAGTTTCATGGTGAAATGGTTCCAGTTTCATGGTGTTTACTATGAGGTGTCAAGCCAGGTGCCACATTTCTGCTGTTAAGTTTTCTTTCCATCTAGACTAGATTCACAAGCTTTTTGAAGTTGTTATGCTTTTGTTGACCAATTTTCTAACACCACTTGGAGTTCGTAGATTCGTCCAGGTCCTTGATTCGTAGATGCGTCCAGGGCGATGCAATTTCTGCCCTCCTTTCAGTATCTAATGAGACCTGATGCAGTGTTCTTCCTCAGGAGTCCATGTTAGAGTTATGCAGGGATCTTTTACCTACACACAGGCATCTACTTGCCTTAGTGTGCCAAATCAGAAGCTCTGTGGTTGGGCCTGGCAAAAACATACCTGAAAACACTTCTTTGAGTTATTGTGATGTACAGGTCTGGTTCAAACCATTAGACTGTTGGAAATCATAAGTTTACTCTCAAAAAAAGAGAGAAAAAAGAAAAGAAATGGAAAGAAAAGAAACAGAGAGAAAACAAAGGCTGCATAGACAGCCCTTGCATCTGACTACTGTGACAGCTAACCTGTATGGGAAAACTGGGAATTAGCAGAGTATAATGGTTAAGAGACCAACTCCTTGGATTCAAATTTCTGCTCTGTTGTGTGACCTGCATCAAATTAATTAACCACTCTGAGCCTCAGTTCACTCATATTACAATGAGTATAATAATAATGCCTGTAGTAATTTGGGGATTTAATTATGTATTACGTATTAGATTAAAAACGTATAAAGTATTTGCTGATACACCAACATAAACTGGTTGTTCAAACAATGTCAACTGTTAGTATCTCAGGCTGCTCAGAGGCTCAGATGTGAAGTCAAATAATACCTTTGATAAAAAATTGAAAACATGAGTGATTGTAAATAAAGGCATGTTGTTTACTAGATACAACATTTTAAAGCCTGAGATCCATAGTGAGATTTTGTTTTAGGTCCTAGGTATTATAAATTTGGGGTCCATATTTAATATAAATAATTATATTAGCATTTAGAATGCCAGAGTCCCTCTTAATTGTATTAGTAAAAGCCTAAGGTATCATAAAATGACATGTAGAAATTACTGGCTTGGTTTATTAAGGATGGTATTATTTCTGGTAGGTCATGAATATTATGGGCTGCACTGTCCAACAAGAGGATTAAGAATGCATTTATGCATCAGTAAGAAGGCAGGAGAAGAAAATGGCAATTCTTAAAATTGTTTGATAGAGATATTTCAGAACAAGCATTCAATAGTCATCATAGATAACGTTAGATATTTGTCTTAGTTCTCTATATTTATTCTGTACTTTAGAGGTTTTTTCTTTTAAATTACAAATGGAAGTGGAGCACAATTATCTTTAATAATCTTTTCAGTGCTTGGGAATCTCCTATGGTTCTTAGTCTGGCCCTGAGTCAGACTCCCTTCTGGGGATGTGAGAATTCCACGTGAGTGATTTCTTTAGACCATGTCCTCTCATAGTGATGCCATTTTGGGGTGGAGTTAGTAGAAATGCTGTTAACAAAAATCTTTGCTCTTATCCACAAATGTTTGGCATAGACAATGAGCCACCTGGTTCATCCAACAGACAGGAATCACCTGATATGTAAATTCTCTTTCAGTAGCCCTGATTTCCCATTAGACAGCTTTGCCAACTTTGTTTGTAATAGACTGTAAGCTCCACATACAACAGGGCCAGGTGGTCCCCATGGTTCCTAGTATCAATATCAGCAATGAGAGCATTACAGAATTTCAGAATTGAAAAGGGTCTTATGGTGGGCCAAGTAATAGTCCCCCGACGGTGTTCACATCCTATTACCCAGAACGTGTGAATACCTTAACTTTACAAGGTAGAAGGGACTTTGCAAATTTGATTAAATTAAGAATCTTGAGATGACGAGATTATCCTGGATTGTTGGGTGGGTCCAATCTAATCATAAAGATTCTTATGAGAGAGGCAAAAGGATCAAAGTTGGTAGAAGGAATTGTGACAACATAAGCAGAGATTGGAGTGATGGAGCCATAAGCCAAGTAATGCCAGCAGCATCTAGAGTCTGGTAGAAGCAAGGAACTGATTCTCCCCTGGAGTCTCCAAAATAAACCAACCCTGATGATACATTGATTTTATTTTATTTTATTTTTTAAAATTTTATTGGATTATAGTTGATTTACAATGCTGTGTTAGTTTCAGGGGTACAGCAAAGTGATTCAGTTATACATATACCTATATTCATTCTTTTTCAGACTATTTTCTCATATAGTTTATCACAGAATATTGAGTAGAGTTCCATGTGCTATACAGTAGGTCCTTGTTGGTTATCTATCTTATGTATAGTTGTGTGTGTATGTTAACCCCAGGCTCCTGATTTATCCCTCTCCAACCACGTTTCCCCTTGAGTAACCATAATTTTGTATTCAATACCTGAAAATCTGTTTCTGTTTTGTAAATAAGTTCATTTGTATCATTTTTAAAAAATTAGGTTCCACATATGAGTGATATCATATGATATTTGTCTTTCTCTGTCTGACTTACTTCACTTGGTATGATAATCTCTAGGTCCATCCACGTTGGCATTATTTCAGTTTTTTTATGACTGAGTAATATTCCATTGTGTATATGTACCACATCTTCTTTATCCATTCCTCTGTCGATGGACATTTAGTTTGCTTCCATCAAAAGTCTACAAACAATAGATGCTGGAGAGGGTGTGGAAAAAAGGGAACCCTCCTACACTGTTGGTGGGAATGTAAGTTGGTACAGCCACTATGGAGAACAGTATGGAGGTTCCTTAAAAAACTACAAATAGGACTCCCATATGATCCAGCAATCCCACTCCTAAGCATATATCCAGAGAAAACCATAATTTAAAAAGACACATGCACCCCAATGTTCATTGCAGCACAGTTCACAATAGCCAAGACATGGACACAACCTGGTGATACATTGATTTTAGCCCTGTAAGACTCATTTTGAACTTGTGACCTCCAAAACCATATGATAATAAATTTGTGGGGTTTTTAAGCTACTAATTTGTGGTAATGTGTTACAGCAATGATAGGCAACTAATACAGACTTCATAGAATCATCAAATTTTATTTTATTTTTTTGATTGAGTGATATGAGGCTCAGAGACCTTGGCCATTCATTTATTCACTCATTCAACAAAAATTTATTGAGCTGCTAACATCTGCCAGGCACTGTGAGCAATAGACATACATGATCCATGCAATGCCTTTCTGAACCTTTCTCCCAGTACCCTGGGCATCAGAATCTGGAGTGGAGAGACCCCCCAGAGGAAAGATGTTTGGAGCTGATGAATACTGATGGTGGTAGGCCTGATCCCCAGAGATGCACTGTTTCCATTCCTTCCAGGGCCTTGGTAGTTTGCTTTTCTTTTGATTTTTTGAACTGCCCAGGACTTAACAAATTCCTTCATTTACACAAGTTGGCTAGAGTGAGTTTCTGTGGCTGTTACGCCAACCCTAATAAATTATCTAAATAAATAGTCAGCTGATAGTGACCCCTGATCATGTCAAAGGTTTGTGACAGTGTTTTAGACCAACAATTTATTTTTAACAAGCTCATTTGATTCCACAGAAATAGTCTTCAGGTCATCAGCCCACTGATGTTTCATCCCCAACAAGCTAAGTCCACATCTTAATCTCAGCATTTGGGAAACATTTTTCTCTGTCTACGTGGAAAGAAAAATGTGAACCACAGACTGAATTTGCAGTTCTCTGATGTCTGAGCTGCTCCAGTGTGTTATGGAAAGAATAAATATGAATTTCATAATAATTCCATGAATATTATCTACCACCAGCAAATAAGAAAATTGCCATTGCTGGATAACTTCTAAAATACTAGCCATGGAAGGGATGATGGCTGATGTTTAATGTCTTAAATAAGTAGCTATCATCCTCCTCAAGGAATAGCAAGTTCTTCCAATAAAGAGAAAGGATAAGTCAGAGAGCAGAGGTACAGGGACTCAGACTATAAGGTTAAGCTTAATGATTTCAAGCACAGACCCTTGATGAATCTGGTCCTAGACACCCTGAGAATTCACTGTGTCTCCCCTTACAGAGCTTGCCAGACTCCAGGGATAGCAAGATTCAACAGATTGGTTAAGTGATTACACTTGAAGCCAGGCTTCACCATTTGATTTTCTTGATCAACTCATTAACCTTGTTAAACCTCAAGATCCTTGTGTAGAACTGAGTCACTTTCTGCAGCAGAGATGAGCACAGCACAGTAAATCAGCTACACCTCAATAAAAGAAAAGTAGGACCAATAATAGCATCTTTGTTCTAGATGAATTATAAGGTTTCTATGAAATAATATGTGGATGAAAGTCATAGAGATGTTCACAAATAGTCTGGTTCTCTTCTCTTCTGGGTTAAGACTGAACTTTCTCACCCCTTGTGGAGTGAGGGTGATGACCAAGTGACTCACTTTGGCCAATGACATATGAGCAAAACTGACACATGTCATTTCTGGGAGGAGCCCTTTAAGAGCCAGGATTAGATTCACTGGCTCATTGTCTTCTTCAGCAACGTCAGGGTTCAACATGGGGACTTCTGCATCCTGTGGGGTCCTAGCCTGAAGGTGATATGGTGCTCATCCACCAGCGAACCTGAAATAACCTTTGTTGTTTTAAGCCACTGATATATTTTGGAGCTGTTTGTATCTACCAAACAAACTAGACTGCTAGGAATCCCATGTAAAGCACTTAACACACAGTAACTTGTCAGGTTGGATGAGAGGTGAGGTCATGGGGGTAATTCATTTACTCATTTAACAGAAGTTTACTATCACATCTAGATGCTATGCAGGGTGAATATCATGGTGAAGGGGGAGACAGAGTCCTTGCCTTCATGGAGTTCACAATTATGCTGAGGCTGCTACCCTTCCAAAACTGAGAAAAACAATCAGAAAAGTTTCACAGCCCTGCTGGAGAGAAAAAACCGTGAAGTTGGGCTGGGCAAAACTCTTCATACAAAGACAGAAGGGCAAAGAATAGTTATCCCTACCCAAGAACCAAAGATTGGTTGGGAACAGTGGATGTAACCTGGTTGATACTGGTTCTGGGCATGCCTGAAGGTGTGACTCCTGCCTGGCTGTGGCACCATTATCGATGCTTCTGCACTGAGTTCCCTGACCCAACATGTCATGACTGCACCCAACAAAATGGCCCTCTTTAATGGAACCCATGCCCTGTTCACTCCACTCAGATGAACTCACACTCTGCCTAGCCACCACCATCCCACTAGACCAAAATAAAATTGAATGTTTCCCAGCCTGATTTACCATACATATACTCTGGCTGTATTAGACCCACCTGAACTATAGCCTTTAGGGTAGCTTTCAGAAGAAGCTGAGAAGCAACAAATCAAAAGGCTATTTACTTTCCTCCCTTTCTGGAAACAAATGGCATTTGGTCAAGCATGGTGGTGATCCTCACTGGGTTCCTGGCAGTGGACCTGAGCTCTGTGATGTGGACGCCTGGTTCCACCAAGGTGGGAAGGCAGAGGTCCCTGTTGCAGTTCTGCCTGCTCCCACATGAGAAGGAGTGTTGGCAGTTCAGCACTTTGAAAGTCAAGGAAGAACACCCTTTCATATTGAATCTAACAGTCAGCACCTTGGGCTCAGCAGAGATGCCCCAGTCCTGGCCACTACCTAGCAGAGTGTTCTTCTGGGCATCTCACAGAGAGAGGGAGAGGAAGGACTCTAAGTTAGTTGTTGATGAGCTTCTTCTTTATGCCCAGGAGTGGTTTGAAATGAAGTATACAGTTTTTCTGTGTTCTTGGAGTAGCTTAATCAGAATTGATGACGTCAGGAGTAAAAACATCGTCTTGAGATTCACGTTGCTTCATTAGGAATCTTGGCCCTGCCGCTTACAAGATGTGTGATCTTGAGTGAATTGTTTGGTCTCTCTGAACCCCAGTTTTCTTACCTGTAAAATGGTAATATTAACATCTTATAGGTGGTGTTCAAAGAATTAAATAATATATGTTAAGCAGTGTCTGGGGCATAGTGGACTCTTATTATGTGTTCATGCCTTTTCCTTTTTCCTTCTAAAGCAGGTATGACTAAGTACTTCTTTTTGCTCTTCTATCTGTGGGAGAAAGCATTATGCATCTTTGAGGGTTACAATGCCCCTTCCATTGCATCCATCATATATTTATTTATCCTCCCAATAATGTTATGTGTAAGAACTATAATGATGCTCATTTTATAGATAAAGAAAGTGGAGTGCAAGGAGATTAAGCAACTTGATCAATGATCACAAAGATAGTACTTGTCACAGGTATGACTTGCACTCAAGTATTAGACCCAAAACCCCTTCTCTTTATAGTCCTTGATTTTTCTTTGAGATTTGCATGGAGTCTGACTTTGTTGTGGCCAAAGATTAAGCCATGTTTAGCACTATCTCTGTCTACTGGCCTTTATATTTCCATTGTTATCAGAAACAACTTGATATAAGGTCAACCTTAGGCATGTTGAGCCTTCATCGGGGAAGGGGCAGTTGCGTAAGTGTTAGGTTGAGTGTGTAGGACTGGAACACCACATTTTAATCTCTGTAGGGTCTCAGACTGGCAATCAGAAAGGGAAAGAAGGTGTGCCTGCTATCTTTTCATCCCTTCCCCCAAACCCCACCCCCATCCTGGGGATGCTGATCTTCATGGACTACATCCCTCTTTGCAGGGTCACCTGGGAATGGTTGGGTTTCTTTACCAAAGATGATAGCTTGTCTCAAGCTATCATTCACTTCTTCTGAGTTTCATTAATCATGCCATCTCCTCATTTTCGAGGGCCTATGACGGTCAAGTTCTCAGGGTACTGCACAGCAGTGTAAATAATGCCTTATCAAACCTTCCTAAATTTAGCCTACTATTCTGATGGGACCCTGAGTGACAATAAGTAATTCCAAATGGTACAAGGAAAATGTACCCTAGGTAGATGATGGCTGTCAATAATCGGTTTCCTTATCCATCACCAAACCAAAGTCCTCAATCACACAGTGTCCTTTTGGGACTCTTTTCCTCTTTCAAGGATACCATCGGTAGTAACTTTAATTTGGTTTTCCCAATATAGAAAGTGTTGGGCTATGGTGATGTCACCATAGTAAGTACACCTGTTTCAGTACCTGGAACCTTCTTTCCCTAGATATATCTCTGACCTGCCTTTCACTTAATTCAATGTCATTTTGCTCCAACGTCATTTTTTTAGAGAGGTCTTTCTGGACCATGCCATCTAAAACAGCAATTCCTGCATTGGTCTCTGCCTCCTTACTCTTCTTTATTTTTATTTTCAATATTGTTTTTTAACCACATAAAATATTATATACCACATTTAGTTGTCTGTTTTTCACCACTAAAATTAAAGCTCCATGGAGCAAGGACTGTCTGTTTTGTTAGTGCAATTTACATAAAACGACCTACTTGGTTAAATAAAGGGGAAGTTTGTTAGGACAAATGCAAGCTCTACAGAAAGAAGAAAAAAGAGAGTACAGATTTCTGCTAATAACTATTCTGTCATCATCGAGAAAAGCAGACCAAAGTACCATGTTCTGATCACTGCCGAGAGGTGTATCTTCCTTTAATTAAGATAATTCCTTTAAGGACGTTCAGTTCCCTTTACTGCTCTCTCATCAAGTAACTTTCTATCACTAAGTCAGTTTTTTAATTGCCTTTTTCCTAGTAAAGACTGTGAATGAAGGGCTATGGGGCACAAGCATTCTGATCACTAGAGTTGTTCATTCCCACTGTTCTCGGTATCTCCCTTAGTAATCAGTAAAGTTATGTTCCTGTTTATAAGAAGCATCAGAGGTAAAACTTAGGTAAACTCACAAAACCAGGTTTATGAACCTGGAAAGCCAAGGTCTCAACTCTCCACTGTGATTTCCCTCCAATGGGTAGCTGCCGTGATGAAACACATCTGGAAAGGTTATCCAACCTTACCCATGGCTCTCATCTGCTATCCAACGTTACCCATGGTTCTCATCTGGCATACAAATTTTGGGACTGGTTAGTTTCAAGTTCATATGGGCTTAGATGCAGCAATAGTGGATCTTCATAATTAACCTAAATTAGCTTAAGGTTTATAGTGTGTTACTGGTAGAAAAGGGAGACATTGCTGTAGCATTGACCACACAGTTTACTTTTAATGGACAGATTTTCATTTAGTGAACTGCAGCAAAACAAAACAAAAATGCTGCAGACATTTATCTCTCAGTAGCTACCTAATAAAGCTTAAACTGGCCAACTTCCATGCCCTTCAGGGTGCCAGAAATACAAACAGGAAGTTACCATTTCCATAGCAATAACAATTCTGTAATAAAAGCTGAGGAGAAACAATAAAACGAAGGTCAGGATAAAAGCAATTTACATTTTAACATCCTAACACTATATCAGAATAAATTTTAAATATCAAAATAGAGTCAGAGTAAAATTAGAGTAACATTTGTGATCAAATGACTTTTTTTTTTCATTTTTAGGCATGGCTTCCGTCTGGTCTTGTAGCAAGGCGCGAACTTATATAGCATCTCTAAATTCCCTCAACTTGTAAGTTCTGCTGTGTCATCCTATGGATAATTTTGACCAAGCAAGCCTCTCTATTTCAGGTATAAATGTTCTTTTCAAAGAAAAGATGATTCTCATATGATTCATTGTGTTGATCATTTGCTTATATTCACTCCATTATTGTGAGAAGCCATGCACAATAATGCGTGTAATGAAAACAGTGATTTTAAGCAAGTCAAATGGATTCTTCAAATATCCCTAGTAAGCCAAGAGGATGACAGATTATCCTTTGGGAATGGGCATAACCTGGAACTGGTAAATGTTCCTTGATTTCCCTGTGCTTGGACCTTTCCTTTCTAAACTATTAAACATTCTTTTCCTCTAACTATAGAAGATGGAGGTGGTTTTCTAAGACAGTGAGAAGATACTTTAACATTATGTAGAGAAAGGATGAACTGAATGTCAAGGAGACAGAAAAGGGACATTCTTAGGTTGAGATGAGTAACCAGGAGATAATAAACCAGTGTAAAGGACAGAAGAGAGGGAAGAGGGGATTTAGGTCCATAAACCATGAATTTGTTATTGCAACCTTGAGCTGTGCAAGCTTCCATGGCCTTCTGTCCTTGTAAGATAATGGGCTTATAAAGCAGATAAAATTGCTAACAATTGGGACACTGATACAGAAAATTAGAATACCTTTTATGGTGATAGACTCTATTTTTCATAAATTATCTTTCATTGTTTAAGGAATACATATTCAGTTTCTTTAAATGGTGTAAATGCCTTAAGAGTAGTTTCTAAGCTTTCCACTCCTTTAAAAATGTGTTGAGCATCAAGTAAGACCCAAGTAAATTCTCATCCAAAAATGCCTTTTTACCCTTTTATTTTCTCACTTTACCTCCTGTTACTGAAATGTGATTTTGATGTGGGACATTGGCACTGATTTTGAATTAGTTGCAACCATGTACATTGCAGTTTACCCAGAATCCATAGAAAAATGTCTCTATAAATCTACATCCTAGCCCTAGAATGTCCCCCCTTAATTGGGTTGACAAGTGTGTTTTAATATACTACAGTCCTGATGAGATAGAAGCATGATCTCCTCAACTTAAGTAAATGCAAGCCTGATAGCCAGAGAAAGAGTAAGATGACTCCCTTTTGCCTCTAGCTGTGATAAATTTATGTATTCATACTTAAAAAAGACAAATTACTTTTCTTAACATAATCCTAAGGGGATTAATACTAGCAAATATTATGCCAATCTCAAAGTCCTGTAATTTTAGTGTACTGAGCACTTACAGGAAATTGTGTAAGAAATTGTTTAAATGGAATACTGCCCTCTTATGGTTACACAGATCCTTCTAGAGCCAAACATAAAATCATAGTCTTTAGTTAGGGCAGTTAATAGAGGGATTTAATTAGTGGAGAGATCCAAAAAATGTAACACAGACTTCGATTTTACACGCTACAAAACGGAGTTGTATGGAGGCAACTCATTCTAGGTTTATATATCTAGGTTTCACAGAGGCAAGGATAGAACCCAGTTCATTGCTTTTTCCATTCTAATGCATATTTGAATAGAATTATAAGTTCTGGTTTCATAATGCAGATATTTCAAGGGAAATTACAAAACATCAATTTTAGCAAAGGATTTTGTTAATAAGAGTCATTGTACTAAATCAATATGATGTCAAAACTTTCCAAACGTTAGAGGACTTCAGCATCTTGTCAAATCAGAAAATTTGGAAAGTTTTCAAATATCAAACTAAAAAACTTCCAGTTTTCAGGACATTTTATTTATATTCTCCAAAAATCATTCTTATTCTTATTTATCATCTGAGGAGTCACAGAACAAGTTGAATACATATATCTAACAAGTGGCAGTCTGTCAAACACTGGATAAAAAAAGCATTTTTTTCCCTAAAAACTTTCATCTCTTCCAAGATAACCATTTGCATTTTTATTTGTTCCCAGGCTGTTGTTTTTATTTAAATCAACTTTATTGAGGTATAATTTACATACAATAGAATGTATACATTTTAGTGTACAGTTGAATGAGTTTTGATAAATGCCTGTGCTTGTGTAACCATCATCAGAATCAAGATATAGAACATATACATAGATATATAGAACATATATATCACCCAAGAAAGTTTCATTGTCCTTGATCTCAGTCGATCTCCCCATTCTGGCCCCAGGCAAACATTTATCTCTTTTCTGTCTACTCTATAAAGAATAGATTTGATCTATACAGACCTTCATATATAAGAAGTTATAAAGTAGATACTCTTCCATGTTTGGTTTCTTTCTTTCAGCATAATGGTTTGAGATTCATCATTGTTGTTTTGTACATCAGTAGTTTGCTCCTGTTTATGGCTGAGTTGTGTTCCATAGTATGGATATACCACAATATTCATCTTCTCACTAGCTATTGGATATTTGGTTTGTTTCTAGTTTGGGGATTTTTATTAAAAAATACTGCTGTGAAAGTTCATGTAAAAGTCATAGTGTGGCCAGATGTTTTTAGTTCTCATAGGTAAATACCTAGAAGTGCAGTTGTTAGCTCATATGATAAGTGTATTTTAACTTCAAGACACCACTAAACTGTCATCCAAAGTGGCTGTATGATTCTACATTTCCACCAGAAATGTATGAGAGTTCCAGTTGCTTCAAATTCTTGTCGCCGCTTGATGGCATCAGTATTTTTTTGTGTGTGTGTGAATTTTAGAATTTTATTTATTTTTTTATACAGCAGGTTCTTATTATCCATTTTATACATATTAGTGTATACATGTCAATGCCAATCTCCCAATTCATCCCACCACCACCACCCCTGCCACTTTCCCCGCTTGGTGTCCATACGTTTGTTCTCTACATCTGTGTCTATTTCTGCCCTGCAAACCGGTTCATCTGTACCATTTTTCTAGGTTCCACATATATGCGTTAATATACGATATTTGTATTTCTCTTTCTGACTTACTTCACTTGGTGTGACAGTCTCTAGACCCATCCATGTCTCTACAAATGACCCAATTTCGTTGCTTTTTATGGCTGAGTAATATTCCATTGTATATATGTACCACATCTTCTTTATCCCTTCATCTGTCAATGGGCATTTAGGTTGCTTCCATGACCTGGTTATTGTAAATAGTGCTACAATGAGCATTGGGATGCATGTGTCTTTTTGAATTTTGGTTTTCTCTGAGTATATGCCCAGTAGTGGGATTGTTGGGTCACAGGGTAATTCTATTTTTAGTTTCTTAAGGAACCTCCATACTGTTCTCCATAGTGGGTGTATCAATTTACATTCCCACCAACAGTGCAAGAGGGTTTCCTTTTCTCCGCACCCTCTCCAGCATTTGTTGCTTGTAGATTTTCTGATGATGGCCATTGTGACTGGTGTGAGGTGATACCTCATTGTAGTTTTGATTTTCATTTCTCTAATAATTAGTGATGTTGAGCAGCTTTTCATGTGCTTCTTGGCCACATGTATGTCTTCTTTGGAGAAATGTCTATTTAGGTCTTCTGCCCATTTTTGGATTGGGTTGTATGTTTTTTTTATATTGAGCTGCATGAGCTGTATATATATTTTGGGGATTAATCCTTTGTCTGCTGATTCATTTGCAAATATTTTCTCCCATTCTGAGGGTTGTCTTTTCATCTTGTTTGTAATTTCCTTTGCTTTGCAAAAGCTTTTAAGTTTCATTAGGTCCCGTTTGTTTATTTTTGTTTTTATTTCCATTACTCTAGGAGGTGGATCAGAAAAGATCTTCCTTGATTTATGTCAAAGAGTGTTCTTCCTATGTTTTCCTCTAAGAGTTTTAGAGTGTCCAGTCTTACTTTTCGGTCTCTAATCCATTTTGAGTTTATTTTTGTATATGGTGTTAGGGAGTGTTCTAATTTCATTCTTTCATATGAAGCTGTCCAGTTTTCCCAGCACCACTTATTGAAGAGGCTGTCTTTTCTCCATTGTATATCCTTGCCTCCTTTGTCATAGATTAGTTAACCATAGGTGTGTGGGTTTATCTCTGGGCTTTCTATCCTGTGCCATTGATCTATATTTCTGTTTTTGTGCCAGTACCATAGTGTCTTCATTACTGTAGCTTTGTAGATAGTCTGAAGTCAGGGAGTCTGATTCCTCCAACTCCGTTTTTTCCCCTCAAGACTGCTTTGGCTATTCGGGCTCTTTTGTGTTTCCATACAAATCTTAAGATTTTTTCTTCTAGTTCTGTAAAAAATGCCATTGATAATTTGATAGGGATTGCAGTGAATCTGTAGATTGCTTTGGATAGTATAGTCATTTTTAGTCTGTTGATTCTTCCAATCCAACAATATGGTATATCTCTCCATCTGTTTGTATCATCTTTAATTTCTTTCATCAGTGTCTTATAGTTTTCTGCATACAGGTCTGTTGTCTCCCTAGGTAGGTTTATCCCTAGGTATTTTATTCTTTTTCTTGCAATGGTAAATGGGAGTGTTTCCTTAATTTCTCTTTCAGATGTTTCATCATTAGTGTATAGGAATGCAAGAAATTTCTGTGCATTAATTTTGTATCCTGCAACATTACCAAACTGATTGCTTAGCTCTAGTAGTTTTCTGGTGGCATCTTTAGGATTTTCTATGTATAGTTTCATGTCATCTGCAAACAGTGACAGTTTTACTTCTTCTTTTCCAATTTGGATTCCTTTTATTTCTTTTTCTTCTCTGATTGCCATGGTTAAGACTTCCAAAACTATTGGAATAATAGTGGTGAGAGTGGACATCCTTGTCTTCTTCCTGACCTTAGAGGAAATGGTTTCAGTTTTCCACCATTGAGAATGATGTTTGCTGTGGGTTTCTCATATATGGCCTTTATTATGTTGAGGTAGGTTCCCTCTGTGCCCACTTTCTGGAGAGTTTTTATCATAAATGGGTGTTGAATTTTGTCAAAAGCTTTTTCTGCATCTATTGAGATGACTGTATGGTTTTTATTCTTCAATTTGTTAATTTGGTATATCACATTGATTGATTTGCATATATTGAAGAATCCTTGCATCCCAGGGATAAATCCCTCTTGAATATGGTGTATGATCCTTTTAATATGCTGTTGGATTCTGTTTGCTGGTATTTTGTTGAGGATTTTTGCATCTATGTTCCTCAGTGATATTGGCCTATAGTTTTCTATTTTTGTGACATCTTTGTCTGGTTTTGGTATCAGGGTGATGGTGGCCTCGTAGAATGAGTTTGGGAGTGTTCCTCACTCTGTTATATTTTGTAAGAGTTTGAGAAGGATAGGTGTTATCTCTTCTCTAAATGGTTGATAGAATTCGACTGTGAATCCATCTGGTCCTGAACTTTGGTTTCTTGGAAGACTTTTAATCACAGTCTCAATTTCAGTGGTTGTGATTGGTCTGTTTATATTTTCTATTTCTTCCTGGTTCAGTCTCAGAGGGTTGTGCTTTTCTAAGAATTTGTCCATTTCTTCCAGGTTGTCCATTTTATTGGCATATAGTTGCTTGTAGTAATCTCTCATGATCTTTTGTATTTCTGCAGTATCAGCTGTTACATCTCCTTTTTCGTTTCTAATTCTATTGATGTGAGTCTTCTCCCTTTTTTTCTTGATGAGTCTGGCTAATGGTTTATCAATTTTGTTTATCTTCTCAAAGAACCAGCTTTTAGTTTTATTGATCTTTGCTATTGTTTTCTTTGTTTCTATTTCATTTATTTCTGCTCTGCTCTTTATGATTTCTTTCCTTCTACTAACTTTGCGTTTTGTTTGTTGGTAAGGTTAGATTGTTTATTTGAGATTTCTCTTGTTTCTTGAGGTAGGCTTGTATTGCCATAAACTTCCCTCTTAGAACTTCTTTTGCTTCATCCCATAGGTTTTGGATCGTCGTGTTTTCATTGTCATTTGTCTCTAGGTATTTTTTGATTTCCTCTTTGATTTCTTTAGTGATCTCTTGGTTATTTAGTAATGTACTGTTTAGCCTCCATGTGTTTGTGTTTTTTACATTTTTCCCCTGTAATTGATTTCTAATTTCATAGCATTGTGGTCAGAAAAGATGCTTGATATGATTTCAATTTCTTTAAATTTACTGAGGCTTGATTTGTCACCCAAGATGTGATCTATCCTGGAGAATGTTCCGTGTGCACTTGAGAAGAAAGTTTAATCTGCTGTTTTTTGGATGGAATGTCCTATAAATATCAATTAAATCTATCTGGTCTATTGTGTCATTTAAAGCTTGTGTTTCCTTATTAATTTTCTGTCTGGATGATCTGTCCATTGGTGTAAGTGAGGTGTTAAAGTCCCCCACTATTATTGTGTTACTGTCGATTTCCTGTTTTATAGCTGTTAGCAGCTGCCTTATGTATTGAGGTGCTCCTATGTTGGTTGCATATATATTTATAATTGTTATATCTTCTTCCTGGATTGATCCCTTGATCATTATGTTGTGTCCTTCGTTGTCTCTTGTAATTTTCTTTATTTCAAAGTCTGTTTTGTCTGATAGGAGAATTGCTACTCCAGCATTCTTTTGATTTCCATTTGCATGGAATATCTTTTTCCATCCCCTCACTTTCAGTCTGTATGTGTCCCTAGGTCTGAAATGGGTCTCTTGTAGAGAGCATATATATGGGTCTTGTTTTTGTATCCATTCAGAGAGCCTGTGTCTTTTGCTTGGAGCATTTAATCCATTCACGTTTAAGGTAATTATCGATATGTATGCTCCTATTACCATATTCTTAATTGTTTTGGGTTTGTTTTTGTAAGTCCTTTTCTTCTCTTGTGTTTCCCATTTAGAGAAGTTCCTTTAGCATTTGTTGTAGAGCTGCTTTGGTGGTGCTGAATTCTCTTAGCTTTTGCTTGTCTGTAAAGCTTTTGATTTCTCTGTCGAATCTGAATGAGATCCTTGCCGGGTAGAGTAATCTTGGTTGTAGGTTCTTCCCTTTCATCACTTCAAATGTATCATGCCACTCTCTTCTGGCTTGTAGAGTTTGCTGAGAAATCAGCTGTTAACCTTATGTGAGTTCCCTTATATATTATTTGTCATTTTTCCCTTGTTGCTTTCAATAATTTTTCTTTGTCTTTAATTTTTGTCTGTTTGATTACTGTGTGTCTCGGTGTGTTTCTCTTTGGGTTTATCCTGCCTGGGACTCTGCGCTTCCTGTACTTGGGTGGCTATTTCCTTTCCCATGTTAGGGAAGTTTTCGACTATAATCTCTTCAAATATTTTCTTGGGTACTTTCTATCTTCTCCTTCTGGGACCCCTATAATGTGAATGTTGTCGGGTTTAATGTTGTCCCAGAGGTCTCTTAGTCTGTGTTCATTTCTTTTTATTCTTTTTTCTTTATTCTGTTCTGCAGCAGTAAATTCCACCATTCTGTCTTCCAGGTCTCTTATCCGTTCTTCTGCCTCAGTTATTCTGCTGTTGATTCCTTCTAGTGTAGTTTTCATTTCAGTTATTGTATTGTTCATCTCTGTTTGTTTGTTCTTTAATTCTTCTAGGTGTTTGTTCTTTAATTCTTCTAGGTATTTGTTAAACGTTTCTTGCATCTTCTCGATCCTTGCCTCCATTCTTTTTCCGAGGTCTTGGATCATCTTCACTATCATTATTCTGAATTCTTTTTCTGGAAGATTGCCTATCTCCACTTCATACAGTTGTTTTTCTGGGGTTTTATCTTGTTCCTTCATCTGGTACATAGCTCTCTGCCTTTTCAACTTGTCTGTCTTTCTGTGAATGTGGTTTTTGTTCCACAGGCTGCAGGATTGTAGTTCTTCTTGCTTCTGCTGTCTGCCCTCTGGTAGATGAGGCTATCTAAGAGGCTTGTGCAAGTTTCCTGATGGGAGGGACTGGTGGTGGGTATAGCTGGGCGTTGCTCTGGTGGGCAGAGTTCAGTAAAACTTTAATCCGCTTGTCTGCTGATGGGTGGGGCTGGGTTCCCTCCCTGTTGGTTGTTTGGCCTGAAGTAACCCAATACTGGAGCCTACCCGGCTCTTTGGTGGGGCTAATGGTGGACTCTGGGAGGGCTCACGCCAAGGACTACTTCCCAGAATTTCTGCTGCCAGTGTCCTTGTCCTCACTGTGAGCCACAGCCACCCCCGCCTCTGCAGGTGACCCTCCAACACTATCAGGTAAGTCTGGTTCAGTCTCCTATGGGGTCACTGCTCCTTCCCCTGGGTCCTGATGCGCACACTACTTTGTGTGTGCCCTCCAAGAGTGGAGTCTCTGTTTCCCCCAGTCCTGTCAATGTCCTGCAGTCAAATCCCACTAGCTTTCAAAGTCTGATTCTCTAAGAATTCCTTCTCCCGTTGCCAGACCCCCATGTTGGGAAGCCTGACGTGGGGCTCATTACCTTCACTCCAGTGGGTGGACTTCTGTGGTATAAGTGTTCTCCAGTCTGTGAGTCACCCACCCAGCAGTTATGGGATTTGATTTTATTGTGATTGTGCCCCTCGTACCGTCTCATTGTGCCTTTTCCTTTGTCCTTGGATGTGGGGTATCTTTTTTGGTGAGTTCCAGTGTCTTCCTGTCAATGATTGTTCTGCAGTTACTTATGATTCCGGTGCGCTCGCAAGAGGAAGTGAGCGCACATCCTTCTACTCCGCCATCTTGAACCAATCTCAGCATCAGCATTTTTAAATTTAGGTGTTATAGTGGTTAATAGGACATCTCATTTCAGTAGGTGTTTTAATTTGCATTTATCTCATGGCTAATGATTTTAAACCTCTTTTCATGTGCCTATTAACCACTCAAATACTTTTTTTAAATGATGTGTCTGGCCAAATCTTTTGTCCATTTTAAAAAAATTGGATTTGCAGCCTGTATTTGAGTTTTAAGTGTTCTTTTTATATTCTAGATGCCGATCTTTTGTCAGCTACATGTATTGTTAATATTTTCTTCTAGGCTGTGGCTTGCCTTTTCATTTTCTTAATGATGGTTAGGCAGTCCCATGTGCTATAGATTGAATATTTATGTCTTCCCCAAATTCATGTATTGAAATTGTAATCCCCAAGGTGATGGTATTAAGATATAGGGCCTTTGGGAAGTGAATGGGTCATGAGGGTAGAGCCTTTCATAAAGGATTAGTGCCTTATAAAAAAAGGCCCAAGAAAGCTCCCTTGCCTCTTCCACCATGTGAGAACACAGTGAGAAGATGCCATCTGTGAGAAAGTGACACTGAATCTTCCAGCTCCAAGATCTTGGACTTCTCAGCCTGTGAGAAGTCGGAACTGTGAGAAAAAAAATTGTTGATGTTTATAAACCATCCAGTTTATAGTATTTTCGCTACAGCATCCCAAATGAAGTAAGACACTATGCTAGGAAATACTGTACCCTCCTGTCACTGATCAGTATTCTGTTTAAAGATATCATTGGTTATTGAGCCTTTCAAAATATGACTCTCATAAATGACCACAATTCTAACAGGTATTCCTTTTTTAAAATAGTGCCATACGCATATTGCTTAATTACAGAAATATCTATGTAAAACTCAAGAATAAGCAATTATACTCCAATAAAGATGTTAAAAAAACAAAACTCAAGAATAGTGACTGGCTACTTAATGGGTATTGGGTTTTCTTTAGAAGTTATGAGAAAGTTTTGGAACTAGATAGAAGCCATAGATGCACAAGATGGTGAATCTACTAAATAATATTGAATTATATCCTTTAAAATGGTTAGTGTTATGTGAATTTCACCTTAATTTTTAATAAAGAAAATAAAAAGGGGAAGAGAGGAGTGTACCTCATCCCATCTCTGAAGGACAGAATGATGCAATAGGGGCGGAGCAGGCGAGACTAAGCGCAGCAGTTAGAGGTCCCACTCCACCAACAGTCAGGCTCGCAGTGGTCCTCATGGCAGACAGTGCAGTGAGAGGCAGATCACGGCCTTCTCCCGGGGCCCTCCAGGCCCTCCGGCCAGCAGGTGAGCTACGGGACGTGGGGACAGGCTGAAGGCTGTGTCTCGCAGAGCTCCAGAGCCCTCGCAATGGCCACCCACTGGCGGGGCCCAGGCCTTGAAGCAGCAGCAAACCTCTCTGCAATCCCCACCTCGGCGACCTAACAGCAGTGGCAGTCTCCATGGGTCGCAGTCCACAAAGGCCTCAGCAACTGGAGTATATGGACACTGCCATTAAGGTAACAGCTTCAACCAGCTTCACTCTCTCCATTCAAATTTCAAAAATTGGTATAGCTTAGGTCAGTTGTCTACCTCTAGGAGGTGGCCAGAGGTCAGGGTTAAGTTGCAAGGACATTGCACAGCATTACTTCAGGACAACCTCTGTGGTTGGGCTATTCTCAAAGAAGGACAATTGTTGTGAGCTGGGAATTAACCTGATTGATATTTGCTACAACACGTATTCCTATTGATACTATAAAAATGATTCTCTCCAGTTTAAATGAAAAGCCTGAGGGCTGGCTGGGTCCTGGGTGCCTGGCTCCCTCAGTGATGATGACTGGGCAGAGTCTGGGGACCTGGCCCTGAGGGCGCTGCCAGCTGAGATCTGACTTTTCAGCCAGGCATGGGCACTGGCGGGAGGACCCAGACTGGGTGCTGTGCAAACGCTCCCAGGCAGGGTAACCGGCTCATGCAGGAACCCCTCCCTTTAGCCCGGCCTGGACCTTGGAGGGCCAAAGCTGAGCCTTGGGCCCTTGCCTTCTCTTGCCAGAACAGAGGATAACATTTGTTTCGGTGGAGGTTAACAGGAACATCGTGACCTGACCTCGAGAACAAAGGATCTGACACTAAGAAGTTTGCAACAAGGAACAACTACCCTCCCTCACCTTCCCTATAAGAGGGCTTTGCTGAAAGCTTTCCGGAAGTTTGGAGTTTTTAAGGTATAAGCCACCAGTCTCCTTGCATGGCCCTGCAATTAACCTTTCTCTGCTCCAAACTCCAACGTTTTGGTATTGTTTGGCCTCACTGTGTTTTGGGCACATGTACTTATGTTCGGTAACAATGGGACTGCTTGTGGAACTGCTTCTGGAGAGTGGAAAAAAAAAGACCCACACTTAGATATAGTCTAAGTGGAACTTTAGAACTCCATGTACAAAGAGAAAATTCTAAAAGCTTCCAGAGAGAAAAACAGGTAACTTAAAAGGTACAAGAAAGATTGATAAGAGATTTATCATTTAAAAAACTGGCTCAAGAAAACATTTAAGCAAAATTTTCAAAATGCTGAGAAAAAAGATTATGAGCCTTGAATTTTATGCCCAGACCAATTGTCATTCATGTAAATGGCAAAATAAAGACAAATGAAGACATTCCTGGACTTAGGATGTTTATCACCACAAGCTCTATCTGAAATGTTTATTAAAGTTATATTTCAACAAACTTAAAAAAAAAACTTAGAAGCTACATTTCATCAGAAACATTGATAAGCAGCAAAACCAGTAAAACTTTTTGTTAAGAATAATAGCACTCTGATTTCAGCTCCAAGTGGTAGAGCTTAGAAGTCAGCATTCCTGCCCTTATAACAAGAAAAAGCTGAACAAACTAAAAATCAACAAATTTTTTTGGACCCACCAGTGAACTGGGGTCACATGGCAAACTCCAGAGTCAGATATGACACAGACTATCAGAGAATTTTAAATAACTATTATATATTAAAGGCTCTAATGGAAAAAGTAGACAGCATGCAGGAACAGATGGATACTATAAACAGAGAGATAGCTATTCTAAGAAAGAATCAAAGGGAAATGCTAGAAATAAAAAACAAAGTAACAGAAGTGAAGAATGTATTTGATGGGTTCATTAGTAGACTAGACATGGCTGAGGAAAGGATCAGTGAACTTGAAAGTCATTCAAATTTCCCAAACTGAAATACAAAGAGAAAAAATAATGAACAAAACGAGCAGAATACGTAAAGCTGTGGAACAATATCGAAAGATGTAACATACCTGTAATTGGAATATCAGAAGGAGAAGAAAAAGAGAATAGAGCAAAAGAGATATCTGGAGTAATAATGCTCAAGAGCTTTCCAAAATTAGTGACAGACATCAAACCACAGATCCAGACAGGTTAGGATACCAAACAGGATAAACTCCCAAAAAACCTCATTCATGGGCATAATACATTCAAACTGCAGAACACCAAGGACAAAGAAAATCTTGGAAGCATGAATAAAATCATAATCTTGAAAATTCTCAGATTGTGTCAGTGTGGTAGTAGCATGTGATGAAAGGATAAAGTTAAGCAAAAATTTTCTTTTTTATTCGTAAGCTATATATACAGATTAGCTCTATGTAGTAATAAATTTCATATACTCTGTATATACAGGTGTACCTCAGAAATATTGCCTAGGGATTCAGGCCACCACAATAAAGTGAATATGGCAATAAAATACGTCCCATGAATTTTTTGGTTTCCCAGTGCATGTGAAATTTATGTTTACACTATACTGTAGTTAAGTATGTAATAGCATTACGTCTGAAAAAAAAAACTGTACATACCTTAATTTAACAATAATGAAATAATACTGTTGGAAAAATATTGCCGATAGACTTGCTCAATGCAAGGTTGCCACAAACCTTCAATTCATAAAAAAAAATGCAATATCTCTGAAGCACAATAAAGCAAAGTATAATAAAGGAGATATGCCTGTACATACTGTAAAACTGTAAAGATAGCAACTTGGGAGTTTGAAAGAGGGCATATAACTTCCAAAACACTAGAGGAAAAGTGATAGATTAAAAAAGAAAAACGTGTCAGCAAACTTACATCTATACTGAAGAATTTGAGATTATTAAAAAGAACAAGATAGATTTATATCCACTGAGATCAAAATCTCATCTGATATTGTTTAACAAAAAACATATATATATTTATATATATACATATATATGTAAATGCACAAAAAAGCTGAGAATATACTTCTAGGAAGGGGAAGGGAACTGAAGTGGGGGAGGGAGAAAAAACATTTTTTCTTTCCCATATTGTGTGTGTGTATGTATATATATATATATATGTATATATATATATATATATACATACATATATATACACACACACACACACATACATACACACACACACACACACACACACACACACACGTATATTTGTGTAGAGTGTATGTAATTTGGAAAATGATTTTTTAAAACTACCAGCCTCTCGGAGTAGATCCTGTCTCAATATTGAAGAATGGAGGATGGGTCTAAATTTCTCATTTTTCACTGTAAATGGAAGGGCAAAATTAATATGGAGGACTATGTAAAAACACAAATTATTTCTCTCCACAAAACCTCCAGATGTCATGTTAGGAGACAGAGCTTCAAAGGGAACTAATTTGCTCCTGGAACACAATTTTTCATTTAAACACAATCTTCATTTTGAAGAGAAAACAAATAGACACGATATAACCTTGCTGGCCTTATGCCCACTCATGTCCCACAAGTGCCGTATAAAACCATGAAAGGAACCACATCAAGGCAGATTAGACCACTGAGAACTTCAAGGAAATCATATCAGCCACGCACGATTAATCTGTGGACCTTTGTTAGAAAAAGCAAGCTGAGTGGCCCAGAGCTAATGGGAGCAGTCATCAAATTAGAAGTCATCTTTTGAAATGACATGAGGAAGCAGGAATTTTGAAAAAGTCTGGAAGGGCCATCAATTTCATAGACTTGAGGCTTTCTTTCTTTTAGGGAATAAAAAAGAAGCATAATGCTATTCAGTGTGCTTAACGGCATTATTATCCTCACGAATTGTACAACCTTTTATTCTTTCCTTTCAGCCCAAGGAAGAATTGTTTAATTAGTTTGTTTTTATCTTTATACATCTTTTACATATTTACACATTTATATATTTTTCAGCATTTAAAATATTTCTGGAACATCACATATATCATTTATAACCTGAAAGTCAGTGTTGTATACTATGTTAGGAAATTGGGCTGTAAAGCCACACTGCCTGGGAAAGCATCCCACCTGTGACACTTACTGTCCAAGTGACATTCATCAAATATTTACCTCCCTGTGTCTTGAACTTGAGAATTGTGAACTAGAACACGTTTCATCGTCATTGTAAGGCCTGAGTGAGGTACAATAAGCAAATTAACATCAGTGAAGAATAACTCTTAAAATCCTCATATCAACCCCATGAGGTAGATCCTCATTCCACAGACAAGGACACTCAGACCTTGAGAGGGAAAGTAACTGGTCCAAGATTTTACAAAGGGTAGGTGGAAATGGTGGAGACAGAATGCAAATCCAGTGGAGTCTGGCTACAAAACCCCTGTTCTAAGCACTCATTAAAGTAGATTATTTTGTAACTTTTTCATATCACAGTCTTTTGCCTTTATACTTAGATATAAACTCTAGTAAGTCAGGAGTAACTGTACCTTCTACTTGTAGGTTTTCCCGTGTGACCCAGATCGGTGTCCTGAAAATATATGGCAAAAAGTTGCTGAAAAAGAGGAAATTGACATTTGTAAAGCACTTAAGAAATGTCTGCGAAGAACTATGGCCAGATACTGAGATAAATTACATTTATATTTAATCTTTACAACAGTCTCGAGGCAGGTGTTAATATCCCTGTTTTACAGATGTTTTACAGACGTTGCCAAGAGGATAAATTTTTCTTTCCTCAGACTATGTATTCTCTTTGTGGAACGCACACAGTAAATGAGAGCAGGACCTTAAAGCCAAATCAAACTTGGTACGAAGCTTGGTTCTGCTACTTACTGAAGTGTGTGATTTTGAATTATTAAACTGCTCTGAGATTCATCTGTAAAATGCAGACTACATATAACCTCTATCATTGGATAATTGTATTAAATAAGGCAATACATTTAAAGCCCTCTGTAACATCACAGTAAGCAGTTAATAAATGTTAGTTATTATTATTACTATTGTTATTACTGTTAATATGAGTTTTAGTAGAGTCAGCTCAAGTAAAAGGACCTTTATTAAACTTTAACCTGCCTGTCAGTGTCTGTTTTAAAATGAGAAATGTCCTCTCTAACATGGGAAAGCTTTGGAGGTCAATTACACAGGTAATTGAATCAGATTAAATGACTCTGGGGGACAGTACCTGTCCAAAATAATCATTGTTTCAGTAAAACAGTCGGTATGACTATTTTAAATGAAACAGTGAAAATATTACTTCCTGACAGGAGTGTTACCTGTAGGTTTATAGGAATAGGCAGCCTGTGATGTGTCGGTAGAAATCTGTATAGAACAAGCTTTTCCTCTGAAGCTAAAGGATCTGACCTCAAAAGAAACTATGCAGCCAAACCTATTGAGATTTTATCATCATTTGTTGATTGCACTTCAGAAGTTCAAAATCCCTTGGGGAAGAAAACTTCACACATAATATTTTTATTTTAGAAGCAATGATAAACTACGTTTTATCCAGAATGATCAGTAAATTGAGAGTGCTAGTTACAATCAAATAATATTGGTCATATATCCTAAATTAAAAACTAGAATATTCATATCAAACATTATACTGTCAATAGGAAACAGCATTAAACTTTCAGTGAGTAATATGCTTCCTTTGGTTATTCTGAAACTGCTTTAGAATCTTAGCGTGTCCCAGTGTTATCATTATGAACCTTAATTGTTTTGATAACATAAATTTCAGTATAAAGTAAAGAAGATTTTCTCACAGAGAGCAGTTCCAAGATGAGATGGGTAATGCTGGAATTTTGTGGATTCCCTTTGCAGGGAGATTCAAACAAATGCTGCAGGATTGCTTGCCCGGAAGGTTACAAAACAGATGTTAGCACAGGATGAGGATTTTGTCCAGTCCCAGATCAAAGTGTCTCAGAGTTGATTTCTTCTGAGGCCTTTCTCTTTGGTTAGTAGGTGGCCATCATTTTCTTGTGTCTTCACATGGTCTTCCTGCTGTGTATCTGTGCCCTAATCTCCTCTTTTCAAAAGGACACCAGTCCTATTGAATTAGGGCCCACCCTAATGACCTCATTTAACCTTAAATACCTCTTTAAAGACCCTATCTCCACATACAGCCACATTCTGAGGCACTGGGAGTGAGGATTTTAACATATGAATTTGGGGGATACACAGTTCAGTCCCTAACACTGGTTTTGCAGGAGAATCACTTGGGGCCCTGGTTAAAGATTCAGAATATCTCAGCTCTTCTATTGAAGATTCATTCACCAAATCAAGGGAATTACATTTTTAACAAGTGTCTAATAGTTAGGAATTGTTTTTTTGCAAGTGGCATAAGGTGTATCTCAAGCTGGCTCAACCAAAGTAGAGAATTTCTTAGCTTGTACAACTGAATATTTCAAGAATGAGGTTTCAGGGCGACCTTGATCAAGAATCTAAATGATACTACAGTATAAACGATGTTATAACAGCCTCTTTCTACATCTCTTCCATCTGTTTTCTCAATGTTACCTCCATATTTTGGTCCCCTTGTGGTTGGAAGATGGCTTGACGCAGCCCCTATGTCTTCAGAGGTTCATATTTAGTAGAGTTGAGGGGAAATCTGGTTACCTTTTTACCCGTAAAGTGGCAAAATGAATGTCAGTTTACAAAACTGCATCCTAAGAGGCAAAATAGAGGAAGGATAAAAATGGGTGAATTTCTGTGCTTTTGGGTAAAGTTGTCAAGTGACCTAATACAAAAGATACAAAGTATACAATTATACAAAACAATTCACAGTTTAGTAATAGCTTAATAATACTGGTAGTGTTAACTCTGTGCTTTTATGTGTCAGCCTCTTTGCTGAATGCATCACATGGATATGTGTATTCACATTAGGAGTAGTTATTATCGCCATTATACAGACAGGGAAACTGAGTCTCTCAGAGGGTACAGTTGCCCAAGGTGGCAGACTGGGTGAAGGAGGCAGAGCTGGGATTCACGTCTCAGCTCTTTGGTTTTCAAGTTCTTGCTTCCAAGGGTCACATTTTGCTGCCTCATTAACATGCCAGCTTTGGGAGTTAGCACTCTCTCTTTCTTCTAAAATTAATTAAATTTTTCCTTGTAAATTTTTTTCCCTTCCGTTTTACTGAGATGTCACTGACAGACAGCCCTGTATAAGCTGAAGGTATACAGCATAATGACTTGACCCGCTTGTACTGCAAAATGATTACCACCAGAAGTTTCATCATCCATCAGCTCATGTAGACACACACAAAAAGTTTTTTCTTTGTGAAGAGAACTTTTAGAATTGATTCTCTTAGCAGCTTTCAGATATACCATCCAGCAGTGTGACCTTGAGTCGGCACATTATACGTTACATCCCAGAGTTAGCTCTCTTTAGCAAAGCTGCACTACCTCAAATTTTAAAAGTTTTGATATGACAGTAATGTTGGTGATAAAAGGAAAACATATTCTTTATCATAATTATCTACACGTACTAGAAAGGCTACTTGTCTGACTTTTGCTTGCGAAGTTGTCTTCCAAACTCAATATATGACGGTCATTGTATCTCTTAGCCCTGGCCATGGGAATCTTCATAAGGTGACAACTTCTTAATTCAATTCAATATAGGCAAGAGGAAAAAGAGAGTCCAAAAATGCTTCTTTACTCCCTGCTGAAGCTATGAGTCTCACCTGATGACTAGGTCATTTGACAACCTTACCAACTTGCAGACTGCAAAGCATGACCAATGTTACAAAACCAGCATTCAGCGTGTGTTGTCCTTATTCAGCTAAGTACATTTATTTAACTACTGGACAGTAGCAAAGGTGTTGGTAGGTCTTTCCCTGGAATTTGGGCAGAATGCCTTTGTCCTGTTGCTGAGAAAATGCATGTAAATGCCTGAGCCACTTTAGTGGTCTTTCCCAAAAATAGCTTGGCCTTTTGACTCACCCAGGCTGCCAGTAAACTGTTTTTTTTTTTTTCCCCTCTCCACAGATATGCTAAATCTAGTAACATCACGTCAGTCAGTGCATTCCAAATTGGAGGCAGCGCTGAATTTGTTTTAGTTTGGGAATCCTTATTATTGGTTCATAGGTTGAATCAGAGAACATTGGGACAGGAAGGGTCTGGCATATACTCAATATTCAACCCATCCTCTTAGATTTATAGATAAGGAAGTAGAAGCCCCAGAAGGTTAAGTGATCCACACAGGCACACATTGCTGGTAAGCGGCAGACCCAAAATAACTCCGGGCTGCTGGTGCGTGAAGCAGTCTGTTTTCTGCCAGAGTCTCAGCAGGAGATTTCATGGGTGGGATATGCCAGATCCCCCTGGCATTTTATAAAAGCATTTTAGTGGAGGGATGGCAAGGTATGAGTCTTGGCTGTCCCTGTATCTACAGAATTTTTATTTTGCCATGTGTTGCTTTAGCAAGAAGGAATTTGAGAATCAAATAATACAAAACCCAGAAAAGCAAGTAGATGTTTTGATGCTCAAACTTGGCCAGGGTTGGCTTTCTTAACGGGGCCTTCAGGAGAAGTTAATTAGCATTAGCAAGCTTCTCTGAGTCTTGCACTGCACCTGAGTCATTCCTGCGGCTAAGGTGTCTAAAGCCTCACACCTCCCTAGGTGGCCCGAGTCTACTGCTTTGCACGAGAAAAGGATCCCAGCAGTCCGCCCTTCACCTGGGAAAACTGGACCGCTACATGTAAAAGTATGAAATTAGAACACTCCCTAACACCATACACAAAAATAAACTCAAAATAGATTAAAGACCTAAATGTAAGGCCAGACACTATAAAACTCTTAGAGGAAAACATAGGCAGAACACTCTATGATATAAATCACAGCAAGATTCTTTTTGACCCACCTCCTAGAGAAATGGAAATAAAAACAAAAATAAACAAATGGGACCTAATGAGCTTAAAAGCTTTTGCACACAGCAAAGGAAACCATAAAGAAGATGAAAAGACAGCCCTCAGAATGGGAGAAAATATTTGCAAATGAAGCAACTGACAAAGGATTAATCTCCAAAATTTACAAGCAGCTCATGCAGCTCAATAACAAAAAAACAAACAACCCAATCCAAAAATGGGCAGAAGACCTAAATTGACATTTCTCCAAAGAAGATATACAGACTGCCAACAAACACATGAAAGAATGCTCAACATCATTAATCATTAGAGAAATGCAAATCAAAACTACAATGAGATATTATCTCACACCAGTCAGAATGGCCATCATCAAAAAATCTAGAAACAATAAATGCTGGAGAGGGTGGGGAGAAAAGGGAACCCTCTTGCACTGTTGGTGGGAATGTAAATTGATACAGCCACTATGGAGAACACTATGGAGGTTCCTTAAAAAACTACAAGTAGAACTACCATATGACCCAGCAATCCCACTACTGGGCATATACCCTGAGAAAACCATAATTCAAAAAGAGTCATGTACCAAAATGTTCATTGCAGCTCTATTTACAATAGCCAGGACATGGAAGCAAGCTAAGTGTCCATCAACAGATGAATGGATAAAGAAGATGTGGCACATATATACAATGGAATATTACTCAGCCATAAAAAGAAACGAAATTGAGTTATTTGTAGTGAGGTGGATGGACCTAGAGTCTGTCATACAGAGTGAAGTAAGTCAGAAAGAGAAAAGCAAATACCGTATGCTAACACATATATATGGAATCTAAGAAAAAAAAAAGGTCGTGAAGAACCTAGGGGCAAGACGGGAATAAAGAGACAGACCTACTAGGGAATGGACTTGAGGATATGGGGAGGGGGAAGGGTAGGCTGTGATGAGGTGAGAGAGTGGCTTGGACATATATACACTACCAAGCGTAAAGTGGATAGCTAGTGGGAAGCAGCCGCATAGCACAGGGAGATCAGCTAGGTGCTTTGTGACTGCCTAGAGGGGTGCGATAGGGAGGGTGTGAGGGAGGGAGACGCAGGAGGGAAGAGATATGGGAACATGTGTATATGTATAACTGATTCACTTTGTTATAAAGCAGAAACTACTACACCACTGTAAAGCAATTATACTCCAATAAAGATGTTAAAAAAGAAAACAAAAAAACCCCTCTGTGTTTCTCCTTATGCTTTTACAGCTGGGCAAAAGTGCCATTTTCATACAAAGCTTTTCTTTTCTCTCTCTGATCTTTCTATCATTTGCTTGGATTTCAGGATAGGTTTTTGTTGTGTTTTGTTTTTAACTGAAAAGGATATAAATCATTTCTATTTTAATTCAATTTGCTAGACCTGTCTGTTATGTGAAGATGGAATTTGCAGTTAAAAAATGAAATTTTGTCACACTAAAGAAGGCAAGTATGCCTTTGCTGAGTAGCTATTAAATTTCTCTTTAAACAAATATTCAGAATATAATAAATCCCAGATAATAATTGTTTCAGTTTAAAAAGGAGTAAATCAGGGATGGATCACGGACCAGTGTTTATTGTGTGCGCCGATTTTGCAGGTGAGGAAACTGAGCCTCAGAAAACAGATAAGGAACTTGGGTAAGGTGCAAAGCTGGGAAGTAAGAAATAAGGCTTTAGACCTAGATTTAGATATGAGGCTCACAGGATGACTTGCTCTTTCCATCTTGCTGGACAATCAGTCTCTATAATCACTTTACTGTCAAACGTTTGACTTCTGGAATAGGAAAATTAAAATCTAGTGTGAAGTGTTTTCATATTCATTATGTCCTTTGCTCTTTCTAAAGCCTTGAAAGGAAACTAGATGTCACGTTCCCCATTCAAAAAAAAAAAAGATGCCTGACCTTTTTGTTTTTTGCATTAGCAAGATGGTGGAATAGAAAAACCCTGACCTCACATTCTCTTATGAGCACACCCAAATCACAATTGTCTGCAGAATCTATGAAAAAGACTGGAAGCTACCAGAAAAGATTGGAACCACAATGATATGGGGTCTCCCACCATCCCTATATTGAGGTATAATTGACAAATAAAACTGTACAATATTGAAAAATAAAATAAGATACCTGAGCTTCAGAGAAGTTAGTTGACTTACGCAGAGTTGACTGCCCAGAAGCAGCTAATGTGGGACTCACATCAAGTTCTTGTACGTCTAAAGTAAAGTGACTAGTGAAAAGGATTTAGTATTTGGAGACCCAGGCTCAAGTTCTAACTGTTCATTCCACTTACCTGAAGTGTATCCTGGACAGATTACTTAAATCTGTGATCAGTTTCTAGCCATTCACTAAACGGGACTAAAGATAACACCCTGTGACTGGATTGTTATGAAATAAATATAAAATGCCTTTTAAGGATAAAAAGTAATTTATAAGTGCTATGAGTAAAACAATTTTTAAAAGTTATAACTTTTCCAGTTTAAGAGTTAGAACTTTAAAACAATTTAAAAAGTTAATTGATCCATTTATGATGTGAATGTGGAAATTCTCTTTCGCTAATAAAGGTTGTTTACTCTTTTATCAATTTGATCCTCACAAAAAGATACTCATTTAAGTATTTTGGCCATTTTCTCTTCTAACTTGATGACTTATAGTAGAAACACTCAGCCTCTTTTACTTCCAGGATATCTGTGTAAGCTGTAATTATGGAAATACATCTTAAGCAGATTTCTAGATTCTGAAAATGAATACAGTTCACCTTCTAGTCCTTTTTCTTCTGTCCTTTCTAATAATTTAGGGGCTAATTGAAGGAGAAAAACCATGATGTGGATGAGTAAAAGATGACATTTTTGAAAGAATAAAAGAGGTAGATTTTTAAAGGAGTCTCTGCATCTGATACATGAGATTATGTTCATTTATCAGCAAAAATCTTGCTGAGGAAATCAAAGCAATACCGGTCTAAGAGGTCATTTCTTCTTCAAACTAAACATAATCAAATTTTTATTAAGCATTTACTTTTAAAATGACATTACAGTGGGCTGAGGATTATAAATACTCTAATACCTTTCATTCAGTTTTTCCTGCACTGAAATTTACAATTAATTTTTAAAAACAAGATGAATGCATTCCAAACAATTACGGAACAAAACAAGAGTGCACATTTGATTTTAATTACTCTCTACTGCACTTTGTAATAAAATGCCCGGTTAGAGATGGCCTTCCCTCTTCCTGCAGGGTGACATCTTTAACCAAAATGAACCAGTAGTTACTGAGGGGACTGCAGTGGGAACAAATACTTATTAAGCACGAATAATGTGTAAGGCACTTTCATCCTCATGATGATGCTGTGAATTAGTTATTAGGATCCTCATTTTCAGATGAGAAAACAAAGTATTTATGCTTCAAATGCCATAACAAGGTGATGATGACCCAGCTCTGAGGGATTCTGAGCCTGCTTCTTAAAGAAATCTCTTTTCTTTAGGCTCTGCTTTTGCCATAGCCCTTTCTCCTTCGCTGGTTATGCTTTATAACTGGTGAGTGTTTGTGTGTCTTGCCTTATGGAAACTCTCAAGTGCTAATGTACCAGGTTTCATGGTTAGTAAAGTTATATACAGTAGACTAAAGCACAGATAGGTGCAGCTGCTCAGTCAGGGGGTATTAAGGAAACCTTTTAAATGGCAATAAAATAGACGTACTGGTGTTAACAAGGGAAAAACAACCCATTCTATTTCATATAATAAAACCAGTTCATCACAAACTCTACCAAGGCAGCGTAATTGAGGACTCATACGGGAGTGTTCAGTAGACTAGCAGTCAAGAGCTGCATTCCAGGAATGAATTTACCAATTATAAACCATGGGAGTCCATTAACCTCAGTATTTTCAATTATAAAATAAAAATTATATTCTTCCTGACACCTCGTAAGGTTGATTTAAAGATAAAATGAGACATTGTATGTAAAAAGTATTTGTATCCCTATAAAACTGTAAGAATTTAGAAGGAATAAGTTTGCCTTTTACTTATAGCGTATTCCCCAAAGGGAGTAAATATTCTTATTATTCCCAGTGTGGATAGACAAACTCCATGTAACACCTACCCTAAGCTTCTATTCAGTTGACTCCATTCTTATGTAAAATAGAAGGAATGGATTGCCTTTGGACATGTGTGGTAGAGCGATGAAACCATCACCTTGACCAGATAAAATGATTAATCATTTAAATACTGTGCTGGGAAAGCTCATGAATAGAAGTTCTTGAAATGCCGAGTGATTTTGATAACCTTGTGCATCTGATCTTGGGATGAAAATTTAAGAATTTGGATTTGCTTGACTTAATTGTGCTTTTCCAAATAATGGCCCATCCCCCATATAACTAATATTTATTTTTGTGTTCACATTTATTGAGTGCTTTCTGTTTCCCAGGCACTATGCTAAGTGCTTCCGGTACATTATCATTTAATTTTCATAAGAACTCCAGACATTTAGTAATGTTACCAATTGAGGCATAAACTCATTAAGTAACTTTCCCAAGGTTACGCAGTAAGATACATACGAGATACATGCAAGATTATCAAAATAGTTGCACTGTTGCCATTATTTACTTATCAAGATTAATTGAAGTCCTTTTATGAGGGAAATTGGTGTTTAGATGGCATTTAAAGCCGTAAGAATGGTTAAAATCACCTCAGGATGTGTGTTCCTAGAGGACCGAGCCCTAGGAGTTTCCTATACTTATAGGTCTGAAAAAGAGAAGGAGCCAGCAAAGGAAATTGAGGAAGAGTGTCCTTCAAGAAGGTAGAAAAAAAAAAAACTATGTAAATATGGTCTCATAGCCTAGAAAGTGAAATTAAGAGATAGTAGTCAGATTTGTTGAATCCTTCTGAGATGTTGAGAAAAGTGAGAACCGAAAACTTGCCATGGACTTTGGGAAGACATAAGATGTTGATAACCCTGGTATAAATAATTTCAGTTAATGATTGTTCAATTACAGTCAGGTTAGCAAAGAATAGAATGTGAGGGAGTGGAAGCAATGAGTACAGAGAGTTCCTTCAAGTGGAAAGGGAACAGAAATCAAAAGGATAACTGGAAAGAATTATGGGGTCTTTTAAAAGATTGGGGTTGACATATATACACGAATATGTATAAAATAGATAATTAATAAGAACCTGCTGCATAAAAAAATAAATAAAATTTAAAAAAAAAGATGGGTACTAAGGCACATCTGTGGGCAAATAGGAATGATCCTGCGGTGAGGAGGAAAATGAGGCTGCAGTAAAGAAAGAGAATAGTCCTGGTCTCCAGTGCATCAGTGAAGGGGAAGGCCTTACATGAGAGCAGGATAGCTAGTTCATTAAGACAGGAAGAAGGGCAGAGTGTACAGAGGCACATGGAAGGAAGTGCCTCTCATCAGAGAGAAGAAGATGATGTTGTTCTTTTCTGATTATTTTGGGGGGAATTATTGCGCAGTGTTTTTAACTGAGAATGAGACAAGAGGAAAGGGTGGCTATCTGAAAAGGGTGGTAGAGTGGAGAATGGGGAACTCGTTTTCCTGGAGAAGTGTGGTAGGATTATCAGACATTACAGAGGGCATAAATTAAAATGAGGCCAATCAACCTGCTTCTGTGCTTTCTTCCAGCATCATATAGCCTCCTAGGTGCAAACGCAGAGCAAGTGGATAGCTGAGTTAACCAGCCTTGAGTTTCACCAGGCAAAAATGGCAGGGTAAGATAGAGGGAGGGGAAAGAGAATTGAGAGCATTTGCAAGGAAGTGACTGCATTTCTGAACATGGGATCTAAGCAGGAAAGGGAGCAAAATAAAGAAAAGGGTGATGGATATTTTTAAAAGAAGTAGTAGGGGAAAGTAATGGAGATCTGGTTGAGATTATGGAATTGCTTCATTGGGTATATTTTTTTTTCTTTTTTTTTAAGTTTGTATCAGAGTATAGTTGATTTACAATGTTGTGTTAGTTTCAGGTGTACAACAAAGTGATTCAGTTATACATATACCTATATCCACTCTGTTTTTAGATTCTTTTCCCATATAGGCCATTACAGAGTATTGAGTAGAGTTCCCTGTGCTAGGTCCTTACTAGTTATCTATTTGATACGTAGTAGTGTGTATATGTCAATCCCAATCTCCCAATTTATCCCTCCCCCCCTTACCCCCTGGTAACCATAAGTTTGTTTTCTACATCTGTGACTCTATTTCTGCTTTGCAAATAAGTTCATCTGTACCATTTTTTAGATTCCACATATAAGCAATATCATGTGATATTTGCCTTTCTCTGTCTGACTTACTCCACTCAGTATGACAATCTCTAGGTCCATCCATGTTGCTGCAGTTATTTTGGGGGGAATTACTAAAACATCACTAGCCTGCTATTTCTTGAAACATATCACAATAATACAACTTAAACATTTCCCAATGAAATATCTAAAAGGATTTGGTTATTAAAAGATATGTTTCATATTACCAGAAGAAACTTCTTAAATTTTAAATTCTCTGAGTAAACAAATTACTTTTCCATTAAGATATTAAATATTGTTTGTACTTAAAAGGAATTGAACAACCATGGGTAGGGGCTGACACTCATCTGCTAAACATATTTAACCGATCACTTAATGGACTAGAATAAATAAGATCATGTAGACCAAATTTTCTGGATGATGGCATTTTATTTACAATGCTTGAATGTTCTATTCCAGTAACCAGATGCCTTCAAGTCTCTCCAATTTCTTATCTGGTTAATTACATTGCTCCACAAAGGAATCTCATTAAAAGGTGGGTGGAGTTTATCCAGGTTAGCTAGAAAAGGAATCAAACAGTATTTGGGGAAAGCTTTGTTGAAATATTTGGCCAAAAGGTACTACCTGGCTAGTGTAGGAAAGTAAAGCCAGAAACAGATAAATGCTTTTAGATTGGAGAGAGAGAGGAAACTGAGGAACTGGAAACTTTAATGATGTTGAAGAAAATATTTTATTGGAATTAGAGAACAATAGGAAGTTGTAGTTGGAGAAGCAATTCAAAGAAAGGGATTTGAATCAGCTCTGAGTAATTGTCTCATGAGGATGAAAATCCAGACGAGTGGCATAAATAACTGGAGACAGCTTCAAACATCATTCAAAACCCTGGACTTTGGTTTTTTTTTTTTTTTTTTTTGGTGTGTTTTTCCAGAATCATGATTTAATTAAGGGAGCATATTCATTGTAGAGAATATATTGGTGATTGTAAATGTGACCCCTCATTACAGCCTTAAAATTTTTGAAACACCACAAAGCACAAAGATGTCAATTATATATACAAACTACAGGTACAAAACAAGTACATATATTTTCCATGCTCCAAAATTGAGTACACACTGTATTGTCAGTAGGGAAGGCAAAGCCCTGTCCTTTTGAAATCCTCTAAGCCTGGCTTTAATTCCCTACTCTTCCACTTTGTAACTGAGTAACTTCAGATAAGTTAGAGTAGGAAAGTTCTTTACGTAATCATATTTGATGTAATTTTCTCTTCATTGACCTGGTTCCAATTGAATTTACACTTTGCAAGGACAAATATTCTCACTGAATATAATTACTACTTTTAGTGACATATGTATAGGTAAACATTCAGGAAAAACCTCTTTGTGTGACCAGTTACAGTGGAAAGAAGAAGTCTAAGTACCAGATTGTGTTTTTCAAATGCTTTTTGTAAATCTTCTAAGTCAGATGACTTTGAAAGTGTACTTAATCAGAAAGCTGTGTTTCAATGTGATGTGAAGATTCAAAGTCAGGGACCACATAAATGGAAATAGTGTGCAGAATAAATTACACTCTAGTTTACTGGTTCTAGTTTATTGGTTTTAAGGCTCCTCTGAAATCCTTGGTTGGGCCCCAAATGGTACAATTGTTTCCAAAAAGTAAGAAGTATTTCTCTTTTTGATAGAGTCTTAAAAGGAGAATACTTTCTGATTTCATTGTCACAAAATGATTTCAGCATAAACAGAACGAGTCTGTTGTTTGCGTCCCTGAGTATAGGATGAATTAGCTGGATGTCCTTTCTTATAGGAGGATGCTTGGACAGCAAGGTGGTATCACTTAGAGGGATCTGCATTTTTATCTTCTCTCTTCCGGTTTGATCTTTGTTGTGCCACTTAACCCATATCCTTGTCTATAAAATTGGCATAATAATACCTAGCAAGTTGCCCAGATTCTATACCTTTTTCACATCATGGCACACATCATAATTGTAATATTGCCTAGCACACTAAGATGAATGGTGATGAGGTCAGAGGATACTAACCTGGGGTTTCCCAACTATGGTAAGCTGTCCAGCCTCCTTGAAGAGATCAATATATTAGCATATTTATAACTAGGACGACCGTATAATTTATCATGTAGATATGGACACTTCTGAGAGCAAAATTGGACACATTAATAATAACATTTGGGTTACACTAGGCAGAAGCTGAAATTTAACTGAGCCAACCAGAACATGTTCAACCAAACTATAACCACATCCACAGTAAGTGGCATACTTTTAGGGAAGTTCTAGACTCAAGCAATACCTGATATATGAAGCACTCAAAAGTGGTTAGCTGTTACTGTTATTTACAGGGAAACTAAGTGCGAAGAACTTTTCTGACCCTTGGGGAAATAATTTCTTCCAAATGAGATACTAGTCCAGCAATAATGCCCACCATCTGTTCTAGCTCCTCTAACTATGTAATTAAGGAAAACAACAACGATCCTAGGAATCCTGTATCACCTTTTCTAGCATCACAGACTGAAGTTCTTCAGTTTCAGTCTTCTCCCTTTCCCCTCACAGCTGCCAAGAATTATCCTTGAGAGATCCCCGTGAATGAGTGGCAATCTCTCTGAGACTGATATTGTTTTCTAAGTATACCACCTTTACGCTATTCTTTCCCACCCTACCCAGCCCAGGTCTCACTCTTGAACTCCATGCTGATATTCCCAATTATCTTTTGAATGTATACATCCAAATTTCCAAACCATTCTGCAAACTCTACATATCCAAAGTGAACTCTATGCAGCCAGTGCTTCACTGACACCAGTCAGCTTTTCCCTAGTCTATGTTTCTAACTTGTGTATGGCACTGTTAAGTCTCAAATTACTCATCTGGGAGTAATCATAGGTTCTGCTCTCTCCTATACCCTTCTTGCTCAGCACAAACCCAGCCCATTGACTCTTCCTCCAAACAGCTTTCAAGTGAGCATTTCCTGTATATTCTTACTGCCCCGATTTTTACTATCATCATATCTCACCTCCTTATGGAAAATAGTCTTATTTGTTGGTCTTTATATCACTTGTACCAGCGTCTTTCATACTGCTTACAAACGTCATCATTCTAACAGGCAGGGGTGAGCATATTTTTTCCATGCTCAAAATCCTTCAATTTTATCTGCTAACAAATGAAATCCAAAATAATTTTCATCACATAGAAGTATCCTTGGGATCAGGTCTCTAAGTGTCAAGCCTAATTTTGCTCAATCCTTTTTGCATTAGACTGCATCAGATACTTCTTTTATACCATGTCAAATGTTCTCAACTTTCACCTCTTACATCAGTCATGGTCATGTTATTATGAACAGTTCCGTATAGAACTTGACTAGTTTCACCAAGGTACATTTCAAAATGCCTCACTTTGTCCTCAAGCCACATAGTTCTTCCTTCCCTAGGGCATATCTGAGGAAGCTTCTTAGTATCACACTTGTGTAGCTCAACAGTGGATGTTTACACACATGGAGCCACCTTGACATGTGGGCAATAGAGGCCCGGACCAATGGTTCAGAGACATATTTTATAAATCTCTACTGCGTTATGCAGGATTGAACACCTGTCACCTGTACCAATGGCCAACTCAACAATTCATATTTATATATTTTCTCTTCTTTTTTACTCCCTCTTTCCAAAATTTTTGGCCCAAGAGATTACTTCCCAAATAAATTACCTTTATGTAAGCCTTTGACTGAGGTTCTGTTTTCAAAGAAATATGAAAAACTGTAATTAATAGAAGGGTTTGTATAAAACGGACTCCTGTGGTGGGATTTAAAGCTGGATTACTCATAGATAAGAAAGAACTAAAACTCTGAATACTTGTAGGAAGTGGGTGATGATAATCTTTGGCATGCAAAGAAAATATTCCATATATATGTGTTAGCATACGGTATTTGTCTTTCTCTTTCTGACTTACTTCACTCTGTATGACAGACTCTAGGTCCATCCACCTCACTACAAATAACTCAATTTCGTTTCTTTTTTTGGCTGAGTAATATTCCATTGTATATATGTGCCACATCTTCTTTATCCATTCATCTGTTGGTGGACACTTAGGTTGCTTCCATGACCTGGCTATTGTAAATAGAGCTGCAATGAACATTTTGGTACATGAAGGGACATAAACATTCAGCCCATGACAGATAGTATAGGAGTGAGAGAATGAATTAAAATCATGTGCCTCAGGACCAGTTACAGCAGCAGGAACTGGAGCTAGTTCCACTAGTGTACTTCTAATAACTGACTTCTATTTTAAATGGGATTTTATGATGGATTGGACTAATGGAAGGCCAAAGTGGACCTGAGTAGTATAAGAGGTAGATGGTGCTGGAAGAGGATGATATTAGATATCTCTTGTGCACAACTTCAAATCCTCTTAGAGCAGTTATGAGACACATAAGTCTCCAACCCTCAGGCTCAAGCAACATGTTGCTTGTATCAGTGGCCAATTAGACAATGCAACCTTAAACTGGCTTATCTTCCTTTTCTGTTTCACTTTCCCTTGTCCATCGCTTTTGCTTTGGGGGATCACTTTCTAAATACAGTATTTTCACTCAAGAATTTGTCTTGGGGGAACTCTTGCTAAGACATCTACTTTAAATAGTATTCCCAAAATAAGTACAGTACTTAGCAAAGGGACTGATGCATGGTATGGACCCAGTAAATATTTATGTAATGAATACTGATCTCTGGACATGCCGTGCTCTTTCTGGATCTCTGCTCAGGAATTTATTTCTAACCCAAGCACCTCCATCAGATTTATCACCTGTAAAACTCCTGCTCATTTTTCAAATCTCAGCTCATTTGCAACTCTACAATGTAAACTCTCTGAGTCCCTGTAGGAAACATAATGCAATTTGGTGACCAAACGATTTGATTTCTGGAAATACTGAAAGCGTACATTTCCCAGTCAGCACTGCATGTAGCTAGGACCATGTGGCTGAGTTCTCGCTAGGGAAATGTGAGCAGAGGCGATCAGAGAGATTTACGACCCTAGCCATAAAATTTTATGCACGATTTTCCATTTTCTGTTTCTGACTATGCAGTTGTAAGTGAAGGATCAAAGATGACAAAACTATAAGTTGGAAGCAACCTGGCTCCTGGTTTATCACTTGGAAGGGAGTTGCCTAGAACTATCACCAAACCACATTAAACTTTACTTGAGTGAAACGTAAATTTGTGTCAAGCCCCTAAGATGTCAGTCTTTATTTCTACTTAAGTATAGCCTACTACGCCATAACTAGTATATTCCAGGCAGACATAAAGAGTTTCTCTGTGTTCCTACTGGACTCTGATGTGTCTGTATTAAATAAGTAAATATCAGTTCTAATAATCTCATTTCATTTCCACTCATTTGACTGTAACTTTTTTGGATTCCCTAATGCTGGTACTACATTACATAGTTACTGATTGGATGGATGGAGAAGGGCGTATAGATTTACCTTGTAGGGTTCTAGGAGAAAAGTATTTGGAAATTATTTGGAGATATATTTTGATTGACTAGGAAAAAAAAGTTACTAAAAATTTTAGCCTTGGAACAATGGGCTAAAAGGGCTGCTTTTAGAGGTGATGAGAAATTTATCACTGAGAGATTTACTTGGCCTGGAGTTTAGACCAATTGTCCAAACTGTTCAACTTACTAGTGAATTAATTAAGTCCAGGGAAGTTAAAGGACTTTCCGAAAGCATGTTCTCAACAGAACTGGAAGTAAAATTGAATCTCTTATCTCTGATACCAGTACACTATTACATTAAAATTCAGAGTCTGAGCAACCAGAACATCAAATATGCAATAGATCTGAGTTCAAATCCTGACAATTTAATAATTATGTGTTTTTAGATTAATTACTTAATCTGTCTCAGGAAAGTTTTCTCATTTATAAAAATGGGATATGATATCTTCATAGATTTTCATGAGATTGTGTTAAATACTGAGCCTGGTACAAATTTGCAATTATTATTATCATATTTATTATAATTTTAATCATTACAAAAATATTATTCAAGTCTATTATTTACTTCACTGGTATGGTATTAAGTAAATTTCAGCTACATTATATGTCAGAGAATTTTTGGTAGCTAAATTGAGAATGTGAGTCCTATGGAAAAATGCAGTTCAAGGCCCAAACCAATGAATTCTAAGAGAATTATGGAGCACAATAATTTTTTCAAACTGGGAACTCTCTGGGAAGATATTTTTATAAATGTGACTCCAGTCAGTTGCCAGCAGTGAGTGGAAGAGGTATGGGAAAGAGCGAATCTGGGAACTCACTGTGGAGCCAGAATGCCATTCCCCTTCTTAGCTTCCTAGTTTCCATTTTACTCTGAATTAGTATTCTTCATGATTCCCATGAAAATGAGTAATCTAGTAAATGTAAAATTATAGGGTCAGGGAAGGGCTAAATTGACTGAATCATTATCAAAAGAGTAATTTTTGTGTCATTGGGATTCAGCTTGTGCTTAAGTTTTGGGTCTTTGATAGCTCAGAGGTTTGCAGTTGTTCAGGGAGGTGTTCCTAGAGAGTAGCCGTGGGATGGTCACTCCAGGAACCTGGCTGCTTGGGACGCTGGTGTGTGTCTCATGGGAGGCATTAAGACGTGTGTGTGATGATCTAGACTCTGACACACCTAGATAATAAATCCTGACTGTGTCTCTTTATATCTTTGTGATCCTGAGAAAGTTAATTCAACCTTCTAAGACTCAGTTTCCTCATGTATAAAATAGGGATGATGATACCTGCCCCCATCAAATTGCGATGATTAAATATATGGCACCTAATAGGTACTCAAAAACAATTCCTTCCCTCCCTCCCTCCCTCCCTCCCTCCTTCCTTCCTTTCCCTCCTTGCTTCCTTATTAAGCAAGAGTGAAAAGACATAGCCTCAATTAGTAAATCTAATTAGCAAATTCATTGAGCACTAACTTGGAATTCCTGAATACAAACACACACACTGTCCCATTTTCCTCCTTTGGGGCAGTGCCCTTCATACCTTGATATCTGCTGCTGTCAACACTGACCCATAAAATTCACCTTTGAGATTCATTTCAATAAAGCCCCACAGACACAGACAGGTGAGTGAGGGAGGAAGGGACCACTGGCTCAGAACCTGCTACGCAAATCCCTTCCCCTTAAGAACAGATTTTGTGGGAAGTTAGAATAAAGCCTATAGAAGTGACAGATTCAGGGGGCACAGCACAAGTGGGGATGTGGCTTTTATTTCCGTTCTGTTCCTTTGGGAAGCTGGGTAAATCACCTTTGATCTGCTTATCTGTGGATTAAGGATTAAACTTACTTCAAGAAGACTGAAGACTGTGATTTGACTCTTGATGGTTGTAAAGCAGTTTAACAACTTACTCAGAAGTGAAGCAAAGAAAGCTTAGCTTTTTAATGCTGTCTTTATTAAAGTTAATTAAAAAAAAACTCACCCTAGGGCACATAGTGTGTGCTAGGAAGTTATCTAATCCCCACAATTACTGTATGATATGGGCATACTATCATTCTACCTTTTACAAATGAAGAAACTGAGGCATAAAGAATCTAAGTAACATGTCCGAGGATGCATTACTAGGGAGCGGTAGAGTTGGAATCTGAATCCAGGAAATAGGTCTCCAGAGACTTTGAGCTTAACCATTGTGCTCTACTACAGAGTTCGGCAAGTGGGTTTAGCAACTCAATTAAAAGGCAACGCATCACAAGAAAATGTGTTGCATTTTTTGAGAAATTTTTATCGCATATCGAACCTCTAGTAAAGTCTTATCTGGCATGGCAGAGAGTAAAAGTTGCCAATTATTTCTCAAGGTGTTGGCCTTATAAAAAGAAAAGACTTTTCTTCATTTTATAGTTATATATTTCTCTTCTACCTATATACATTCCATAGAAGAGAGGTCTTCTACATGAGGTATGAGAATCCCATGGGTGTGCACAGAGCAATCCACTGAGGTACAAAAAGAAATACTAGAGCATTTATTTATTTTATCTCATTTGTTCCTCTCTTAGTGACTTTTAATAAGCAATATATTATTTATTATAGTAGTTCTACGCAATGTATAAATTCATATTATACTCATTGGAGATTAATCCTCAATAATATCTTTTCTGATAAAGAAGAATATTACAACAACGTTGGAGACCCTAGAATTTAGGAAACTAACCTTTAATGCTTTACTACAATGAATCAGTTTACACTTTCACAGGATAATTTAAGCTGCATTCTAAAGAATCACTGGATTTATGGGCAATAACAAAGCTCCCAATATTTCTGAGGGATTCACCATAGCACAAAATTTTAAGATTTCTACCATAGAATCTAATGCATAATAAACTCTCAAAGGATATAGTAGGAAGGAAAGGGGGAGGAAGGGAGGGAGGAAAGGAGGAAAGAAGGAAAGAGAAAGGGAGGGAAGAAGGAGGAAGAGAGGGAAAGGTGACTTCTCCTTTACACAGTATTTTATCTTTAAGATTACAGATTTTGTAAACACTCTTGATCTTTTCCCCACAGCTAGGAAACTCTCTTGATAAGAAACACAGACTATCCTTAGGTTCATCCTATTGCAATGTTCATCTTAAACAGAACAAATCTGAGATTTGTTGAGAGTTGAGGGAAGCAGTCGCACACTGCTGAGGATATGGCACTTAGCAGACATGCAACAAATTTCTATTTAATGAATAAAAGTATGTCTCCTATTTATTGTGTGCTAAGCACGTAATGGGCACTGTTGCAAGCTTTACACATATTATTTCCTTTGAGCCTCACAGCATCATTAGGAATCAGGTTCTATTAACCTCACTTTACAGATGAGAATACAGAGACCAGAGAGAGTAAGTAATTTGCCCGGGATCACACAGCTAGTGGCAGATGCAAGATTCACACCGACATAATCTGGCTTCCAAACCCTTGCTCTGAAACCACTACATTACTACACAGGACCTCTCCCATCTCTTCCCTCTTTCACATTTTTAAACTTCTTTTCCCCTTTAAGGATACCTTTGAGTTTCATTTTAATATAGTTATCCTGGATTTTGCAAGGTGGGGAGGAGGGGTAATGCCATGGGAGAATTCCCAGAATACTACGGAAAAATTAGTTAAAACCAATACCACGAGTATAATGAGGGACATTATCATGATCACCCACATCTTTTGTTGGTTTAACACTTCAGTTTTCAAAGTACTCTTATATATACTACTTTTATATTTAACATTTAACACTTTCAGAATAATTTCCCATTTCTGACAATGAAGGAATTTTTTTTTTTTTTTTTTGCGTTACGCGGGTCTCTCACCGTTGTGGCCTCTCCCGTTGCGGAGCACAGGCTCCGGACGCGCAGGCTCAGCAGCCATGGCTTGCGGGCCTAGCCGCTCCGCAGCATGTGGGATCTTCCCGGACCGGGGCACGAACCCGTGTCCCCTGCATCGGCAGGCGGACTCTCAACCACTGTACCACCAGGGAAGCCCCAATGAAGGAATTTTTGATGTAAGGTTTAGCCACAGTCACAAAGCTAAGGCATGAATGTGGATCATCTGATACTTGGTCTTGTGCCCTTTAAATAATTGATCCAACTGATACCCTTTGACAATGGGCAGTTTGGATGGATAACTGCTCTCAAAACTATACTAATAACAATTCCTTGCATTTGTAGAGAGCCAGATTAGCAAGTAGGGTCCATACTAGCTTTGACTTATTGGTGGTGATCATCTGTGTTGAGAAGGATTCTGAGGTTGAAACTCAGCTCTGTCAAAATGAGTGCAGTGATTGATTTGTTGTGGCTTTCACAGGTACATAGGCAGTGATTGAGGGAAAACTTACAGCATATTCACTGAACCTCTTACTGAGATTTATGCTTTGGAATTTGCTCTCTTATTTATTGCTTCTTCCAGATAGAGTTATCCCTTTGATGATTCTATAACACTATAGTCATACTTCTGTGATTTTATATTAATAACTGTATAAATATCTAATGATACTTTTCTCATTCTCACTCCTGAAATCAGAGACCTTGTGTATCTGGACATTTCTTCAGCCTGACACAAATCCTGGCAGGTAGTAGGCCTCAGTAAAGTTACTGAAAAATTTACGGCTGAAAATAATTTTGTGAGATGAGTATTATTAGCTATCTGTTTGAGACGGCTGAGAATTCTGTGAAAGCCATCTTGAGTTGATACAGAGTTAAGGAACTTTTCCTCTGGACTGTCTCTTAAGATGTAAGTGACTTACATCATGACCACTGGGACTTCTCAAAGCCATTAGTATTCTAGGAGAGGACAGAAGAGTTCTGAAGTTGCTCCCTCTAACTGACCTACTGTACTTTGTTTGGAATTAAACTGCCTGTGTTTCCTGCAAACTTCATCAGTTCCCCACAAACATGAAAAGAAATCGTTTCCACCGAGCCGTCTTGCTAGGAGACCTTTACTAAAATTGTCCTGGAGAAGAAATTATTCTTCACCCCTGGGGTCACTTGGTAGCTAAAACAGACTTCTCCTTTTTCTTTTAATCTGTTCTACTTCACTGCCTCCTTTTTTGTGTGTTCTTGAAGGTATTGCCTTATTTACTTTGATGGTTTCTCAACTAATTGAATACAGCAGTGAGTTCTTTCTTCCTTGACTCTTTTGGATGTTTCTACTTCCCCAAGGGGACGGGTCCCCACCAGACAGCTTGACTTTGAGATACATGCTTATTGAAACTACTTTACAAGTTGTTATTTATGAGGCTGTTAAAAGTTTGAACATTTGGCTGAAACAGAGAACGGCTGAAGTGATACCAGCCTTGGCTTGTGGTGGTAGTATTCCTAATTTATAGAAAGGGAGAATCATCTCTAAAAACAAAAGGATGGATATATCCTGTGGCTCGATATTTAGGTCTCTGTGTATTGGGATCAGAAGGGTCCTGATATGATTTTAAAAAAAAACAACTAAGGAATTACTTGCATATGAAGATAAGAAGCACAAGCTAAGTCCAAATCAGGTAGAAACATTACTGAGGAGAAAGAAGTAATTGTCTCAGAACCGAATCCTTCCTTCTGACACAGAGATGACTTGTTTCTGGCCCCATAGTTACCAAATATTTTCTGATTCTTTAATACATGTGCCCATTTGTATATACATACGTACAACCCACAGAAGAGTAGAATCTTCCATAACTGGTCATAATAGTATATATTTTGCCACTCTACTTCCTCCATCTTCATCTACTTAATCCATTTTATGAAACACTTTCAAAAACATTTTCTTCAAGATAAGGATTTTATTTGACAAGTTATAAAATTCTAAGAAAAGGTTCTCACTGCCTTCTCCTTTTGCACACTGACTGGTACCCAGCGAATCTCCAGGGCTCAGGATTTTCCAAGAGTCTATGTTTAGTATGCAGCATGTGTAATGAATCATAGTGTCCACCTGTAAGTGTCATAAACAGATGGTATAAATATGCTTGCATATTGTGACTCAAAACACATCTCCAGTTTTAGCTGGAGTTCAAACAATATTCGCAGTTCCAAGAAACCTGCGGCTTGCAACTTCCGGGTCAGTGGGCGGAGAATACCGGAAAAGGGAAAGCAAGTTCCCTGTCAGTACAGGCTGTCAGTGCAGTGAGGGGAGATAGTCAAGTGGGGGAGGAGTGACAGGAAAACCTGTTTTCCATTTGCTCTTGAAGCCATTCATTTTAAGGATTCCCAAGAAATTGGTCTTTGGAGCCTATGGGAATGGGTGGCATCACACGTGCTCCTCCCTCGTCCTGGAAGGTCTTTCTCTCCTTTCCACCCACTCCTGTTTTTTGTTTTGTTTTTGTTTTTCCTCCCCTGTTTGTCTCTACTCTCACTCATCAGGTCTCAGCTTCAAAGCTTTTTCCTGAGGGAAGGGAGGTCTTCCCAACCCAAGGACATGCTCAGATGACACACAGGAGGGGTATCCTCTAGGGCAGGGATTATGCTGCCTCCTACATTGATGAGTGCCTGACACTGGGCACAGACAGTGCTTGGCATTTTTTTTTAACTTTTTATTTTGTATTGGAGTATAGTTGATTAACAGTGTTGTTTAGTTTCAGGTGTACAACAAAGTGATTCAGTTATACATATACATGTATCTATTCTTTTTCAAATTCTTTTCCCAATTAGGTTGTTACATAATACTGAGCAGAGTTCCCTGTGCTGTACAGTAGGTCCTTGTTGGTTTTCCATTTTAAATGTAGCAGTGTGTACACCTCGATCCCAAACTCCCTAACTATCCCTGCCTCCCACCCTTCCCCCCGGGGAACCATAAGTTCGTTCTCTAAGTGCTTGACATTTAATACATCGTGTTCGTTTGAAGGCCTAATCCAAGAAACAAGCAGTTAATAAAGCTTTGCAGCCCAGTTAAAATTTCAGTCTGATGTTATCTGGCTTCTTAAAGAGTGATAAGAATTGACTTTTGAAGAAGAAAAAAGAAAGGAAGAAACAAAGAAAGAGAAAGGAAACTGATTCATCATTGATGCTGTGAGTTTTCATTCATTTCTCAGCATGTCTCCCTCACAATACCGAAATCAAGTATCCTGTCCTCTTCAAAGTCTTGTCTGACCTCCTCAGACAGGCAGTAGTCCTCTCTTCCATGATCACACAGAGCTCATTCCTAGCCTGGCTTCTTTGCCTCCTTTTATCCTGCCCTACTAGGTCACTAGCTACTTAAGGTTGTGAACTGGGTCTTTGGCTCTTCTGCCTCATTCTACCTTTCCTAGGACCTAGCATATTGCTTAGCATAGAGTAAGCACTCACATTTGCTGAAATGATTAAATGTTGGTGCAAAAAATAGAACATCTATTCATTTAACCAACATTCAATAAATATTTATTGAGAACCCAACTGTTTACCAGGAACTGTTTTTGGTGCTTGGAATACATCAATTAAAAATTCCCTATTCAAATAAACATTTTAGAAGTTTTTAACTTTTCCAAAAGCTAGAGTAATGGTTTCCAGGTTTGTTTTGTAACTGTGTTTACCTAAGAGATGCACACAGATACCTAGTACAGGTTGCTAAATACTAGGTGTTAAATTCCAAGGTTCTGATTAACAGTTAAGCTTAATAGTATCTCTGCAGTTGTGGATGAACCTAGTACCCTGAAGCTGTGTATTCAGTAAAGGCAATACAAAAAGGTAGCTGAGTTAGCAAATGATTTCTGTCCACCAGTTTCCCATGGGCACAAGTATAATGGTGAAGATTCTTTGCAGTTTTTCATTATAGGCATCCTAAAATGGCCTGAAGGTTAAAAGACTAGCAATCTTGAATCAGTTCCAAAAATTGTACTTAATTAAATTTTGTTTTTTTAAAAAGTGCCTAGTCCTTCTTGAGAAACTAAGCTTCTCTTTAGTATGCTTAAATCAAATTCACCTAGAAATATATTGTTTCTGTATGTTTGTTTTAAACTAGAATCATTAAAAATGCACAGAAATTTCATGCTGTGCAATCTTTATCTTTTCTAATGATGCTACTTCAGTTGTAGAGTGTTTAAACAACTAGAACTTGCTCATTACCAGTCATTTTGACATTGTGGATGATATATGGAATGTAGCAATTCATGTCAATTATTATCCACTGGCATACTTCATTTCTGAGCCAGCAAGCACAGATTTTAGGAGCAAACCTTCAGTGTTAATTGGAAAATCAATAAACTTCTGATGGAATGAATTTTGTACTTTCTATTTCCTTAATTTTACAAGCTGCCTCAATTTAAATCCATGGTGTTAGCCCCATTCATATTATTTTGGGGAAAGGCAGATGGTGACATTTTATTCTTCTATTCTGTCAAGGGGACATGTATTACATTATTTCCAGATTTATACTAACAGGACTTAAACTTTCTTAAAGGGCTTCACAGCACTGCAGACTTCATAAACAGGTCCTCTCATTTGTCATAGAACTTTAGTCCCTGCAGATGAAGTACAGCAGCAATTATATCTAAGATAGGGACACTCTATAAGGAGTTTAGGGGCAGAGAATGAACGTCCTCTGCAGTCAAAGCATAGGGGCTGGCAGGAATTACTCCTGCTGGAGCCAGTAGAGGCTGAAGGCTTCCCTCTGGAGGGAAGTGGAATAGGCAGGGTTTCATCCTGGCTGAATCTGCATCTCAGGTCAAGGCCCTTAGAAATCCTATAAACTTATTAGCCACCATCGCCATATGTTCCTGGAAAGACCCATCCTTAACAAGACTGTGAAATAATAAAGTTATTTTATGGTCCAGTTTCTCTTTCCAGATCCATCAACTGCAACATCATGGAAATATTACTAGAGTTAAATTTTGACCCCAATTTTGAGCCTGGCTCTGTCATTTATCAGTGACATGACTTGGGGATATCAATACACCTCCGTGAGACAATATGTTCCTCTGTACCATGCAGCCAACAGCACATAATCCACAGGTTTGCTGCAAAGATTACATAGGTTGATGTATGTAAAACAGCTTAGTCAACTGATCTATATTCTTGAAAAAAAAGATCTAGAAAGTGACAAAGTGAGAACTTCTTACCACCTCCTCTTCTTCCACCCTTGTATGAACTACAATCCCCTATTGCCTGGATCTTGGCAGTAGCCTTCTAACCAGTCCTCCCCAGACTGTTCTCAACTCAGCAGTCAAAGTAGTCTTTCTAAAATGTAAGAAGGGTCGTGACGTTCTTCTGTTAAAAAATCCTCCAGCAACTTACATCTCACCGAGTAAATGCCAAAATCCTGAAAATGCCAGGAGACCCTCCTTCTGTCTTTCTGGCATTGCCCCTTATTAGTCTCCCCTTGCTCGCTCTGGATTCCTTGATCTTCCTCCTATTCAACAGGCACCTCCTGCTTGAGGACCTTTTCATTGGACACCTGATCCATTAGCGGCAGCTACCGTCATCCGTGCTCGTCCCTCAGACACCCACCTGGTTGTACGTGCACCTGCTTCAAACCTTTCCCTAAATATTGCTGTCTGAGTAAAGCTCACCCAACTACCCTATTTAAAACCACAAGCCACTTCTCTCTTCCCAATATTGCTGACTCCGCTGTGTTTTTTCTGTAGCACTAATCACCATGTAGTATGCCATGTATTTTACTTACTTACTCTGTTTATTATTTATTGCCTGTCTTCCATCCATTTCCCCCAATATAAATTCCAAGAATGCAAGGATCTATATTTATTTGTTTCATTTATGTATCCCATTTGTAGAATGAATAAATGGATGATATTTCTGACCAGATATTTTTGAGGTTGGTATTTTTAAAGGAAACTTCAGAGAGAAGCAGAGAGCTTGGTAGAGAGTACTTTTTAAATGTGGGATAAAAGTGACTGAGTAGTGGAAGGAGAAATGGTGCAATAGAATTTAATGAACAGAACTAAAACTGAGATTATTTATGTTCCAGAGAATGGTTTAAAATTCCCAGTTTCTAAACACGTTAAGTATTCAGCTTAGTTCTCCCTTTGTGATTTCTATGAAAATTGGAAAATATTCTGTTTTTAAATTTTAGTGATGTTGAAAGAATGGATAACATTTAGTGAAACGGAACAATGATGTTGTTTCTGTTAGAATGTATATCTCAATCATTACATCTTTCAGCAAAAGAAGCACCCCATTCTGTATTTATCTTTCAATCAATTTATTGGATGTAAAAACAATCTGTGAAAGCTACAATTACAAACCCTCCTTTGAAATCAGAGAAAGAGCTTTGTAAGAGGCAGAAGCAGGATTTTTTGTTGCTGTTTTTGTTTTAAGAGAGGCTGTGACAGTCCTGTACTCCAGCTGCTTTTGTCCAGAGCACACAGACACATATTCCTTCTGGGAGGTCTTGTTTGTCAGAAACATGCTAATGTGATAAGGGCTGGGAGGTGAAGGGTATACAGCACAGTTTAGATTTTACATTTGTTTTGTTGTGAGAAAAAACTGTGACTTTTTCAGGCTTCCATTTCAAGAAAGTGTTTTAAACTTTGTGTTTCCATGCCTCTGGTTGGGTAGGGGACAAGTAGCTTTTGACAAAAGACAAAGTTAATGGTTACCTAGCATTTATTTCTTACCCATTCCTAGAATATTCTTTGGGACCTTTGGTCTCACTTTTTATGAAGAAAGGCTTCAAGAATTGGGAAAGGTGGAAGTAGAACAAATTAGGAAAAAACATACGCGCAGGCTCAGCGGCCATGGCTCACGGACCTAGCCGCTCCGCGGCACATGGGATGTTCCTGGACAGGGGCACGAACCCGCATCCCCTGCATCGGCAGGCGGACTCTCAACCACTGTGCCACCAGGGAAGCCCAGGAAAAAAACCTTTTTAAATATTTTTAGAGCTTTCCCAGAGATTGGGGGAGATGACATTTTACTCGTGGTCTTTAATAGTAGGACCCCTTGTAGGGCCTCGATTATGTGTGTGACCTCAAATGGGAATGGCCACATGGATGGTCTTGGGATGCTGGGCGCTGACTCTTAAGGCTCAGCCCTTCAGGTAGAATTGCCTCCTCCCCCCAACACACAAAACACACGTGGACATACAAACACACATACACACACGCATACACAAATGTGCACACAGACACATCTATAATGAGGTGCCTTTTAAGGGTAGTGGGCAGAGTGACCTTCATTGAATATCCTAGATGGCATGAAACCTCTACTGTTCTTGTATTACACTGAGGAGGAAGTGTCATATTGAAGCTTGGTTACATTTTCTTACTTTTTTCAGAAACATGGAGGGTCAGAACAGGCCATCTGATTTACTGAAAGAGAATAATGTGAAATTTCTTGCTTCCAAGTTTTATAGAATAAAAGTTATACTTGTTAAAATGGTTCAAAAGGGAACCTGAGGGAGGTTTTATAATTTATCAAGTTCTCACACTGGTCTTTTTTAAGCTACAAGAGGTCTGGGCAAGACCATTGACATGTCATCTCTCAACCCAGTTACAGTGAGTTACAGTGAGCTGGGAGTTTACACGGATTATTATAACTAACAAAAAGACCCCACTTTCTATAAGATATTCATACAATTGAGGTAGCACGTATTTGCATCTGCATAGCACCATACTTCAGAGCTCGGTCTCCAGCTCAAATCTACAGTGTCTGTTCCTTCCAGAATGTGGAAATTGACTGTGAGGTCATGCATTTTATCTTTGCTTTCCAAAGCTAAATGGAAAGAAAGTGATACTGAAATATCTAGCAATTCAATCCGCTGAGTGGAAAATCTGAAATATTCCAGTCCAACATTTGTTTTCAAATTTACCACAGAGATTATTTTTTAAAGTTTTAGCTGCTCTTGCCTCTCTTACATAATGCTTGGTACTGCACTCTGCTGAGAATAAACAAGCACAAACACCAGCATTTCAAACATGGGTTCTGTGCTCTGTGGGTTTGTGGGAAATACTTTCTGTGGTTAATTCCCCTGGGCCACCCACCCCTGTGGCCTTGGGTCAGGAACTTCTTACCTGAAACAGTTCCTGGTGTGCTTCATAGTGTAATGGCGGGGCAAGATGTTAGGGGAAACTTGGGCTTCCAAAAAATCGACAGTACGGACACCAAGCACAAAGTGACTAAGCACTCGGCTTGACCACATCACAGTGTGGGGTTTGAGGATTCGCTTCTGGGAACCTCCAGTTCTTGAGAAAGGAGAAGATGTGGTGCAAATGAGTGTTCACAGAAGCTCAGATGTTTGCTTAAAATTTATGACAAACCGTATTACTCCAGGCTTCTTGTGCTTATGCAGCAGACATAGACCCAACTCAACCTTAACACATGAGCAATGTTAGAAAGCACCAAGACTCTATCCTGGCTCCTTTGAAAGCCAAGTTCCTTGACATCACAGTTTACGATCACTCCTCATCTTTACATTCTCTCATCATCTCATTCTCTCATCATCCCATTCTGTCTGTAACACAGTAGTATAATTTATGCTTACATTATGTCACGTCAACAGAACTCACTTGGATTGCTCAAACCATCCCATTGCCAGAGCCATTGGACGTTTATTAGTCCTTATCCCATTTAATCTTCCTTCAGTACTTGGCGTAGTTGACTAGTTCCTGTTTCTCGAAACCTTCTCCTCCCTTGATTTTGACAGTACCTGGTTCAACATCTTCTCAATTATCTTCTTTTCAAGTATAATTTTATTGAATGACTGTTCTGCATTATGAACTAATACAAAAAGTAGAAGTCATGATGAGTTGAGAATCATTTCTGCAGTCCTGGGCATTGCCCTAGGGTCTTTGACTTTGCAGAGCTATATAGAAAAGTGTTTAAAACCATGGCTATTATAACCAATCTATCTGAGTTCAAATGCTAGCCCTTTCGTTTGGTGGCTGTTCAGAAGGGATTCCTCAGAGAGCAGACTCTGAGATGAAGATAGGTGTGTAGGATGTTAATTAAGGAGTGCTCTTGAGATCAACACTGTGGGGATTAAGGAGGGAAGCAGGATTGGGCAAAAAAAGAAGTAGAGCTATGTGGATTCTCATCAAAGCCAAACTTGTGTGAAGCTGGAATGGGCTTTCAGAGTTAAGTGAAGCTGGGGAGGGCCTTTGTAACCCTGTATCTATCAATCATTGGTTGCAGGCTGCCACTAGGAAGGGTATCATGACTTTGGGCAATGTGGCTGTCTTCCCTTACTGGGGCTAGGAGCTGAGGACAGTCAGGTAGCAACACTGCCAGCCATTAGAGGCATATGTCCTGATCCTAAAGGGAGTCTGGGCAGAGCTTCACAGTTTGCATTACCATAGCTCTATATCCTTGGGGAAATTATTTAAATTCTCTGTGCCTCACTTTCTATAGCCATGGAATGGGAATAATGATAGTACCTACCACATGGGTTTGTTGTGATGGCTTAAAATGATATCTGACACATAGTAAGTGCCTGGTAAAATCAGTTATTATCTTAATTCCATAGCCACTCAAGACAGCTGCAGAAATAACCTTGTGCTACAGGGCTAAATTCAATAGATTGCCAAACCATAAGCATGCCCACATTCAATCCATGCATTCTATTGATTCTTTGTTTTAAATATCTTTCTTACTCATGACCTCTTCTCCAGCCCCAACCTTGCTACTTCTCTGGGTCAGATCCTTAGTTGCTGTTGTCGAGACTATTGTGTTTGCCTCCAATCTTTCTTCTTCCCAAATAATCCTTTATAGATAGCTAATGATCTTTTATACAAATTCAAACCCAACCATCATTTTCCTGCTTAAAATCCCATTTCCAGTAAGGCAGAGTACAAGTTTCTTAGCATATGGACAACCACATCATCTATTGCCACTCCCTTATATGTAACTAATTTTCCAGCAACAGCTAATTTACTCTTTTTTTTAATTGAAGTATAGTTGATTTACAATATTGTGCTAATTACTTTGAAGTCATCAATCTCTTGCATAGCTCTGGGACCTTAACCGATTGTTTTGTGGGTTTAACTTCTCTCCACAGCTAAAATATCTTCTCTTCTATGAAGCTTTCTTCAACTCATATATGTGAGTGTAGAAATACACACAGACTTTCCTTTCTCTGCCGGTGGAAAAATTACTTTCTCTCTCCTCTATGTTACCCTGCCTTCTCTATTCAGCCTGGATTAAAGTCCTTAACATGTTGTCTCATAATGTCTTACGGTGAGCCCTGAGATTGGGCAGTCCTAGGTTTAAATCCTAACTCAGCCTTTATTAGTTAAGTGACCTTGGACCAATTACACCCTTGATTTTCTCAGCTTACCTTGGAAGTTCCCTGTCAAGATTAAATGAGAAAATATGTACAAAATGCGCTAAGCATGTACTCAGTATTAACAGATACGAGTATTATCGTGGTTGCCTGCATGTCTCCTCCATTTAGTTATGAGCTCCTAAGAGGAGCTTTATCGTATACGTCTTGGTTTCCTTGACATCTAGGAGAGTGTCTGGCACATTAAATGACTAATTGCTGGATACATGGTTAAGGAAAGGTTTGATACATATCATATATCATACTGAAATTGCACAGTAGTGTAAAGGACAGACTTTTGGAAAAAGTGAAATGTCAAGTGTATGACACAGAAACTTAAGGAGCTGTTATCTCTATTTTAAAATGAGAATGCTTCATAATCTTCTTTTTGAGAAAGTGAAAGATACTTCAAACGTGAATTCATATGTGGTCGTGTCATCTCAGGTAGAGAAACATTATTTTCCTTCCGCTGACAGGAATAAAAATCACAATGGCTAACTAATGGTAGTGTGGTATTTATTCATTCATTCATTCATTCAGAAATTATCTGAATGTTAACCATACTAGGTACAAGCAATTAAAAGATGAACAAAGACAAATCTCTGAGCCTCAATTTCTATCACTAAGAGAGAGGGAATAATGGTAGTTACCTCATTGTGGTTGTTGGGAGAATCAAGTAAGTCAATACGTGTAATGAGCTTAGAGTAAGTCTTGGCACATAAACAGTACTTATTATCATATTGTTGTTTTGAAATTTTTTAAGAAACTGTAGTGCTTTCCATCAACAAATTACCATAAAGCTGTGAACATGTGAATGCATGCCTGTGGAACTAACCATATTTCACATCAAAGATAACGACTACCCTACCCCTCACCTACAATTTGGAGTTATTGTGTGAAAAAGTATTTATAATTATTCATCCTGTATTTTCTATGAAGATTTCAAAATTCCACTGATGACTCTGGGATGGAGGGATGGAAGTTGTGAGAGAGCATCACATCATGTTGGGTTCTAATCACCCCAGATGGAAACCATATTTAAAGGTCCAATGTATTCTTTGGAAGGAAAGACGTAGGGTGGTGCCAGTGTTACATCATATTCCAGACCAGATTAAAGGTTTCTGGAGTTGTGGTTGTGCACACCCTGTTTCATGGTTGTGAGAATCCACTCCACAACCAAGGGTACATGGAGCTTCCTCCAACATTCCATCTCTGAAATATGCAGACCAAATGAAATATCACGTGGCAATAACTGATTATCAGTCACGAGTCTAGATGGTTCTCATTCATTAAAACAAATCATTTGAGTACTCACTCCCCGCCAGGTATTAGGATAGACATGAGGGTACCAACAAGAAGAAAACACTTACCCTCTAGCCAGGAAAGTTCCAATTAGTGGAGGAAAGAGACAAGTAAAGAATTCCAAAACAGTACAGTAATAGAGGCATATAAAATTCACAGTAATGAGACCTGGGAAGTGAGAACAGGGCGCTGTTAGATACAGAGGAGGCTGCTTTCAGGGAGGTATAACCTAAGCTGAGTTTTGAAGAATACATAAAAGTTAATTATCAAACAAGATAGTGTAATGAGAAGAGCATTTTAATCAGAAGAAAGAATTAAGGCCAGAAATCTTGGTGTGTTTGGGAAACTACAAGTATTTCAACATGTTCTGGACATACAGTTTGATGTGGAAATTGTTGGGAATTGAGGCTGAAGAGGGCTTTTTGTCTTGTATGTCTTGTCGAGGAATTTAAGCCTTATTCTGTGGACAGTTGGGGCCTCTGAATGATTTTGATTGACAAAACAGAAAAACAATCTTATTTTCTTGCTTTAGATGTCACCTCTGGCGGCAGTGTGGAAAATGGGGAGGGGGAAGTAATCGGAGATTCTTGCATAATTAAAGTCATAAATGATGAGAGTCAACATTTATGTCATTATGATGAAAATGGAGAGAAGGGGTAGATTACACACAGATTACAGTGATAAAACTTAGAGGATTAGCTTGAAGTCACTGATTAACTTGAAGCGTTGGATGAAAAAGTAGAAAAGTAGTTGAAAAAGATCACTGTATTTCTCACATAAGCATATCAGTTGGTGAATAGTGACGCTGATGACTGTCATGGAACATGTAGTTGAAGGAGATGGGGTAAATTACATGAAGGGCCAGACCATACAGAGGGCCTCCCCATTCCCCTGTGTCTTACTGAAAACACTTATCCTGGTTATTCAGAGTTCTTTCTGTTGATCATGTTAGAAGTTAATCCAGAAGAAGGATAAATAGGAGGAAGAATTACATATTATGTATATATTATGCTACACTTGACCTTAATTCAACTTACAGTGACAATTGAGCATTCATAGAGGGTAAATGTAATTTTTAAATTTATTTATCTATTTATTTATGGCTGTGTTGGGTCTTCGTTTCTGTGCAAGGGCTTTCTCTAGTTGTGGCAAGCGGGGGCCACTCTTCATCGCGGTGCGCGGACCTCTCACTATCGCGGCCTCTCTTGTTGCGGAGCACAGGCTCCAGACGCACAGGCTCAGTAATTGTGGCTCACGGGCCCAGTTGCTCTGCGGCACATGGGATCTTCCCAGACCAGGGCTCGAACCTGTGTCCCCTGCATAGGCAGACAGATTCTCAACCACTGCGCCACCAAGGAAGCCCTAAATGTAATTTTTAAAGCCCATATATATGACATCTTAGGGAATAAGACTTTGATTTGGAAAACACTGTATTAATAATGATGATGATGATGATGGTGATAACATATTAACTTGGCACTTACTGTGTATCAAGCACAGCATTAACCTGCAAGTACCATTAATCTTCCCATTTTACAGATGAGGAAATTTGAGACTTAGAGACTTTGGTCACCCACTGTTAAGAAGTTAACCAGGGTTCAAAGTGAAGTCCTCCCATGTTGTGGAATGAGCAGAGGGTTGGAAATTCAGAAATTCGGTTTAGAGTCCTCGTTTAGCTATCTAGTGGCAAGGCAACCATCATGTCACCCTTCGTCTGTAGAATATGCGTTGAGGGATGGGTTGCTAGGGTAGGGAGGAATTGGAAAAGTTGAAATTTTTGAAGGCTCTGTAGCCCCTTCAACCTTTGCATTCTGTGGTTTTGACTGTATAACGGAGTATTCACTCTGATAGTGACTCTGGGCTCAAAGGGATATGGTGACTGAGCCACACAATCTACTGAGAGGACAGGCACATCACCAAAAGGAAGGCATGCCATTGTCCAGTCAGTGTGGCTGTTGGTTTAGTTCATGCATTTTTTAAAGCTCTTCTCCAAGATCCTCATGGCTATGAATTTTTCTGTTTGTTTGTTTTTGTTTTTTTTTGCAGTACGCGGGCCTCTCACTGTTGTGGCCCGTCCTGCCGCGGAGCACAGGCTCCGGACGCGCAGGCTCAGCGGCCATGGCTCACGGGCCTAGCCGCTCCGCGGCATGTGAGATCTTCCCGGACCGGGGCACGAACCCGGGTCCCCTGCATCGGCAGGCGGACTCTCAACCACTGCGCCACCAGAGAAGCCCATGGCTATGGTTTTGTACTCAGCCTAAGTATTGCCCTTTTCTTAATAGAGAAAGTAATAAGAGCAGTTTCTCTGGAAAAGGAAAAGCTTGTTCTTTAATAAACAAAGGTCTTCTTGGCCATTGTCTGTGTTTTAAAACAATTCAGAAAGGGACTTTTTGTGATGTGTTCTCTTGAATTTTGTCATCTCTCTTTCACCTTGTAGTTCTGCTGCCCAAATATGGTAGACTAGAAGCCCTTCTAAGTCGAGATTTGGAGAGTCTGAATATTTCCAGGAAAACCCACAGAAGGGTCTTTTCAGGCTGCAGATGGGGACAGAAAAATATCAGGGGGTAAAAATCTCAGAAATGTCTAACTTTGGTTTTTTACATTGGGATATTACCTGCTGGTTCATTTTGGCTGCAGGGAAGTTATTGGGGCTTTGGGGTAATTCACTCTCTTTAGAGATAAAATAGTGGCCACTTTGGTCATTTAAAGCTCTGTGATGTTAGTCCCACTCTTGGGCTTTAGAAGAAAAGACATGTACGTTGAAGACAAACACCGGCTCTGCCATTTATTAGCTGTGTGGAGCCCAGATACTATTCCTGAACTTCCATTTCTCATCTGTAAAATAGGAATCGAATCTTTATTTCAAAGTTTATCATGCAGTTGAAATGCAATAATACATGTAATATGCTTAGTCCAGTGCCTACCTGTAGTTCAATAGATGAGAACTAATCACATCATTCAAAAACAGCAAAGACTAATACTTTGAGTTAGCAGAAGTAATACAAATAACATAGTATTCCCTGTTCATTGAGCAAGACCACCTACGGAATGTTTTCTTCCACCTTTTTGCCTCTTTAGCCTCTTTATAGCATATGAGTAACAATCACAATAGATGCTGTGTCAATAAGCAAGAAGAATGGAAAATATTTAATGCAATACGCTTGTGTGCATGGAAGTTTCTATCAGAAATTACAGTGCTTATGATCTGAATTCTTCTAAAAGGAAATTTAAGCTCAGAATGCTTTGTATGTGCATTAGCTATTATTTGGTACTTTCAGGAATATCCGCTATCTATGGTTGGTTGTGTTTATTTGTGAAAAGCAGAAATAGGAAGAAGAGATATGAAACTGTGCTGGATTAAAAAGAGTGCCTGAGGCATGGACAGAATATTAATATCGTTTGCACAAAAATGGGCTGAGCCAGTTGAGCTCAGATATCAAACCTATCTGTATACAGGAGGATGTTAATTTTCAGTGAAAATCCTTGGATAGATGCCAGTAAATTCCGGGAAAAGGAAATAATATTATACAGATTTCTTCTCTGCGATCTTTGATGTCCACAGAGAAACCCTTTCTGAAAAGACAACTATTTTCTTCTTTGGCTCATCTTTGAGAATTGCTGCAGCTAGGTCATTTTGTACCCAAAGACCACCACGAAGTTCAGAGAGGGTGGGAGGGGCCTTCCCATTAAATCCTTGGTCAACCATTTGCATTTTCCAAAAGTTAGTTGACAATTACAAGGTTTGGGAACTTTCAGTTATAATTGCACTGCAAAAATAATAAGAGGAAACAGGCAGAGGTTATGTTAACAGGCCCCTGGTGGCTGTCAAGGACCTGTGGTTCAGCCTTTGAAGTCAGTTTCAGTAGATTTTCATGTGATATAAGTGGAGTAAAATGCCCCCCTTTCAGGTTTCACAAGTGATATTGTTTAATGTACTGATATTGTTTCTTGTAAATTTGTTTTAGGGAGTTATTTCCTCTGACTATTATTTCAGAACTCCTCTATTAAGCTAAGCAAAACAGGGGGTTGAAATTACATCTCTATTTCTATTTTTATGTTATTTAAAAAAATTAATTTAAGCACACGTTATTTTTTTTAAAAAAAGTAAAACAGACACAGAAAGCTAAAAGAACGTGAAGTAACAATCTCCCTTCCCTAGTCTCTCGTCATATCCCTTTCAAATCTCTTTTTTTTAATATGTCCAAAAAATACGAAAACAAAAACAAATTTTATGTGTAGACCCAGTCATATAGCAGACCCACTATATTGTATATTTTACCCAAATAGGTATATAAAATACTATTGAGTACTTTGATTTCTCACTTAACATATCTTGGAGACTTTTCAATATTATTGCATACAGATCTATTGTATTCTTTTTAACATCTGCACATCATCCTGTTGTTTGGATAAACCATAATGTATACAACCAGTGATTTCTGTATCTTGTTACTACAAATAACACTGTAATGAACAGGATAAATTCCTTACATGGTATTTCTGGGTCAGAGGATAAGTGCATTTAAAATTTTGACATATATATAAATTAAGTTCCTACTAAGAGTATGTGCGAGTGCTTATTTTAGGCAGGTATTCTATTGTCGCTATGTGAGTGTTGTCCTCTACACCAGGTTGAAGGTGTGGTGTCAGTCGATGTAAGCAGAATAAGTAAATAAAGGATAGAAACTTGGGTACAGCAAAGGTGTTAGTCAGGGTCCCATAGGGGAACAGAAGACACACTCAAATTGAAATAATTTAAGGATGAGTCATTTACAAAGAGACTATTTACAATGATGCAAGTGGATAGAGGGGAAACCCATGGAATCATGCAATAATCTGCAGGTGGTGAATAGCAGCTGAGTTGTTACCACCTCTGAGCCATAATGGAGAGAGAAGATATTGGACCTCAAGGGGAGTCACGTGGAGAAGTTCACCTTGAGAGGAGCAGTAGCCTTACATTGAAGGTCAAGGTATCATGAGAGTTCCCATCCCTGCAGTGTCACGGGGGCTTCCCGTTGACTTAGCCAAGCAGAAGCCAAAATATATTCCCCTTCAATGGGGTCCATATGGGTCAACTTCACACAGCAAATAGGGCAGTTGAAAAGAGTAGATCTGAAGGGGAAAAAAAATTCACATCACCCCAACACAAAGATGATTTCTATCATTATTGATTTCCAGAATCACCCATTCCAAACCAGATAAGGACCCATACAACCTTTATACCTATCTAGGAGAAAAGTCTGTATTTTTTTCTGGTAAAGTGTATCTTTTCCATTATCTAATTATTTTATTTTGTGAGTTATCTAAGGGGAGGGACCATATCTAACTTATTCATCACACTTTTAGCAGAACCCAGAACAGTGCCTGACACAGATGAAGCACTTAATAACTAGTTGTTGGATAAATAAATGCCAGAAAAAATTTCTTGTTTCTGAATTTGACATTTTATAATGTTATTTAAGCCAAGTTCTTCATTATTAATGAATTATTCACTGCTGGTTGTTGGAAATTATCTTCTGAAGGATGGCTGGACTCTAGTGCTTTCATGAGACACCAGCCCTAGAGGTGAAATCATACTTAACTTGGTTCTTCCCAGGTGTATGGGATTTTACTCATATACAAAGCATAGTTGATGGGAATAATTACAAACATATAAATGGCATTCGAGGTGATGGGATGTTTCCATTCCTGCTCTCTCCAAAATGGTTTTTTTTTCCCTTCAGGTTTATTGAGATTAAACTGACAAATAAAATTGTGTGTATTTAAAGTGTACAATGTGACGATTTGATACATCATTACCACAAATTAATTAACACTTAATTCATCACCTCCCATGGTTACTATAATTACCACGCTCTACATTAGATCCTCAGTCCCCAAAGTTTTCTGAATCCTAAATTGATCATCTCAAGCGTCTATACACAGTATGAACTTCCTTGGTAGAAACTTTTCTTTTGCCCGTGTACACCTAGATTATTATTCTTGGAAGCCTTCTCTGACTGATACTCATTCCATAAAAGCAATGATCACATTGAACTGTATTTTTTTCTCTCAAGTGACTGTATTAAATACAAAATTTTGTTGTCTAGCTGTCCTAAGGTTTGGGCCCTGTCTTTTTCATCATGTCTTTTTCATCTTTTTCATCCACAACATGAATCTTGGCACTTAACAGAAGCTCAATAAATAGAAGTTGAATTTATTCAGGAGTTCAACATTCTTCTTCCCTTTTCTAGGCTCTTCTGGACATATCCCTAGACTTTGGAGATGCAGCAAGAAAGCTGATTCTCACTCTCTTCTGCTGCTGAATAGAGAGCCTGAAAACGAACACGGTAATGAGAATAAACTTGGGTTTTAATATGAGACCAAGCGGGGCTCACATCTCAGTTTTGCCGTTTCTAGCTTGATAACCTTGAGTATTATTCAACTTCTCTAAAGTTGCTGAGAGAATGTAATAGGATTAGGTACACAGTAAATTCACTGACATGATAAAATACCAGCTTTCCTTCTTCTGTCACCTTCTTTCCCCTTAAGGGTATCAAAAATTGTGCTCTGGTTAAAGTCAAAGGATGGGGCAGTGGACTTAAATGGGGGATTTAAGAAGCTTCTTGTAATTTTAGAAAACGGGCATGGCATAATGGGAATCAACATTCTTCCATTAAACTTCCCTTTCCAGGAGATGTGAAGACTTAATCTTAGTACTACTTTAACTAAATGAACAACTGAACAAAATACCACGGGGGTTTATGTACATTCACTCCCCCTTTTTCTCTGCAACCTGGTATTTAGACTTGTTTTCAGAACGTATTTCAATGAATGGGTGTTGGTGTTGAAATGGTGATGTTATACCCTCATTCTCATTCATTCGTGAATTTGTGATCCACCTTTGTGAATCTTCAGATCAATCATGGATATCTTATTCTTGAGCTAACCTGTCCACACGACTTAATAAACACGCCTGAGTTGTTTCCCAACCTTACCAGACCCTGCCCCTCAAACGCTGCTCTCCCTCTCTTGCTTATCTCCAGCCACATTACCTTTCTTTGAGTTCTTTGCAATTTTGCACGACCGTCTAAGTATTATACATAAAATTACGATACATATAAAATTATAATATACATTAAACTTATATAGAAAATTACAATATACATAAAATTAAATATACACAAGAGTAGCCGTCTTACTAATAGCATTAAATTATATCACCCAAATTCTGTTTCTGAAGGCTCGGGATTCACAGTCTGTGGCACGTATAGCATTGTCCCTTTGCCCCTGCTGACGTCAGCAGCCCCCTCTCCCACCATGCTGTCTCTTAAGCCTTTATGCCAGTCAGGCAGAACCTTCTCTTGGCTTCACCAAGGCCTTCTTTTTTATTCTGGAACACGCTCTTACTTCTGTTTATATCTATTGTGCCCCACCTCAACGCCCAATTCCACTTACATCCCCAGGGTCAGTTGCCTCTGCTCACCCTTCAGTTTTCAACTTGAAACAGTCGCTTCTACAGAAGGCTTTCCTGACCCCTCCTAGGGTCACACCCCCTGCTAGGTCATCCATAGCACACTGCCCTTCTCTGGATAGCACTTCCCCTATGTCAATGTTAAAGCTGATTTAAATTTCTTTTTTTAATTTAATTTTTATTTTATACTGGAGTACAGTTGATTTACAATGTTGTGCTGGTTTCAGGTGTACAGCAAAGTGATTCAGTTATACATATACATGTGATTTAACTTTCTGACTCTTTCTCCAGTCTATAAGACCTAAGAGGAGAGAACCTATGGCTGTCTCATTTCTTGTTATATATCCAGTGTCTGGCATAGTGCGTGTTCCATAGAAGATGCTAAGTAAATAATTACCAATTAAAACTCTAAGCTAAAGCCGTAAGGGTATTTGGTTTAGAATGATATTAGTTTCCTTCTGCTGCTCTAGCAAATTGCCATAAATTTAATAGTTTAAGATGATGTAAATTTATTATCTCACAGTTCTGGAGGTCAGAAGCCCCCAAATGGATCTCACCACACTAAAATCGAGGTGTTGGTGGAGTTATTTAACGTTGGACGCTCTGAGGGAGATTTTGTTTTCTTGCCTTTTCCAGCTCCTAGAAGCTTTGGCTTGGGGCCCTTTCCTCCATCTTCAAATCCAGCAACATTGGACCAAGTCCTCTCATGCTGCCATTTCTTTACCTCTCTCTTCTTCCTCTCTCTTCTACTTTTAATGACCCTTGCGATTACATTTGAACTATCCAGATAATCCAAGATGAGGCCTTTATTTTAAGTTCAGCTGATTAGTAACCTAAATTCCATCTGCCCCCTTCATTCCCCTTTGCCATGTAACCTAAAGTAGTCATAGATTCTAAAAGATGAGAGCATGGGCATCTTTGGGGGCCGACATTCTGCCTATCGTAAGAATGGTACTATTTTATTCACCTTCGTATCTTTAAAATGAGAGGTGAGGTGAGTGGACCTCAAAGGAATTATCTATCTCTGGCCCAAGCAGTAGAGATAATATTAAATTATTAAATGGATGTATTCTACTCCTTTCTTCCTGTAAATTGTGTTTGGCTATAACAACTCCAAGTCATGAGACATAAAACACCAGAAAGAAGAAAGCAGATGCCAACCACAACAATGGCATCATTAGTTGGGCTTGACTCGTAAATGAGTTATTATTTTGTTTTCCTTTTGGGGGCGCCTAGCATGGCTATAGTCTTAAAAGCAGACATTCTTTTTTTTTTTTTAAACATCTTTACTGGAGTATAATTGCTCTACAATGGTGTGTTAGTTTCTGCTTTATAAGAAGTGAATCAGCTATACATATACATATGTTCCCATATCTCCTCCCTCTTGAATCTCCCTCCCACCCTCCCTATCCCACCCCTCTAGGTGGTCACAAAGCACCGAGCTGATCTCCCTGTGCTGTGCGGCTGCTTCCCACTAGCTATCTACCTTACGTTTGGTAGTGTATATATGTCCATGCCTCTCTCTCGCTTTGTCACAGCTTACCCTTCCCCCTCCCCGTATCCTCAAGTCCATTCTCTAGTAGGTCTGTGTCTTTATTCCTGTCTTACCCCTAGGTTCTTCATGACATTTTTTTTTCTTACATCCCATATATATGTGTTAGCATACGGTATTTATCTTTCTCTAAAAGCAGACATCCTTTAAAGAGAAAAAGTTGTTCTCTTTAATATCTTTAATATTTAAATTCTTTAATATCTCATTGGCACATCAAGGTGGAAGGTTGAAAATTTTGCTTTATTCTAAACCATTTGAAATGAAATTCAGGATATGATGTAAGGGATGTAGTTATCACAAAGAGAAGAGCAAAAGCCCATCCCTCCTAGTCCAGTGGCATGTAGGGAGAAAGAGGAAGGTCAATGGGAAACATGTAGTAAAACAGGTATTCTGTGACTTTCTGCTTTGTTTAAATCCATAACGAGAATACCCATACAGATATGAGATTTACTAGTCAAGTCCTTAGTGGCAAGATGTATATTCAAGGCTTTGAGCAAAGAAAATTTGATGAAAGGACCACTTACAGAGAGGTGTGGGCAGGATTAAAGGAACCAGTAATAGATGGAGAAACACCAAGAACTATCAACAGAGGCGGAGGACCAGAAGGGGGAGATGGGTTTTGGGATCCACAAGAGTAAGAGTTTTAACTGTACGCAAGAGGGTCATTCAACGGGAGTTGTGGCCATTGATAGAAGAAAGAGCCACTGTCAAACTATGCCCCTGCAGGGGGAGTGTGGAGGGAACACCTCCACTTTTCTCTCTCCCTACCTCCTGATCTCCAACTGGTGCCCCTCTCTAATTTGGCAAATTCAAACCTGGAAGCCATAAGGCAAGTGAGACTGTGATCTGGTCTATAAAGGACAGTCCCCCAGGAAAAAATAACAGGAGCAAATGGAGAATAACTCACATAGAATAGAACTAACATCTGAACATAGGGGGTTATGCCTGGGCATAACCCGGGTGAAACTTCACCTTTAGTTTGGCACCATGCAAAAGGGGTACACAAATGCTTGTCTAAGAGCGGACTTCTGGGGAACTTAGCCCCAAACGCGGATGGAGCTGGGTTTCAAACCTATTTGCCTTCCTCCAAAACCCATGTTATTATCTACCACCACCTAATGCTGGCTCTTGTTGTCAGATCCTCAGGAGAGAACCTGCTGGAGCAGCATTTCTTTTTTCCAGTCTGATCTGCAAATGATGGAGTACCATTTAATTCTTGCAGGAGACTCTGAAGGTTTTTTTTTTTTTTAATGGCATTTCCTCCATACATCAATTCAGTAGAAAAACACTATAGGAATGCAGTTTCAATATTTTTATGAAATGGATCCAAGACTAAAAGAATACCACCTAACAGAATTGCTGAGTGCTAATGAGTTTGAACTCTTAATTTTCCTAAACTGTACTAAGTGGGTTCAAATTTTTACCTTGCCTCTTACTGTATTATGACTCTGGAAAACTGTTTGAATTGATTGTACCTCATTTTCTGTACCTGTGAGGTTGAGGTAAAATAAGATAGCTTTTAGGATTAAATATTTTAATACAGCTAAAGTCCTTACAAGAGTGGTTGGTATATATTAAACAAGACTCAGTAAATGTTATTATTACATGTCTTAACAACAACACCTTCTGCTTTTATTCAAGAAACTTTTAGTGAGCAACCACTCTGCGGGAAGACCTATAAGAAATGGTTTCTGTACTTAACATCAGAATTTGGTAGGAAAAACAGACTGTCAATATAAGGTGGTGCATGACAAGACAGAGGGAGTCATAGAGGTCTGGGTTATATTACCTACCATCATTTATTGGTGTTGTCACAAATTCAGACTGGCCAGACATTGGTTGAGATGTGAAATAGGCAAGAAGGAAAAACCAGATTTTGTTAAATGTTACCTCTAGCGTTTATGATTAATATGGCAGTTGTTCCTTATTTATGATTCATTAATTATGCTTTTGAATTTTTGTTTCTTTAAGGTTTTATCTTACTTTTTAAAAAGTCTTTCAAGAAATAACTCTGGTTTTATGGACTTTTCACTAGGGCAGCAGCCCAAAGACACAGGTTCATTTGCTGGTACTACAAATGACTAGCTTTGTGATGCTGGACCATCCTCTCTGAGCATCCTCATCTATAAAATGAACCTGACATCCACCCTTTCTGCTGCCCTAGTAGAACATTATGAGGACCAATAAGCTAAATGGATGTGCTAGTAAGAGTGTTAAAAACATAAGACTTTGTGCAAATGTAGAGAAGGAAGTTGTCACCCCATGATATACCCTGAGATAAGACTATAGTTGTTCAGGACACAGGGTTTGGATTTCAGATATACTTGGGTTTGAATCCTGGCTTTGCCACTTATCAGCTGTGCAAACTTGGTTGAGTAAATGATCTTTTTGAACCTCATTTTATGTAATGGATCATTTTGAGGATTGGTTGAGGTCGTATGTAGAAAATGCTTAGCACATTGTTAAGCTCATAGCTCAATAAGCTGTTTTTTTTTTTTTTTTTTTTTAACTATTCCTTATACTGCAGCTTGGGTAGGAACGTATTGTAGTAATCAAGTGAAGACGCAATCTTGCACCTAAAATTTACAACCAAGAGTCGTAGCAGAAGAGAGAAACCACCCATATTTGTATTTGTCTCCCTGGCTCAGCAAGATGACTTAAGGAAGTTTTGAAATGTTAGAATTCAGACAAGCATTATGGAAAGACAAAACACTGTCCCAAACTGTGCCTGTAGCATATGCGGAAAGTAGATGAGGCTCATCACTGATCATTTAAATGGGGGATTTATTAAACTAGATAAGTATCTAGAATTTCTGATAAATTCTGTTTCTGCTTCTTATCCAACCACTTTTATGCTTTTAATCATTAACACCTCTGAAGTTACACGGGGCATGTAACACTTTTATCACTCAGACTTTCCTCTCAAAAGACACATAAAAGATTGCAAGGACTTGCAGACACCAGAAACAATAGCAGGAAGCCAGAGAATTTGCCTAAAAATTGAAGGTGAGTCAAATAGGAAAAGTCTTCGTAACCAGGAGCAACCAGACAGCGTCTAATGTGACCTTGCCACATAAAAGACTCTGTTATAACAAAAAAACCCACCAGTACCCTAAGCTGTAGAGTTTTGCCAAAAACACACATGAAAAAACATTTCCTGTCTGTACTGAACTACCAAGTTGCTGTGACATTATGTGTCTGGGTGTGACTTTCAATATAGGTAAACAATTTTGCTTTTTTTTTCAAAGATAACATTACCAACAGTGTATTCCAGACTCAAATTCTGGTTGTTTTCTTATTCAATGTTTATTGAAACTTCATATTCTTTTCATAACTGACCTCTATTTTTATATATGTATATAGACATGTATATATGTGTGTATACACACACACACACACACACACACACACACACACATTAAATGGATATCTGGGGGGCAAAGAAATCCTAGACCATTAGGGCTAGAAGAAAACTTCATAGTGACTTAGCCCAACTCTATCTTTTAATAGATGCAAATACTAAATCCAAGAAAGGACAATGATTTTTTTGGCTCACAGAAGTAGGACTCAGACCCCCAGATGTTCTTCTTTGTATTTTTTTCTACCTTTCCACTATATAATGCTGCCTTTCAAAGTAAGAAAACAAAAACAAACCTTAAAAATGCACAATAGAACAAATACCTGTACAGGGGAATGTTTACTATTGTGGATATGGGAAACACTAAAGCTAGGGAGATCCCATATCCTAGTTTGCCAAGAGTAGTTCAGTGTGCACCTGTTGTCCTGTTGTAATAATCAGTACTACCCCATCTGCTCTCACAATTGTGTGATTTGGAAGATAATTTATACGGTCACCTTAATGAAAGCACAAGTTTCTCGTTGAAGGTAAAGAGCCACATTTTACTTGCGAAGAATCTGAAGGTCCATTCTAAAACTTGGCCTCCCATAAGGAAATCCACACAACCTATTACAAGAGCTTGGGATTAAAAAGGCGGTGTGGGTGGGAGATGCTGTGTACTTGAAAATGAGCAAGGTCACACACCATGGCCATAGTAGAGCTAACCGTTGCCACAAAGACCCAAGCACGTATGTGTGGCTTTGCAAGATGTCTTCAATGAGAATTTTCGTTCTGCTTTTCTTTTTGTTTGTTTTTAACAAACAACATGAAAGTACATGAAAGAATAGTCAGGCTATGCTGTGACTGTAAAAACTCAGCTGGGAGTTGAAACCCAAATTCATGTCTCAGCAAAGTGTGACTTGAGGCTGGTTGCTCTAATCTCTGGATCTTATGTTCTATAAGATAAAAGGATTGAATGAGACTATCTCTGTTTCTTTCCAGCTCCAGTTTTAGACTCCCATGGATTTGTTAATTAACTTCCATGATTTTATCCTTTCCCAGGAAAATGTATTACCCTTACCCACACCCTCACCTCCACCATCACCAATTTGTCCCAAGCTCTCGATGAAATGTCCTCAGAAATTTCCGAAAGCGGGATAAATGGGAACCACAAAGAACTTCTCCTCCTGAAATTTGCCTTAGACTTTAATACAACTTAACACAACCTAACAACATAAGGTTGAAACAGTGAGAGCCCATCTCTCCATCCCAGGGTCCTGACTGGGACAGATGTCACTTGCATGTCTCATGTTTTTATTTTATTAGCTCAGTGGCAAACTAAGGCTCTGCCTGTACGTGTGGAATGGATAAAATATGCCATGGCCAATCGGCTCAACTCTGCTTTTACCCCCAATTGGTTCAGACCACAGCCCAGCAACTCATGATGACGATAGACAAAACTGAAACGATGAGATTAGATATGCTATAACCTCATTTGATGGCATGCATAGACCTAGCCTCATTTTTTCCAGACTCCATTGCTGAGTTTTAATGAGAAGTCCAAAAGGTCAATTACTTTTTGACTGACTGTATGAAGAGAAAATTGATAGCTGGGGAAAGTTGATTGTATTATTCACTCTGCACACACAGCAAATTGGTTTTCTATTTATGGAGAATGTTTTTAATTAGTGCTTGAATTGTGCATTAAAATTGGGCAACTATAAATAGTTAACAGCTGTGATATTTTATACCTTAAAATTCAAAACATTTTCCCCCCTCATTTGATGAATTCTAACCCATAGCTCTCTGTTTACATGTTTGCTATTTTGGTTCTGTGTAATTCTAGAAATAACTAGTTTCAGACAGTTATGGTTTAGTGAACGCAGGGAATTGCTTTTGCTAAAATTATTGTTGCTTGTTTCTAAAACTCCTACAGAATAAATCTACGGTCTTCAGAAAAGCAGAAGTTATTTCCAATGACACACACTATTTGCTGAAAATTTACGGTAGATTGACTCATGCATCTTTGCATTGTACTTAAATTAAAATACTATAGCTTTGGTTGCAGGGTAGATGTGTCAGTGGCCTCCCTGCGGCTTGACGGTTTGTTTTGATAGGACAGAGAAAGTTTACCTAATTATAGGAGGCTCATTATTGGTTCTGAAGGAGGAAAAAAGTCATCTCAACATTGATTTCTCCTGGAAATGAATCATGCAGTTGTATAACTTTTAGCACCACTGTCTGTCTCCATCTATGATCTTTTTTTTTCTTTTAGTTAATGTGAAGTTTGTCATTTCAAATAATGTCTGATGTCTGGCCCCAGGCTATTTGTAGATTTATCCTAGCCAACATGTGTCACTCATCTTTGTTTAGAATCTGCAACCTTCATCCTAGCAACCTCTTTTTATTTTATCCTTGCTTTTGCTTCCTTGGTGGCTCTGTACAGATTATAATGGGCTCTCTCAGAAAAAGTATGATTAAGGGTGGGTGTCGTAAGTCCATAGATGTATAGTAAATTGGAATTCTTGACATGAATTTATCATTCAGGTAAATATTGGCTGCATCTTATTTCAACAGTTGCTTGGCCCATATTTTATAGTGGCCGACCCATCCTTTTAATGGTGTCACTTAAAGAAACAATAGACAGTTCAAACTATTCACTCAACACATCCAATCTCTAAACTGAAGCTGGAGATGTCAGAATTCTCCGAATATGAAAAAAAGATGCCTTGATTTTCAAACAATTGTAATTTTAAAATTAGACTTTCATGATTTTTATGTGGTATTTGCTTTGTTTACCTGCTTACTAAACACACAAATAAAAAATGGATTCCAGCATGTTGTTGCCTATTTAGGAATCAATTTCTTTTCATTTAACCCTGATCCTGAGCCATTGACTGTCTTCCTATGGCCTTATGGGTTAGTCAATGACTTCACCACACATTGAACCATAGAATTTTCTACCTCACCTTTAGCTTGTGTATGAAGTAACCAACATGAACTTGCACGTCAAGAATTCAGCTAAGAACATGATGAGGTCTTGGGAAGAGCATTCCCTTAGGAAACTCCTAAATGCTGATTTAGCTCTCCTAGGTAATCTGGCTCTCCTACTGTGGACTCTATTCCAAAATGGTTTTTTTTTTTTTTTTTTGAATATATACCAACATGTATTAATGGGTGTTTTCTCAAAAGAGACAGTACGTCATTATCACAAAGGAGCAGCCACTTTCAAATAAAAGAGTATATGGATTAGTGTACAAGGTAAACATTCTGGGTACATCCGAGCCTTGGGGAAACTGGTTTACCACTTTGGCTCTGTTGCCACATGGGTAGTGGATCAGGCAGCCAGAAAAGCATGGACTCATTTCAGCTGTGGAAGTTCAGGGCGTGACTCCAAGCCAGAAGCGTGGCCATGGCCAGCTGTCTCAAGCCTCTGTGTGTACTCAGTAACCAAGAGTATGTTACAGCATATGCTGTGTCAGATCCAGCCATTAGCCTTCCAGATCAAGTTAGGGGAGTCTTTCTCGCATTTGGTGCCCTAGCAAGAAAGCTTCAGTTGAATTCTAGGGGTCAGCAAGCAGAAAGGTAGAGAGACTAAGGCTCAAAATACAATTTGGACTTTCACTTGCAAGCTCTTAATAGTAGCGTATCTACTTTTGTCTCCTTATAGAACTAACGTATCCATAATATGTAGATGCAGGTTTTTCAACACTCCACACATCAGCTGGAATGGAGAAGTTTCCTCTCTGAAAAATGTGCAATAGAGGATATATTTACTCTTTTAAACATAAACCCCCAAGTGGTGGTGTTTTCTTTCTGTACTAAGCCTCTCCCGTTTTCTACATTTTTTTCTATAGGAATGTGATTACGTAGTATAAAGAAAAACAAAAAGCTAATAGGAGAAAACAAATGACTTTGAGAGTCCAATGTCAAAGGTGTCATGCCAATTACAGTAAAAATTCAATTAATAAAAACACAGCTCTCAGCAATAATGCAAATAAGTAGAAAGTCTGAATTGCCCTCTTTTATGTAAAAAACAAAAAATGTCAGAAAAACAAGCTTATCTCATAGATGTTAGGAAAGTATGATTTTCAAGGTAAATTCTAGAGTTTGAACAAATTAAATCTATCTCCTTACATAAACCCATCTACTGTAGAATGAGTCATCTTTTCACATGGCAGCTCCAAATCCTTGATGCTCAGTCATCAAAGAAAGAGATGATTTTTTTAACGTCCTTATTTACTAAGCCACAAGAATAGCATAATAGAATTTTTAAAGTTTGGTTTCTTTTTTTTTTTAATTGGCTTTTTAACAAAGAGGAATTCTCAAGTTCAAAGACTAAGTTGTATTCATTGTACTGCCTCCAGTGCTTAGGCAAGTACATGGCACAGAGTTGGTACTCATAAATTCTTGATGGATCAAAGGAATTTTAACACCAATTGTAGGAGCTGTATAATTGCCCTGAAGAAGAAACAAAAAGTCATCTCAGCATTGATTGCATCTGGAAAAGAACCACGCTGTAACTTCTATCACTACTGTGTCTCCATCAATGATCCGAGAATTCAATTATCTAAAAATTCAGTTTCCCCCATTTTTCAGGAATACATTGTCGGTATGGTTGAATTAGCTTTTGCTAGGAGAGACAGACTGGCTTTCGGGCTGAAGTTGCGACCCTGAAGCTGATTGCCTGTACCCATGGTCCAGATGGTCATTACTAGCCGTGAAACCTTGGGCAAGCCACTTCACTTCTAAATACCTGTTTCCTAGTAAGAATAGTGCCTACCTACTCGGCTTTTTGTGAGAATCTAGTTCATATATGTAAACCACTTGTAAAATGAATGTTCCCTAGCACTTCATAAGTCTTACTGTTTTATTTTTAATGAGATTCATAAAAGGAAAGCATTGTATCTCAAATGTCTTATCACTTATAATTTCTAAGAATTTCTAGAGTAACCAGAGAATAACTGATTTGCTTTTTAATATATTCCTGGCTGTCAAAAAAAAAAAATGTAAGAAAGTTCATTTCGCCTCTAAAGTTTTGGTTTAAATATAAACCCACGATTATCTCTTGAAATCATCTTATGGCAGCCTTAAAGTGATACGATTTATTCAGAAGTTAGTAAGGAGATTTTCTATCCAAGAGAAGCTTATAAATCATTAGCCAGAGGCTGCAAGAAACATTATATACACATTTAGAGTCTGATTAAATGTCTGGTTGGCTATTTTTTCTTAGGAAAAAATTTTTCTATTTTTTGGCTTGGTAATTTATTTTACTTTAATAAAGCCAGTACTTTTTAAGACAATGAAAAATTCAATAAAATGACTATGATTCTAAGACCCGCATGAAAAATATTCTTTTTTTTTTTGGAGATAAAAATTCCGATAAATCATTTCACATCTAGGTCACTGACACCAAGCAATTCTCTGCCACTATGGAAGCATGTCTAGTGGTTCTGTCCTGAGATTACTGACTTGTTTATAGAAAGGGGACAACAGGACCAAAGTTATATTCTTGCTGCCTCTGTTGGTCAGGTAGCTGTGATCTTTCCGTCGCTCTTACAGTGCTCCTTATTCAGTAAAGCAAATTAATTTTTCACACATCTAAATATTCTAAGAGTCTCACCACCAACAAGAAAGGTTAAAGTATCAATAGATACTTGGATTAAGGGTGAAATAGAGAAAAGTGAAAGCTATTTGCTTTTTAAAAATGAATAAATCCGGGCTTCCCTGGTGGCGCAGTGGTTGAGAGTCCGCCTGCCGATGCAGGGGACGCAGGTTCGTGCCCTGGTCCGGGAGGATCCCACATGCCGCAGAGCGGCTGGGCCCGTGAGCCATGGCTGCTGAGCCTGCGCATCCGGAGCCTATGCTCCGCAACGGGAGAGGCCACAACAGTGAGAGGCCCGCGTACCACAAAAAAAAAAAAAAAAAAAAAAAAAAAAAAGAATAAATCCTTACTTCAATCCTTTTCCCAAAGCTAAGTGCTTAAGAGAAACATACGTGTCTTTCAGAGCTATGGGCTGAAACCAGTTTCCAAGTTGGAGGGATAAGAGCTGCAAAATTCAAAAAAATGCTTTCATTTACTTATGGATAATAAGAGTCTGTAACAAAAAACGTAATTAATCAATTATAAAAATTCAAATAGAAATACACTGTAAGAGCACGAATTATAAGTAATGTACCCATTTGTTGCTCTTTCCAGATTACTATTTTAGGTGGCTCTTGGATTACTGAAACGTTTTCCTTTTTAGTGAGAAAAACAGTGAGAAAAGCATCAAGATAGCAAATCAGAAGATCTGAATTCAAATCCCTGTTATTTCCCATCCATCTGGCAGACGGCAAGTCTCTTGACCTTCCTGAGCCTTAGTTAATATACCGATAAAATCAGAATTTTATGAGGAAGATAGAGATCATGAACCTAATGAAAATGTTATCAGTGTTTTAAAACAGCAAGAAAAGTATCTGACTCAGGAAGTCTGGGCCTTGATCACAAACAAGAGTGCCTGGCACAGAGATGGAGTGAAATATATGTTCATTTGAACGTTCATCAATGCATGAATAAACAGATGAATGTATAGTAGATAAAAGACTGTGACATTTATTTCCCAGCCTGAGCAGAAAAAAAAAAAAATAATAATAGAAGCAGGAACATCACCCTCATTTGAGATAGTGATTATACTATTTAAGTTGTCAGTTTCTCTAATGCATAAGATGCACATTGCTCAATATATGGCAAGCTACAAAGGTAGAGATTCTGAATCCAGGGGCAGAGAGTGGAGATGCTCAGGCTCAGCCTAAGTATAGCTTTTGGAGCTTGAATCCTACCTCTGCACCTCAACTGCTGTGTGATATTAAGCAAGTCACTTAAATACTCTGTGCCTCAGTTTTGTCACACGTCAAATAGGAAAGATAACAGTTTTATTACAGTGTATTAAGCATCAAAAGAGATAGCTGAAGTATAGCACTTGGTACTCCCCAAAATAAACACATTTCTGGGGTAACTTCATCAGGGAGAACTGATAGAAAATACACCAAGATGGCAACATTGCTATAATTATTTCCACCTACAACATTATCAAAATTATCGAAGTTTCTCATTCTTAGGCAAAGTTATTTGGCTTGGTTTTAGCCAACATGGTCCCAGCAACATTCCACAGTTTCAGCTAGAACTTGCAAAATACATGCATTTTTAAATAGGAGGTCAGATGCTAGACAAATTATGGAAATAGTAGCAACACCAAGTCTGTGCATATACTGATCTCTTGTAAAGATCATGTTAATGTCACTTAGGTATAACTCTGAGAGCTACTTACTAGTCTTCTCTGCCAGGTAAGTATTTTAAGTTAAAAAAACAAGTCTTTCCATTATCCAAGGCATTGTCTCATTTAATTTCTAAAGCTCCAAGGCTATCACTACTGACCTTAATTTCTAAGATCTGAACTTTAGTTCTGGTTGTGACACTTATTAGTTAGACAAATTTATTATGTCACTTAAAGTCTCTGAGTTTCTGTTTCCTCACGGAGTTAATGAGATTCTCAGATTAATATAATATCTGTGGAACAAATTACAAATAGCAAACCAAGCCAGTGCTGTCTCCCAAGGTCAGTTGATGATGTTGTTTTCGTGCCCATTCCATTTTCAGAGGAGAGAAAACTAAGTATTTTTACATTTTAATTTAATTGAAAGAAATGTTGCCGGTGACGGTATGTTATCTTAAAGAAAAAATGGTGTTTTATCTTAGAGGTTATTGGGCAAATTTAGTGGAAGGCACATAGTGAGAAAGCAAAATTATCTGCAAAACGCCACAAAAAAGATTTTGGAGCAATTTTGGCAACCCAAGAAGGAGGAAGAGTGAGGTTACATGAAACCAAGAAGAGAGGATTGGAGGTAAAGTCCTAGAGAAAAATGTTGAGAAGGAAAGGCCTGAGAGAAGATGGCAAAGGGGAATTCCTAGTATATTATTGGCTAGGGAATTTTGAAGAAGAGGAATGCCGAATACTCAATTTTAAGTTGTTTGGTCTGCTAGTGAAATAATCATCCTCTGTTTATCCTCAGCACTTCGGTAGAAAGATACCGCGTATAACTGTCTTGCACTGGTGTTGCTTCAGGGTCAGGGAATAAAGTTCCCTTGTGTGATGGATTGCACACACTTGAACTTACAAAATGGGATTTAGTCTTTCCTTCAGTCTTAATTTAGTTGATCAACTTGAAATAATTTACCTTAAGGCTGCAACTTGTGAATGTGATTATTCATCAGGGAAATTCTCCCATAGCAACAGATTGCCAACAGGTCATGTAACCAATGTTTGTATTCTAAAATACATGTACGAAACATATTCATAGAGGAAGCATGTGACAGACAAGGAGCCACTTAACAGAGACACCATGGACCTGGGGTTGAAGAATAGAACACAAAACCAAAATTGAGTTGAGCTCAATGGTGTGGCCAAGATATCCTAAAACATTGACGCTGTACATATCCCCATGGTGCCCCAGAACACACACAGCATTACTTCTAGGAGTCCCTAAATTCTGGCTTCCGTTTTCCGTGGTGTATTCTTGCCTCTGAAATTAACGTCTTTAAAAAATACTTTTTAGCAACTAAATGCTCATTTTTAAGCAAAATTGTTCCCCCCGTGTTGTATCCATTGTGACATGTCCTTGTAAGCTTTTGGATCCTTTGAAAGAAAGAGAAATAGAAGTAAAAGACTTCAGTATCTATGCCTGTTATGAAGGAGGAGTTTTGGAGTCGTTTATCAGAACTTAGAAAATATATTTGCTTGACGTTAAGTTTAGATCTTCTCAGAAGTATTTCATGAAAAGATGTGCTGAAAATTATATATAAAGTAAGCAGCCAAATTTCATAATATGAAATCTCTGAAATATAAACAGACCATTAAAAAACGAACATATCATTTATTAGGCACATGCTTCCCAGCAGAGCTGAAATAAATATTTATCTCTATAATGCAGGAAATATTTTCCCAGAAATGGGTTATATTCTGTGTTTCATCAGCTCAACAAATGCCTGATGATCTCTTTTAACTTCTCTGTGTTGAATGTCAACCAAATACATCAGGTCAAAAGTCAACCACACACTCTTCAATCTTTATGGAGACCTTGTTGCTAAGGATTCTCAGAAGAAAGGGGTAAAAGAAGTGGTCAACAGCAATTACACTGAAGAACGTTCATTCCTGACCTCCGTATACAGTGAGGAGAGAGGCAAAGATCCCTTTAGTAATTCAACCTGTACCTGTTTAGTGCCTATCTCCAGGGAACTCAGGTACCACGAAACTTTGTTTGACCCATTCCATAAGCAGAGCATGGGTCTGGTCTCCACACTTGCAAAAATAGAGAACTAAGATGTAGCACAAGTAAATAGTCTTCCCCAAGGCAAAAATCTGTAATGGTATTGAAAGTTGGGCCCAGGCTTCTTAAATGTCGAGTCACCGCTATCGTTTAGCATAGTTTCTATTAAAAATATTCAGTTTAGTCATCTTTTTTTCCTAGAGAGCATAAAGCAATTTAGAAGAGATCATGTATTTGAGCTGACTACAAAGAATAAAGATGCCTTGTCAAAAAGGAAGAAAAAGTGCATAAAGTATTAATTTCCCTTTCACACTGCCAAAAGCATTAAAGAATCTCTCAGTTATAAAATGTGAACTTTCTTCCTCTATATGGATTTGGCAAGTTACCAAACTCTATTGACTCTTCCTTTATAATACATTGGCTATCTTTTCATCTCACTTTCTATTCTTTCAAGATCTCATCCACTCTGATGGCTTTAATTACAACCTATATGTGGATGACTCTCTAATCTGTACCTCTGGCTGAGATTTTGTTGGGGCCATCAGATACCTCCCCTTGAATATTCCAGAAGGATGTTGAACTCAACATACCCAAAATTTAATTTATCATCTTTTCTCTGAAATTTGCATTTCTTTTCTCAGTAAATGGCATCACATCCAATTGTTCAAACCAGGAACCTGGGAATTTCCCTGACCCCTTCCTCTCCCTGACCCTCCATTTCCAAGCAATCAGTAAGTCTTGTTACTTCCACATTCTTTTTTTAATCCATTTGCTTCACTTGATACTCACCCTTGCTTCCAAAGCCCTGATTTACCTAATTGAACTATTTGATCTTTCAGCCTCCCTTGCTGCTAGCATAATTCTAGCCAATGAGATGTAAATGGATTTCACCCCATAAGTTTTCCAGGATGGTTCTTTGAAAAGATGACTAACTAGCTGTCCCGTTGTCTCGGCCCTTGGTCTGCAATTTTTCCCTTCATCCTGCGTAGAATGTAGGTACAATGTTTGAAGTTACAGCAGCCCTTTTGTGGCCATGAGGAGAAAAGCCACATGTAAAATATAGTGAAGGCAGAAAATAGAAGTCTTGGTGCCTGATGACAACATAGTACTACTGTGTTAGGACTCTCTGCCTTCAGATTTCTTATTATTTGAAAAAACAAACCAATAAACCACAAAATCCATCTCTTATCTCACTGAGCAAGTTACTTGCTGCGTTTCTATTACATGAAGCCAAGAAGGCCTACCTCTGACACACCTCTCATATTCTGATTTTCAGATCCAGCAGCAACATTCCCTTTTTTTTTTTTTTTTTGGCCACACCCACATTGCTTACGGGATCTTAGTTCCCTGACCAGGGATTGAACCCATGTTCCCTGCAGTGGAAGCGCTGTCTTAACCACTGGACCGTCAGGGAAGTCCCAACATTCCCTTTCTTAAAATCCTTCATGCGCTTCCACTGCCCTTGGTATCTTTTTCAAACTCCTAAGCAGCACCTACAATGTCCTTCAGATCTACTCCTTACCTTCAGCTGAGCCTTATCTGCCCCATCAAGTTCCAAACGCTAGCCTCAATGAACTACTTTCAGTTCCCCACACATATCATTCTATCTCTCAACCAAGACTTTGCATATGGTACTCCTTCTATGCAGAATGTCTTCCTTTTATAACTTCTCAACTTTATTTGGCTAATTCCAATAGTTTTCCAAAACCTGCTTAGGAAACATCCCCTAAAGGAAACCTTTCCTAATCCGCCAAGCCTAAATCAGGTTTCTCTCATCTAGGTCTCCATGACAACTGGATGCCCGGTATTTATCCCTATCAGAATGGGAAAAAGATTTAAAAAGTAATGGCAACTGTTTTTAAACTTCTCTCTCTTCCCCAAAAGACAATAAATTCCCTAAGAAAAAGACTGTCTTAAGGACTATTGTAACTCCAGATATTGTGCTGCAGTATCTGATAAATCATTCATAGTTGTTGAATGAGTAGATGAATGAATGCATTTACATCACACATATCTATCATTCAAACTCAAACCCCTCTCATTATGTGCCCATGTAATTATTCATTCTAATTCATCCACTATTATTCAAGAAATTGCTGTGTATAATTAAACACAGAACAAAAATAATGAAAGTCAGGAGTTTGCCTTGAGCCACATTTTAACCAGAAGGTATTGATCCCTGAGTACGTAAATGGGGATACCCGTGCTCTTTAGTGTAATTAAGCTTATACTTAGATGTATTTAAATAATAGAATTTAGTAATTTATATATATTAATATCTTTTCTTTTCTCTGGTTATTTTTTTTTTATTGATTGCTTTGATTGAAAAAGCCTCACATAAAGACACTCGTTAGGTGCACTGAATCAGTACATACTGACCTGGAAACAATCTTAAGATTGATGACTTACTGAATCTATAAGAACTGATTTCCAAAGTGGAGACAAAACCAAATTTTTCTAATTGATGATTTCCAGGCTTACAAACACTTCTTGAGAATTAAAACATTCCAAGAGTTTGGAATGTAATGTTGATGTTATTTTTTTTTTTACAGTTTTATGAAGGTATAAATTATATACCATACAATTAACCAATTGTAAGTGAAGAGTTGGAATTTTTAGTGTATTTATATAGTTGTGCAGCCATCACTGTAAAACAAATTTATAACACAGCTATCACTTCCCGGAGTTCCACTGTGCCCATATGAAATCAATTCCTGCTTCCGCCCCCAGCCTCAGGCAACTACTCATCTGCTTTCTATCTTGAGAGTCTTGCCTATCCTAGAAATTTCATATAAAAGGAATAATATAATACTTAGTCATTTTTGTCTGGTTTCCTCTACTTTGAATAATTTGAAGAGAAGCCATCATCTATATTGTTCCATGTATCAGTAGTTTGTTCCTTATAGTATCGATCCATTGTATGGACACACTGCTTGATGGACAAAATCCATCCACTGCTTGATGGACATTTGTGTTGTTTCCAGTTTTTGACTATTATGAATAATACTGTTATGAAAATTCATGTACAAGAATTTGTGTGGACATATGTTGTAATTTCTCTTGGATAGCTCTCAAAGAGTTGAATTGATGGCTTATATTTCAAGTTTATATTTAACCTTTAAAGAAGCTGCCAAACTGTTTTCCAAAGTGACTGTTTACATCCTTACCAATAAAGAATGAGGGAGCCAGTGTATCACATCCTAGCCAACACTTAGTACTGTCACTTTTAAAAAAATTATTATGGCTAGTCTAATCTGTGTATAATGGTATCTCACTGGAATTTAATGAGTAATGGCATTGGGCTTCTTTCCATACATATATTAGCTATTTGTTGTCTGTGTAGAAATGTCTGTTCAGTTATTTAGCTCATGTTTTTTTATTTAATCGGTTGCATTTTATTACTCAGTTTTTTACAAGTCCTTTATGGAATATATGATTTGAAAATATTTTCTTCCAATCTGTGACTTGTCTATTCTTAATGAGGTGTATGTGTGCTTAAGCACAAATGTTTTAAATTTGGAAGTAGTATAATTTATCAGTTTCTTTTATGGACTGTGGTTTTGGTGTAATATCTAAGAAATTTTTGCCTAACTCAAGGTCACAAAGTTCTTCTTTTATGTTTTCTTCTGTAAGTTTTATAGTTTTGTCTCTTATATTTCAGTTTTTTATCCATTTTGAGTTAATTTTTGAGTATGGTGTGAGATGTGGTTCTAAGTTCATTTCTTTTCATGTGGCAATTCAATTTTCCATGTGGCATCATTTGTTAAAAAGACTATCATTTTCCCCACTGAATTGCCTTGGTACCTTTGCCAACAATCAGTATGAGGATTTATTTCCATTCGATTTTTTTAAAATGTGTTTTTATAAATATGAGGTTTAAAATGTAAAAATAAAATAATTTTGAGTGTTAGCATGTTGCTTTCTAAATATGTGTCATTTTAAAAGCCATTCTATTAATTTCCATTTTTTACAAACTGCATGCAATTAAATTAACTTATGAGAGAGAACTTTAATCGAATAAGATGCTTACATGTGAATGGACAAAGATAAAACCAAGTCCAGAGTTGAGTTATATCACCTTGCTAGGAAATCCCTTCAGGAGATGAGGTTGTCATTTTGCTGTTATCCTGTTTTAACTAGTAGAACACTTCAGCCTTCGGATATGCTTGTTTCATATTCTGTTCGTCATTTCCCTCCAGATATCACCTAAGCTGGATGAATAATAATTAAAATGCACAAGAACAGATGTTATTCGGTCTCTGTCAGGCACTGAATAAATGTCTGATGTGTCATTCCTTCCCATTAACTGTGGATGAATATCACAAGAATGGTATCTTAGTTTCCTAGGGCTGCCATAACAAAATACCACAAATTCGGTGGCTTAAAATAACAGAAACTTCTTATCTCACAGTTCTGAAGGCCAGAAGTATGAAATCGAGGTGTTGGCAGGGGAGGGTGATTCCTTGCTTCTTCTAGTTTCTGGTTGCTCCAGGTGTGCCTTAGCTAAAGGCTGCGTAACCTCGACCTCAGCCTCTGTCCTCGCATGGCCTTCTCATTTTGGGTGTCTCTTATAAGGACACTTGTCATTGGATTTAAGGACCACCCAGATAACCCAGATAATTCATCTTGAGATCCTTAGCTTAATTACATGTGCAAAGACCCTTTAGCCGAATAAGATCACATATACAGGTTCCGGGCATTGGAATATGGACGTATCTTTTATGGGGCCACCATTCAACCTATGAAAAAATGGGTAGAAGACTGGGGAAGGAGGCAGAATATCACTTGTTATTCACTTCAGTGGCATGTCATTTTTGGACAAGCACAAATCTCAAACCTGGGATTTCAATGCCTTGGGAAGTGGAAGATGAAAAATTCAGGAAAATGTGGAATCACAGAGACAATTTCATAAACGAGCCACTAATTCTTATCTTTTTAGATTTACTTCTTTTTTTGAGGTTTTTTTTTTTAACATCTTTATTGGAGTATAATTGCTTTACAGTGTTGTGTTAGTTTCTGCTGTATAACAAAGTGAATCAGCTATACATATACGTATGTCCCTGTATCTCCTCCCTCTTGCGTCTCCCTCCCACCCTCCCTATCCCACCCCTCTAGGTGGTCACAAAGCACTGAGCTGATCTCCTTGTTTCCTGCGGCTGCTTCCCACTAGCTATCTATTTTACATTAACCTCTTCTAATTTTATACCAGCTGAAAACTTGATTGGCTTATTGTTTATGTCAGAATTATGTTTTAAAGAGAAAGCATAGTTGACTTGTATTTCAACGTCTGACTTAATTTTCTAGATAACTCTTAGTTAAGTCTTTAAAGTTTCAGTAGAAATCTTTCTAGTGGGTGTTAGATATTTTTCACACACTAAAAAGGATACATTTAACATCATTTGACAACTTCCTTTCATTTACTCAATCTTCTCTTCCCTTTTAAAATTTATGTCATTCATTTATTCCATATTTACTGGGTTAACAAGGAACTTGTACAAAGTTTTTAAACAATAGCAACTGGCTCACAACTTCCAACATTTCACAGACCAGGTTCCATTAATACTTTCTTTACAACATTTTTTTCTTCATCGACAAATTTCATAGTAGATTATGCTAGATTCCACTGTCTCATTTACCACACCATTCGATTTTAACTGCACTCTGGTTTAAACACTGTTTAGAACCCTTAAGAAGAAATACAGTATATTCTTAGATGCTGAGAGTAAGTAAGCAGGAGAGATAGGGGTCAATAAAGGTAAGTGATATTATTAGTTTTCATATTATTGTGACTGTTCAATAATGACTTTCCCAGTGGTTATGAGACTCCTTGTCACTCCTTTCCTCTCATCTTGATGAAATCTCTTCACTGAGTGATCTCTTTCATTCATAAGGTGGTATTTATAAATTATTGACTGCTAAATCCCATGGCGTATTCTTAACCTTCATCTTATGCTTCCATGCATTAATTGGAACCAATTATACATTTAGACTTTCTTGTTCTTTGGCTTCCATGACATTTTGCTCCCTCTGTGATCTGTTTGCTAGCCCTTCTTTTGCCTTTTGGCCCCTGAATATAGACTCTCTTGGTATTCATACTCTTGAACTTCTTTTCTCACTCAAAATTCCACTTTTATCTCTAATCTCCATACTTATGACTCTCAGACTGAAATCTCAAATTCTAGATTTCCCCCTAGAATCAAGACCCGCATTCCAAAATGCCTGCCTGTAATCTCCATCCTGTTATTTCCCTGACCCTTAAAGTCACCCAGCCTCATTATTTTCCCTTCAAAATTATTTTTTTCCACAACCAGGGTTTCTTAGTGGCAATAGTGTTTTTCCTGTCACCCAGATTGAAACTGAAAAGTGTTTTTTAAGATCACATTTCTTGGTAAATCCTAGCTAAAAGTAGAGCAGTCCTCTCTAGTCTATGAAAGTCCTCTACTTTGAATATCCACCTATTTAAAAGCACCCATATTTATCAGTGAGGGAAAAAGGGAACTATATTTCCAAGCCAGATAAGAAAAAAATTAATCCTGGAGATCATAGTCTCCATGAGAAAGGAAAGCACTATATGATTATAATATATGAGTTATTTTTTTTTAAAATTTCTGTTTAGCTGTTGCTCTCAACATTCAGTGACTTACCAAGCCATATACATTTGTCTTCTTCAAGATCAAAAGGACTGGGAACACAGATTGAGCTCTAAAGATGTTTATCACAGAGTTATAATATTAGAAATTTTAAATTCCCAACACTAGAGCATTGATTGACTAAATCATGTTTTACATATAGAACATGTGATGCATAATCTGCACTAATTTAAATTTTGTTGTAACAGTCTATTCATTAATATAGAAAGATATTATATGCATCATTGAGTTTAAAAGAAATGTTGGAAAGAACAGGCATAGGACATCCAAGGAAAAATACTAAAGACTGTTGCTTCAAACTGTTACCAGTGGATTTCTGCTTATAAATGTAGAGAATGTACGTTCATTGTGTGCCAGGCAATGCTTCAAAAAGAAATGGAAGAACTAGAATAGATTTAGAATAGTCTAAATAGCTTCAAGAACACCTATTTTCAAAGAATCATAGAATTCAGAAAGTACATTAAATATCAAGTCCAAACTCACTTTCTATGCCTTGTGGCAATTGAAGTTGAGTGATTTGCTCTATGTCATACAGTTAGTTATGACAAATGTGGAATTTGAGGCCTGTAACACCATCCTATTAATTCCCACCATTTTCCGATCACTGTTAACATGACAAATGCATCCACTTTTGACATTTTAAGCATGTGTGGAAATGAATGCACCTTTGAAGCTGGAGAATATTCACCTTTATGGAATCCAAAGAGCATTTTAAAGCAGGAATTTTTAGACATAATTTGTATTTGAATTTCTTTTGTCCCCTTTTCAATGGGGGACTATTAGGGTTCTCCAGAGAAACAGAACCAACAGGATATATCTCTTTCTCTATCACTATCTCTATCTCTATCTATCTGTATATATCTATTTCAGAAAGAGAAAGATTTATTATAAGGAACTGGCTTACATAATTATGGAGGATGAGAAGTCCCACAGTCTGCAAGCTGAAGGCCCAGGAAAGCTAGTGGCATAGCTTCAGTCCAATCCCAAAGACCTTGAGAATCAGGGGAGACAATGGTGTAAATCCCAGTCCCAGTACAAAGGCCTGAGAACGAGGATAGATGATGCTGTAAGTTCCGGTCCAAGTGCAGGAAAAAGCCAGTCCCAGTTCAAGTGCTCAGGCAGAGAGCAAGTTCTTTCTCTCTCTGTCTTTTTGTTGTACTCAGGCCCTCAGAGGATTGGATGAGGCCCATTCACTTTGGGGAGGCCAACCTGCTTCACTCAGTTTACCAGTCCAAATGCTAATCTCATCTGGAAACATCCTCACAGACGTGCCCAGAAATAATGTATAGCCAAGTATCTGGCACCCACGATCCAGTCAAGTTGACTAGTAAAATCAACCATCACAGTGACCTTGGCAAAACTGCTTAACTTTTCTGAGCCTCAGGTACTTTGCCTGCAAAATGAGGGAATTACTATCTATTCCACGGGCTATTTTAAGGTTTAAATAAGATAAACAAGTTAAGAGACCTATCCTTGCACATAATGACTCTTCAGTCAATGCCAGTTCCTTTCCCTCCCTTTCCCTGTATTGCTTATGAAAAGATCAGTTTAGTTATACTACAAGCCTGTTGTTATGGGTTGAATTGAGTCTCCCCAGGCAAAAATAATTACATGTTGAATTTCTAACCCCCAGTACCTCATAATGTAACTCTGTTTAGACACAGGGTTATTAAACAGGTAATCAAGTTAAAATGAGATCATTAAGGTGAGTCCTAATCCATTGTAAATGGTATGTCTATAAAAAGGGAAACATTTGGACACAGAGACACACACACAGGGAGAACTCTACTTGCAGATTGGAGTTATGCTTTCACAAGCCGAGGCACTCAGAGGCTATGAGATGGGCCTGGAACAAATCCTTTCCTGGTGTCTTCAGAAGAGGCATGGCCTTGCCAATACCTTGATCTCAGATTTCTAGCCTCCAGAATAGTGAGACAACAAATTTTTGTTGTTTAAGCAACTTAGTTTGTGATACTTTGTTACAGTAGCCATAAGAAACAAATCTACCTGTATTTCTTAGATTGACCATAATTTGAAATGACATCTCTTAGGGATAATTCCTTATTAGTTCTTATCAGAATATGTAAGGTTCTTTTCCAATTTCAAAGAAACTAGGTCCAAAACCCCTTCTGGCCCAACTCTTAGTTAACATGCCTCTCCAAGAACGGAGAAGGTAAGAAATCTCCCTGCTATATGACCTGGTTCTAGTTTTTCAGAATCTTACTAAGTCTAGGCTACTCATACAGGTCATGGGGTTGATGGAACAGATAGGTAAGCTGACAGGTAGATGGATAGATAGATAGGTAGATAGATAGACAGATAACAGATAAATGTAGAAAGAGAGAGAAGGAGATCTCTATTTCTATCTCTGTATATATGGCTATATTTGTAGTTACATCATCTGTATCTATATCTGGTCTGCTTTTTAACAAATGTGATACCACAAGGTTTTTTCTCCCCATTTTATCAAAAACTTGCTGAAAACACCATTTTAATAAAATTGTCATGCCGTACTCTCATGCGTTTGTACTTAACGATGACTTGCCAACCATTAACATATCATTAAGCAACTGATGTCCTTTCGCCTTTTGGTCACATCTTTTAAATAAAACTTTGCCCACATTTCAGAATATTTTTTTCAGACAGTGTACCAGAAGGCCAATTACTAGGGCAAAGGCCATAAACATTTTTAATATTCTTGATAGTTTTTGCGAAATTGCTTTGCAGTGAAGTGGTGTTCCTTCCTTTGGGGTTCAATCCCAAGACAATTCTTTGTAGCAAGAGAAGAAAGAAATAAGGTCATGAAGATCAGTTGGGAGTACTAGTGTTCAACTGCTACCAGCAGCCAGTAATGAATATTTCCTTGTGAAAAAGCTCAATGCCATGCATAACGATTACATAATATGTAGGTAATTCAAGAAATCTCTGGCTCCATCTTTCTGGAACCCCAACATTTAAGTGCAATTTGGGTATTAAATTATCCATTCATGCACTGAGTTGAAGGTATCTCTGTCCCCTCTATTCTCTGAGATGTTTCTGCTGACCCGCACACTTGAGTGTTTAGTTCAGAGATAACTTTCAATAAACTGTTGTCACTTGAAAATAAACAGTCTGGACAATGTATGGTTCATTTGGAACACTGAGAAAATAAACAACCTAGGATATGCTTCCTTCCTGTTTTTACAGCCCTTTTTGGAATGTGTGTTCCAGATATTTCTCCTTCTTCCCCAAAGAAGAAGGTTTTATTTAAAATAAAGCTGTTTATTTGGCACTTCTGGGCGGCCCTTTTTTGAAGAGCCACAGCAATGGGTGGCTTCGGAGCCCATCTTCGAAGGAATCAGTTCATCCTTCTGTTGCTCTTTCTTTTGCAAATTCAGAGTCTGGGTCTGGACATTGATAGTCGTCCTACGACTGAAGTCTGTGCCACACACATAGTTTCACCAGGACCCAAAGGTGAGGAAAGAAAAATGAAACGCTCTTATCTAGTAAGTAAGCTCTCTTACTTCATCTCTCAACCCCACTCTAGCCCCCAATGACTTTCTCTACTCCCTTCCTTAGAGTTCTCTCACTTTCCTTCTATTTTAGAAAAATCAATGTCTTGTTACTTATTTTAAGATCTCCCTTGGTGTTAGGTAAGAGAACGTGGGGAGGTGCTGGAAGGCTGGGGCAGGGCTGTGATGGAATTCACCCAGGGCAGGGGGAAGTTCCATCTTCCATGCTGCTCCAGGGGAGATACACAAGCAAGACATCAACCTTCCGGAATCCTTTCCTTAAGAGCATCCCTGTTCATGGGCTGTTTTTACTCCAACTGCTTCCTCAGACTGATTTTGGTAAAGCTACTAGACCAAAGCTCAGTAAAGTAAAAATGAATTCTTTCATGTATTTCATAAATTAAGGGGCTTCTGAAGAGGAAAATATTCATCAAGGATTGGAGGTAGCATAGAAATGAACATTTCTTTATTTGAAAGTGGAGTTTTAGGGCCAAGTGCCTTCAGCTGAAGGATGATAGAATATTGCAAACGTTGTTTTTCAAGTAGAGCCAAGGTCCAAATGCGCTTCCAGCAACTGGTTGGTAAAAAAATGCTGTTGTTTTCCCGGTTTCAGCTCTGACCCTTTTGTTCTGAAAGTGGTCACTGCAGCACAAATTGGTGCTCCCTCATTAGTAATTCATGCTATGTTTCTCCAGGCTAGATGGTGGAAGAATTGCATCTGCTTAAAATTTTAAGTAGAAAAAAAGGGTCTTTAAAAAAAAAAGAAAAACATTGCCCCGTGCTTGTCAGTTATTTAAATGTGTACTGCTTAAAGTGCATTTTTCTTAATCAGTGAATTAATTTCCTCCTAAGATTGCAATCCAAGTTTTAACCTTTGATACCATAAAATAAATGCAGGGAAGAACGATGAGGCCTTGGGGCTTCCAAATAATTTCTTGGGTGAATAAATGAATAATGCGAGGGTAAATGTTCAGAAAACAAAGTTTCAATTAGAAATAAAGTACTTACTTAAAACCATTACTGGACTTTTCATAGAATAGAGGAAACTTTGTATTATTCCTGGGGTTTCATGGGAAATGCTAAAAATTAAAATTAAAACTTTGTCCCTTCAAATGGGAGAACCCATTTTAGAATAGAACTCTTAAGCAGTTTTCCTTGCAGAGAAACTGCAACTTTCAAACTGGAAGAAGAATGGACAAAGAATTGTTAAAATAATGTCCAAAATATCGTCCAATTCAACAATTCTATTCGTTCCAACTCAGCCAGCATAAATTGAATACCTATTAAGTGCTAAGCACTATTTTAGGCACAAGCGGTGCATTAAATGACATATATTAGTGTCATGAGCAATGGGGACGTAAATAATTTAGGAGGGAGAGCAGAGGGCAGTTAATATTTGCTGGATACCAGCGTGGGGTCCACCATGAGTCTTCCAACCCTCATTTTTTAACGTAACACAAAACTTCTCCCTTCGCATTAGAAACTCTGAGGTTTCAAATAATGGAAACCTCTTTAACTCTCTGCCTGAGCCTGTGTAGAAATTATGAGATGATTACAAGCAGAAATGTGACAGAATGAAGAAGCAAGTGCTCCTGGGGAAGAAAGACTTGGGAAGAAGCCCTCTAGAACTCCGGGTTTCAGAGCTAAGTTATGGACTTGGTATGATTTCTTCTTCCCCTAGAACCTGGGGACTCGGCATCAAATGGGTTCTCAGTGGCTTTTTTATTAAAAAGAATCCAAGATTCTGGAACGTACTGAATACCAGCTAAGTCCCAGGCATCATGTGGGATTCTAAAGGTTTCAAGCTAAGGAAGAACTTGTCTTAGAACTTGTACCTACATTGAAAGCCGGTGTCAGAGTGCAAACCCTTGGGGTCAGTTAACTCATTTTTAATTTGCAAATTGCCAGTATGTGTACCACATGCATAACATCAGAAACCTATTCATCACTGCCCTTCCTCTGCGCTATGTCCTGTGCTAGACATTGTGGATACACCAAAACACAAGGCATGTTTTTTTGGTCTTCTCTCAAGATATAAACTGCCGTCTACTCTACTTCATCCTGTCATGAACATGGTGACAGTCCTCCCCACCCGTGAATAAGGCAGATTTGTATATTTATCTCTACAAATGACAAAAAAAAAAAAAAAAGCTTGATGGCTAAGCAAACATTTTAAAGAACTGGATTATTGCTTTTGTTTAATATATTTTTTTAAGAGCAAGCTGGTCTGTATTTTTCTCCCTGGCTAATCGTCTCAATACCATAGCCATCAGCACTGTGCGCAGACACTTCCAGATACTCTGAGAAACAAACAATAAAAGGAGTTTTCCCTAAATTCATTTGGGAGACTTGGAATTTAATAAAAATATATAGAGTTGCAAATGGAAAACCATTAATGCTACTCTGTCATATAATATATTGTCTAAGTCAGACACACCATTTTTTACTGCACTACTTCCCATGCTTGACTTAGTGGGAAAAAAAGACATTGGGTTGAATCTGCTTGATCTTCAGGATGGTATTACATCTGTTTATGCTTCAGTTTCTTTATTTGCAAAATGAGCTTCATCACAGACCTCTTTTAAGAATAACATCGGATAATCAAAGTGAACTTTAAGCTGTGTAGACATTATGAATAGATACTTAACAGATTCTATTTATCTTTCCTCTCCTTCCTATTTGTCTAAGTCTGTTGAGTAGTCATTTTGAGAATGAGTATTGCTCTAGTTATAAAAAATTCTTCGTTGAAAGCCATTTTTATTTTTCTTTCTATGCCTTAAACTTATTATTTTATGCTTCTTAGTAGGAAAATGTTCCCTTGTTTTTTCCCCCACGTTGGTGGTTTCCTTAAACAATTTGTGTGAAATTCTGACCTCTAGTGGTTTTACTTGAAAACTGCAATGACAAGAAATTTTAACAAGAACTGTTCAAAAGAAATGTAAAACCAATAAGAAATTTTTGGGTGATGCTCCACAATTTCCAAGGAACTTTCAAATACATTATCTTGTTTAAGTTTCACAATTTTTCAACGTGGTAGCAATTACTTTAACCTTAAAGATAAGGAAACAGTCTCTATGAGGCCAAGTGGAGGTCCCAAGGTCTTCCACATAGATGTTGCACAGTCATGCAATTTGAACTTGACCCCTGGCCTTCTGGCTCTGTGTCCACTGTCATTCCATGACATCTACTAGAGTCTATTAGAATCATGTTTGAAAATACAGCCCACTGACCCCTGTTTGATAAATGGGTAGGACTCTGCCCCAGAACATGGAATTTATGCAAGCTCACAGCCCAACATTGTACTGGACCCTAAAACATGCTGAAAGTGATGACGTGCCTCCTCTTTGATAATGAACTCCATCACTTCATTCGTTTGTTTGGAAATTAATGATAATTCACCCTATTGCTTATTTTGGGTTTTGATTTAGGAGGTTTTTCTTTCAATGAAATTTGGGTGTATGTCTATGTATGTGGTCTTGAAGCTCCTTTGCGATCCATCTGGCGTCTCCCAACTTCTCCCACCTCAAACTACTTGTCCACTTGTAGTTTGATTCAGGCATCCTTGCTTTGTCTCCCATTCCTGACCCAGGATTTTTGCACTTGATGTTCCCTCTGTCTGACCCAAACTTGCCCCAGATCTTCCCAAGGAGAGTTCCTTCTTCTCATTCTGGTTTTAGCTCAAATGCCATTTGCACAGTGGGGCCCTGCCTGACGACCCCCTTCACTCTCTGTCATAGTTCCCAAGACATTTTGTTGTTATTTTCACAGACTTACTACTAAATGAAAATCCCTTGTGTTTTTATATATCTACAGTCAGTCCTAGAATACAAGCTTCATGAAAGCAGGGACCCTGTTCATCTTGCTGAGTGTGTTTTCCTGCTGTCTAGAAGAGTTCCTGACACATAGAGATTGCTCAATAAATACTTTTGATGAAGTAAACAAACCCAAATTTTCCAAGATCCCCTGACGTTTCCTTGAAAATACTTTCCAAGGATGTCTTGCAGTTCCCCAAAATGTGTTGCAATGCTTCCAAGAAAACAACTGGTCTTGGGAGACACTGTCATTGTACCACTTCAGTGGTCAAAGAACTTTCCCACCAGCGGCCACTGGTTTTCTGTAAGCACAGCCGTACCACCACTTCCCTGGTGCCCCTGTCTCAACCTGGCCTGGCCACTAACTCAGTGCCACTTCACTCAGTAAGGAAGGCTTTCCTTTGCTTCTGAGGGCACTGCAACTCCTACAAGTAACCATCTTGACTCCACGCAACTGGCCTGTGATGAACTCATGGGGCCAAGAAAGGCTCTCTCCCCTTCAGCATGACTCTAATGACAACCTCAATCATGGTGGTGGCAGCAGTAATATTAACACACATTGAATAGATGCCATTGACCCGGTACTGCGTGAGTGCTATCCAGCCATTTTTAAGTTGAACTATCTCAATAGACTTTGAGAAAGAAGACATTTTAATTCTCATCTGACAGATGAGGAAACCGAGGTTCAGAACTATTAAGTCACTAGCCTAAGGCCACACAGCTGGAAGGTGGCGGGTTGGAACCTGATTCAATTCTAGTTGGACTTCATGCTCCATTCAGAATGCTAAACCGTCTAATCAGCTGGAGGGACCCCTAAGCAGTGTTGACTGCATCACAGGATTGTACAGGGCAGGATGAAACCGCTACTTTAGTTTTTGCTTAAAGCTCCTATTGGTCCCTATGGCCCACATCTGAGTGCCAGACACTACGAGGTACATGTGGCTTTGCCAGGACATAAACCTCTGTCTTATGGGACAGTTTCTTTCCCAGAAAACCCCTTACCTCTAGGAAATGGACTTCAATCTGGCCAGTATTTTTGCTGAACATGGCTCTGGATCCCAGCAATTGACACACTTGAGTTATTTCCCAGAAGTGTTCTCAAGCCTCCAAACAGATGGCTAGTATGCCCAGCAATATCTGGGTCACTTTCACACTCCAATGAGAAGTCTCACTATGTATAAAGTAACTCCAGAGCTTATTTGGTTTAACACCAGTTATCTTTACATTTGTGAAAACTGAAGCCCAGAGAGATAAAATCACGTGTTCTAGTTCTCACAGCTGTTCATTGGTGGCAGAGCTAAAACCCCTCTTCCAGATTCCCAAGCCAGTCATTGTTCCATCCCTCCGTGTTCTACCATTGTCCTCGGGTTTTATCATCCTCATTAGGCATGAAATGATCCTTCCTTAGGTTTTATAAATTAACATTAGAAAAGGAGGTCAATGTATAAACATGGTACAGAACTGTTTTAGCTGGGTCACCTTGGTACAAATTAAGTTGCTGATTTCTTTCTGGTGACTTTATCAGAGAGGTTAAGCAAGTAGGTATTTTCCCAAAACCTTTTTTTTTAAATTGTATTAATTCACCGGATTCTTTCATTAAGAGTTTTAATATGTATGTTATGCATAAGGTCAGACCAAAATTTTAAGAGACTTGGCTTTTTCAACTTTATATTCCAATGGATGGATGTTCTGAACCCATTTTTCTCCTCTTTTTCCCTTTGAATAAGATGCCAAGAAAACATTTCAAGGTTAGGTCAGGAGGGGAGGAATAGAAGTCCAGGCAATCCAAGTGTGGGCAAAGATGAGTGAGGATGTAATAACCAAAAAAAAAAAAAAAAAAAATTAGCTTGTTTCATTTAAGAAAGTTGTATCCTTTACCCATACCATTTCTCCCCCCAACTCACTTACATAATAATTTGGCTATATATCAGTCGTTACGAGGGACTGTAGTAATAGGTGCTTGCATGTTGGTAAAGATCATGGGCTTTGGAGACAGAATATATGGTTTTGAATTTGAGCTCTGCCACTTACCTACCGATGTGATCTTAAGTCTCAGCGTCCTCATTTTTTAAATGGAGACAATTTTATGGCCAATCTCAAAAGCTTAATTTGAAAATTAAGACACGTGTAGCGTAGAGCTCAGCTATCATTTTTTTCATTAGCTTCCATTGCTGTTACTAGTCACCATAAGTCTTCTCTCCCACATCCCTAAACAAAGGCTCATAGGTTGTAACCTTGGTTCTACAAACAGAAATCTACCAGGGAAATGCACCACCTTCTGCTCCTTGCTGCCATTTCCTACCTATTTTAGTCTCACTGCAAGGTCAACTTTTACTCATCAGACGCTCACAAACTTGAGACCACCCTTTCTCTTCACTAATGGTGCTTTCTTTCTGGAGTTCTCCAGTTGAGCCTGGGGCTTTTTATCAATTAAATAGAATAATAATAGTGTAAATACACCCAGTAGGATTAAATGAATTAAGACAGAAAAAACCAAGCCTCAGTCCTTTTATCTGTAACATGGGTTAGTAATGGTGTGACTACTTCATAGGATTGTGATGAGGAAAACTCAGCTAAGCTGTATAAAGCATTTAGCACCATCTCTGACACATCGTTAAGGACTCTTTAAATATTAGAAAACCACAGATTAGCAAAACCCAAGGGAGAATGAGAATTATTTTTCCATGTTTCCTTCTTCTTCTTTTTTTCCTTTAAGGAATATTTTCCTTTAGCCACTGTCTGTACCCTAGGTAGGCAGTTCTGTTGGTCTTAGGTCATTAGCCATATGTGTAGGCCATATACAACCTAGGTGTCTCTTTTTATTCGTGTTTATGAAATACTACTTCTGGAAACTTTCTAATTCTGTTAGAAACGGTTTTATTTGTCCTCTCCACATCTTTTCAGGGTATTCCAACTGATAACCAGTCTGTCGGGTTTTCACACTGCTATAGCATCTGCTATAGGATCTGCTATAGGATCTGCTATATGATCTGCAATATTCTATAATTTTCCAAAATTCTTTCAGTTATATTTTACAGCTTCCTCTGCTCTTTGATAAAAGAATTATAAATATATGCAGTTACAATCTGACACTCAGAGACTCAAGTCAAGTAGCATCTGAATAATTTAATTGTTTTCAAATTGTTTATCGTGACTGTTCTTGCTTTGAAAACTCTGGAAGCATCCTTTCAGGTCTCTTGACAATACTTGTATCTGTGAAATCGATCGTATAAATACGAGTCTTTAAAATTTACAAAGGGTTTATCCATTATTTCACTTTAGCTCCACTGACGTATTATAGGAATCATTATCCCTATTTAAAGAGAAGGAAACTAAAGCACAGTACTCTTGTTTGTGACCCCTCTGAAGGTCATTTATGTAACATATCACCCAGGGATGGGTGTATGTGTAAGACATTACAATACTGGTTGCAGTCAAAAATACTTTACATGGTGTTGTTCTGCCTGGCCTGAGATGAACAAATATTTAGAAAAAGATTTTGATATTCAGAGCCAGTAGCTATGACAATGTCATCTCTCTCTCATCAGACCACATGCTGAGTGACCAAATGACAGGACAACCAAAAGGAAGAGGCCCGTATGTCCAATGGGAAGTTGGCAGCAAGTGTGACAATGTGCTCCAGACCAAAATGAAAGTCCCCAAAGAGACTGGGAGACTTCGATATACCACAAGGGAGCGTCTCTGGAACTGTTTTATCAGTGTTGCCCTAGCACTTGCAGAGCAAGGCTGGACAATGCCACCAATGATCTTGGGGAAAAGCCAGTACTAGCCCATAGGCACAGACCAAATACACTGAAATAAGGCTCACCTAGAGTGTACAAAGGCAAGGGCTATGACCTGCCTTCCTAGATTAGAGTACTCCTAAGGGGACATTATATTTTTATTAAAATGGGCAATTTTTGATTAACATATACGTAGGTATCTATATCTATATTGAGAAATAAAATATTGCCTATCATATCAGTAAACAAAGGATGTCGCAGTTATCAGCGATTACAGATTGCAGCCACCTCCAAAGGCCAGCTGGTGAGCCCTGAGGGAACACAGGAAGGAAAGAATACCTGCCATTCAGCAACCATCAGACTGCAGCCACTCCCATCGGTGAGCCCTGAGGAAACTCAAGTGTGAAAACACAGGATACTGGCCCCAGAGAGCTGAGGTGCATATCAAAGGAATGATTTCTGTGAGCCCAGACTCTTGCATCTTCCCATACATAGAAAAGCACTAAATTCCTAAACTTGAGATATCTAGTTTTGTTTCATAAATAGTAATCTTTTGTTCCAACTACCTGCCCTTTGTTGCAAAACTCCTCTATATCCTAGCTCCCCCTTCGCCTCCCGGGAACAGTTTTCTCAGGGTTACCTGAGATGCTGCCTCCAGGGCTTGAAGTCCTCAGTTTGTCTGCCAAATAAAACCTAACTCTCAACTTTTAGGTTGTACATATTTTTTAATCAACAATATCTGTATCTATATCTATATCTATCATCTCCTGATGATCAAGGAAAGCAATACCACATTGGTATTATTTTAATGTTGCCCAACAATACTAACATGGAACTTTTTCCTGCTCCCTCTTTCTGATTGACTAACATTTTAACTCTGAACAAATGAGCGTATGCAAAACTAAAACCTCCAGCATTCACAGCTCCCAAGGTGTTCCTGTGCCTTCCTAAAAAGTTTTATTACTGGGAACTGAAACTACCAAAATGCATCATTCCACTGCCTGTCCTCCTATATCCCTCTATGTCTTACCTTTTGGAATGAGGTTAGGGCGCAGTACTCTGCCATGTCAAAAAACATCACTCATGTAACAAAGTTACTGACTCAACTTTCTTGTCAGTAGAGACCTCGTCTTGGAGCAGGGGTGTCCAGGGGAAGAGGAACTAAGTTTCGTTCTACCTCCTTTTAGCTAAATAGGATGGATCTTTTAATAAGGTAGAAGACAGAATTATTTTCCCTATCCCAGCTCCAGTGGCTTCTATGTAAATATTCATATGCTTCCTTATGCTTTGTTAACCTAATCTTCATTGTACCTTGGGTTTTCTTTTTTCTTCTTTCTCTCTTTTTTTTTTTTCCAGGTTTCATAGCTCTTCTGTAGAAGTTGTATTTATCAGGTCTGAGCAGCCAAATGATCGTTTAAACCAGAGTAGCCAATGGAAGTTTTTGAGTAGGAGAATGATGTAATTAAATTTGTTTTTCAGGCAGATAAATCTCTTGGAAGGGGTGATGATAGACTGAAGGATGTGAGAAGCTCTTGGTGGAACATGAATTAAAAACAAGGGATGCATTAAGGCTGTAGGGAGAGGGTGTATTAGAGAGATTTCAGAAGCAAAATGGCAGATTATAATGAGTTCCAAACTGTGTTTGAGCCACCTATGAACGTCCAGATGGAAAAGTCCAATAGGCAGTTGAAAATAGACACATCATAAATACTTTTTAGGCATTTTTCCTTAATAAAAACTAATCACATGACCTGTAGCCTCGACTCTTAGTTTTTATATTTTGTCTTATTTAGTGATAGCAGGGAGGACTGCCTTTCTCACAGATAGTTGGGATATACATGGACCAGGATATTCGTTTATATAATAGCAGTTACGACTTACGCTTAATAACAACACTACTCTTTTTCTTTAAATTTGTTTCTGCCCCACTTTGTACTGAAAGAAAATTTAGACAGAATATTATATGTCACATCTATAGAGTACTGTAAACATTTCAATGCCAGAAGCACAAATCTCTGGAAGCAAAAATATATATCGGCCAGGGCGTGGGAGACCCGCACAGCCAAGGTGTGAGCTAAAAGCTGCATCGCTTCCCCTTGGCCTCTTCTTATCCCTCTAATTTCTTTTTCTTTTTCTTTCTTTCTTTTTTTTTTTTTAGGGGGGTTTCTCTTTATTTTATTGATTTTTTAATTGAAGTATAGTTCATTTACAATGTTGTGTTAGTTTCAGGTATACATATATATGCATATATATGTGTGTATATATATCCAAGATATACATCTATATTTTTTTCATATTCTTTTCCCTTATAGGTTATTACAAAATATGTATCCCTCTAATTTCTAGTGGCTAGAAGCTCTGGGGGCCGATTGGGTGATACCGTCATAATGTCATATTTGCTGAGCGATCACTGCATTCCAGGCACCGTTCGGCCCTTCACATGTATCATCACATTTACTCCTCCCCACGGCACCCTGGGGAAGATGTTTCACTCTTCTGATTTACTAATGAGGAAACTGAGGCTGAAAGAGTTGAAGTAGTTGCAAAATCTCACAGCCAGTGAGCGCCTGATCCGAGGTGCCCTGTTCTTAACTACTGCATTGCATTGCAGCAACACAGCACTCAGTCCTAGATGGATGGGATCCCTCCTCTTTGCATTTGTTTCTGCTCACTTGGCTGTGAATGCGTTTGAATAATGAATGATATGTTCAGGCAGAAGAAAACCTGCCCCACAAAACTTAATGTTGTATTTTTCATTAAGGATAATGTTAGTTGTGTTTTATTTTTTGTTTTTTTCCTCCCTGTTACTCGGACATGCAGTGACTGCAAAAGACTTGCAGGTTCCAAGTAGGAATTCTTTTTAAACAAAATAAGCCTGAAAACAAAGAGTGGGTGCTTTGTAATTCAAGTAGGAAGGATTGCAGGATTCTTGAAATTCTCACTTTTCTTTGCTAGGTTACACAGGAGTGAGGTGAAGGGGGAATGAAGTTTATGGGTCCCTGGAATGGATGGGGCACAGTAAAGGGATTGGCTGACAACATGCCATGCATATTAACAGCCCAGCTAGGGCCATATTAAGCACCCGATAAACATTAGATGTTATCATTATTGACGTTGATATTATTATTATTGTGATAAATTAGTCACAATATACATATCTCCTTACATTTTGTATTTCCTTGCATTTGTTTAGCATATTAATATTGAAAAAGCACTTCCATTTTATTTTCTTATTTGATATGTAATCTTGTCATCTGAGGAGACAGCAGTAGAGATGAGTAAAAGCCTAGTCTCCTTACCCCTACATCATTGATCTTTCCAAAGGCTCACCTTGTTAGAAGCCAACAAAACAGGCAGTAACTTCCCTTTCAGAACATTCATGACATTTACAAGACCTTGCTTGGTGCCTCCTTCCCACCAAACTTTTCGGCTTAGGTCATGTCTTGTCCAAGCTAATGTTGTATCCCTAGGGTCCAGCACAGAACTTGGTAGCTGGTAGAAATTCAGTAAATATTTGTCCAAGGAATGAATGAGTGAGCACATTGTGAAGTTTGAACAGCTGTTGAGAACAAAGTGTAGAATGTCTGCCCTTATCACAAGGAACTTACATTCTGAAGTTAAGTAACAATGCATTTTTAAATAATACTTCAAGGCAGCAATTAGAAAGTAGTAACAAGGAGCCAGATGGTGAATTACCAAGGAAATAATTCTACCAGTAAATTCAGATAATTTAGAATTTAATTTGAGACACGACTCATTGGTACGATTTATAAAAGGAGGAAAGGGCCACAGTTCTTTTATATTATTTATGATTTATTTTTTAAATCATAAAAGTAATTCAGGCTTGTCGTAACACATAGCATGTATAAATGTGTACAAAATAAGGATATATAAAGAAAAAGCTAATGATCTCTCTTTTCACTGTGACGCTGCCCTTTACAGATCCAAATCTCTCCTGTAACCATCATTAATAGCTTGTTATTAACACTTTTCTCTATATTTGTTCTGTTCATTTGTTCTTTCTAAATGTGATCATATGCATATGACTCTCTAAGAGGCATTCTTTACATAATAGAACCTGGAGCTCACTCCTTATTCAGAGATCTTTCTCATTATTTTTAGTAGTTGCACAATATTCCTCATATTTTCATCAGTCTCAGGGTGATAAACTTTCAGATTGTTTATGTTTTTGGGTTTTTTTTGCCACTACGAGCAAACATTCTCATGTATACATTTGTTCTTACAGTTAAATCCCATAAAATAGGTTTGCTAAGGTAAAGTAGAGTATGTGGGTTTTTTATTTTAATCATGATTGACAGATTATTTTGTAGAAATGTTGTAGCAGTTTATGTTGCCAAAAGCAATGACTGAGTGCTTTCTGTAGCTATGGCAACTTCAGATGCCATTAATCTTTTATAATTATTACTAAATATGATGGAAAAATATGACATTGACATTTACACATATATCTTTTTGTGACTAATAGTGAGTCTGGGCATCTTATCCATCATTTACTGTTTATATTTTTAGATTACCTTTTAATTTCATTTGTTGTCTTTTCTAGCAAAGCAGTTTGCAAAAACTTTTTGTACATTAAAAATATTATTCATTTTTTTTAAGTCAGTGTTTGACTTTTTCCTTGTCTCTCATATTTTTGTTGATAAACTTTATATATTTATGTGGCATCTTTCGTCATATAAAGACCTTTAATTTCTCATATGGTCATATATGTCTTTTATTTTATAAGTTTTTCCCCTGAGGAGATGAATTTCAAACAGAGAGAAAACCACGTGCCTTTCAATGGGAGCAGACATTGAAAGACATTTTAATGAACAATGAATAGACAAGTCGGGCAGGAATAGAAAGTTATGCAGGTCAATGTCAGAAAATAATGCCAGAAAGTTCCATTGATACCAGTCTGTGAAAGCCCAAACACTAGACTAATTAGTTTGGACTTGGCCTAGAAACACAGAGGAACTGCTGAAATGTTTTGAATGGGGCAGTTTTATAATGAAAATGTGATTTTATACAGATTAGTTTGCAAGGTGGTTTGAAAAAGTGAAGTTCAGATCCAAAGAAACCAGGATTTCAACAACTATGTATACAACAGACACGATTCTAGGCCCTTGGAACCACCAGTGAATAAAAACACCATGAAGACCATTTAGGGCTCACCTGCAAGGAACACGGGTTAGTGTATAAGGACAGGAAGAGGTAAAACAATGGCAGTAGAGATGGAAGGAAAAAGAAAGGATGGACGTGAGAAAAAATAAGAATCAAGGTGGGAGTTAGGAAGGAGGAAAGGGTCAAAGCCAGTTTGGGTGTTGAGCCTGGGGGATTGGAGCCTGGGGCATTGGAGCCTGGGGCATTGGAGCCTGGGGGATTGGAGCCTGGGGGATTGGAGCCTGGAGGATTGGAGCATGGCAGTGATACTGGAAGATGGGTAAATCAGAAGAGGAAACAAAAATATGCAGTGGAGGGAACAGTAGAGACAGATATTGGTGTACAGATCTTACTCAACTTACAATGCAGTTGCACCCTGATAAACGCTTCCTAAGTGGAAAATATCATAGTTGAAAGTGCATTTAATACACCTAACCTAGGGAACACCGTAGCTTAGCCTAGCCTGCCTTAGACGTGCTCAGAACACTTACATTAGCCTACAGTTGGGCAAAATTATCTTTTTAAAAATAAAGTGTTGGATATCTCATGTAATTTATTAACTACTGTACTGAAAGTGAAAAACAGAACGGTTGTCTGGGTACAGATGGTTGTCATATTGATTGTTTACCCTCGTGATTGCATGACTGACTGGGAACTGCAGCTCATTGCCACCGCCCAGCATCAAGAGAAAGTATCATATTGCAGATCGCTAGCCTAGGAAAAGAGCAAAATTCCAAAGTTGAAGTACAGTTTCTACTGAATGCATATCACTTTTGCATCACTGTAAAGTCAAAAAATTGGTACGTCAGACCATCATAAATCAGGGACTGTCTGTATTTGCCTGGGCTGCCTTACTAGATTATAAGCCTTTCCCATAGACTCCCCCCAGCAAGCTGAAGTCAATTCATTAATCAGCCATTATTAAGACTGACATTTCAATCAATTAGTAACTAATTTGACTGTATTTTCATTAACCTCACATTCATCCATCTTGTTTTTAAGAATGTTATTCCTTTTACTTTGAAACCTTTATTGAGAAAGCACATATTGCATCTGAGACCCTGTGCCAAGTACTAGGGATACAAAGAAAATAATATATCATCGCCAACGCGTCCCATCATCTATGACACAATGTGGTGTATGCTATGAAATCTGAGGGGAATTACCTTCAGAGAATGAGATTAATCCAGACTGCTAAAGAGGGAGATGGGGGCAGATGCTGAGAAGACTCTTGGGTAGAGGAGGTGACACATTAGCTGGACCTACAGGGTGCATGGAATTGGACAAAAGATAAAAATCCACATGAATTTTATTGACGAGAACGTTTTAGTATCAACCTGCCCTAATATATTGACAAATTTGTATTTTAGGTTATTTTCTTCTGCACTTACCTTGAGATATAGTTTATTCTGGTGGAGCCCAATGAAAGGGATCTCGTTTACTTCTTCTGGAGAAAGAATAGAGGAGAGTTTTAGGTGTGAGCAGGCAGAGTTAGATGTTTTCTCCTTTATGTTCCCATAACTGCTACTCTTCCAGCATCTATCACAGTAATTATGTTTACTTGCCCATTCTCTCCTGAAGTTTTGATCTCCTCATGAGAAGATCCTGATCAGTGTCTAGTAGTTATAATAGTAAGGAAACTTGTGTTTGCAAGTGAAAGAAACAAAACCAAATCCAACTTAAACTGGTTAATCATACAAACAAACAAAAGAGAGAAGAGGAATTTATAGACTCATGTAACAGGGAGGGTTTCAGGCAGAGCTATATCCAGGCTCAAGTGATGTGTTCAGAATCAAAAACACCTTGGTTCTCTTTTCCCCTATAATGACTTCATTTTAAAGAAGGGTCTTATTTTGTGGTGCTAAAATAGATTCAGATACTTCAGTAATAGTCTATCCTCTCTGCAACCCCTGCAGAAAGAGCAAGTCTCTGTCTTGAAATTCATAACTGTCTGAGTTATTGAGGAGACTTATCTACCAATTGAAATTTGTTGGCTCTCATTGGGCCACATGTCCACTGCTGAACCAGTTACTGTGGAGAAGGTTCAAACTACGTGGATCGAGAATAAGCTAGTATTGTTTCCTATGGCAAGTTGTGGGGCCGTTACCAGAAGCACAGGTAGAAGCTCCCAGGTAGGTGAAAGTTACAGATTTTGTGGATTAATGAGTCCCCTCAGTGCAAGGGACTCTTCTATAAATTTTGCCATCCATAGTATTATTTAATATTACAGTAACTCCATGAGACACCTGTAACTATCTTAATTTTCCAGGGTAGAAAATTGAAGCAGAGGGGATAATTATTTAGGATAAGATTAAAGAGCTGTTAAGTGGAGATTTAGGATTTGCACCTAGATCTCTGTGACTATGATTCCGTCTGCTAGGGCTGCCATAACAAAATATCACAAACTGGGGGGCTTAAACAACAGAAGTTTATTGTCTTACAGTTCTGGAGACTGGAAGTCCAAGGTCAAAGAGTTGGCAGATTTGGTCTCTCTTAGCCAAGACCTCTCTCCTTGGCTTGCAGTTGGCTGTCTTCTCACTGTGTCCTTACATGGCCTTTTCAGGGATGTGTGCACGCATCCCTCATGTTCCTTTGTGTGTCCAAACTTCCTCTTCACGTAAGGACACCGGTCAGATTGGATTAAAACTGCCCTAAAAGCCACAATTTAACTTAACCACCTATTTAAAGGCCTTATCTCCAAATATAGTTCCATTCTGAAGTGCTGGGGTAGGGCTTCAACATATGGATCTTGGGGAGAAGATACAATTCAGCCCATAACAGACTATAAAACTCCAGTTCATTGCACCAAGCTTCTGGAGGAAACTTGAATGACAGTCCTGTCACTCATTCAGTTTGAATAGACTTAATAGTTCTGAAGGCTGAGCCCCTTGAAAATTTCACCTTGGTTAAAAGCTGTCACCTTCCATGTAAGATTCTCCCTGGGACAGCTTTCCTCCTTAAAGACATGAAGTTTGCTATGGACTAAGATGAACGTGGTTCTTTGGTAAACATATCCCTACTGTGAACAGGAATAAACAGTGTTTTGCGAACACGTTAAATGTGGAAAAGGTACGAAAAGCGTTAACTGTTTAGAATGGTCTTATTTCACGCACATTCATCATAACCAGGTGAGGTAATGTTAGGGAAGAATCTCAGAAAAATCTCTTAGAGGACCTATGTGCTACCACCGTATTTTTACTAATCATGGAGAAACATACTGTTGTTTATTTATTTATTTATTTTTGCGGTACGTGGGCCTCTCATTGTTGTGGCCTCTCCCATTGCGGAGCACAGGCTCTGGGCGCGCAGGCTCAGCGGCCATGGCTCATGGGCCCAGCCGCTCCGCGGCATGTGGGATCTTCCCGGACCGGGGCACGAACCCGTGTCCCCTGCATCGACAGGCAGACTCTCAACCACTGCCCCACCAGGGAAGCCTTACTGTTGTTTATTGTTCTTAAGCAAGGTTGACCAAGGTCAGGGTCTCCCCTATCAACAGATAAGCTACCTCACGGCCATGAAGATGCCAAACACAATGTTTACAAGCGATTTTTCACTTAGAAATCATGCTTGCTTGCTCAACTTTTATGTTTTCATTAAAAGAAATATGAAGAAAATTGCCCCTCAGAGTCTCAAAGAAAGAAAGATGCTGTGATAAAATGTCACTGTGGATCTGTAGTCTCTCGACACTGTGTACCCAGTGCTATCTTTGGGGGATCAGTAAGCCATACCTGGTTTTAAATTAAAGATAATCTTCTCCTTAAAAAAATTTAAAATACATATCTAAATATAATATTTTCCTATTGGCTCCCAATAACCAAGTGATGGGTGCCAGTTCTAGGGTATAGGACTATTTAGACAGTTAAAGAATCCCACTTTCAGGCAATGAACAGGAGCTGTACAAGTAAGACTAGACAGGGAATAAAGGAAGTGAGAAACCTTATTAGTGATGTTTTCCTCTTCCCGCAATTACCATCCCAAAGCTATTAAAATGAATCAAAGTACCATGTGTCTCAGAGTAAGGAAACAACCCTCAATATGGGAGACTAAACATGTAGGTACTCTAGTCATTTCCAATTACAGATAAAACAGAAACTTTGGAAGGTTAAATATTACCCCTAAGTTCACAAAGCTGGAAAGTGATATAATTAGGACTTGAACTCAGGATATGTAAGAGTGGAACCTGTGGGCTTCATCAATATATCACCCCAGCTTCCCAGGAACTGCTGTCTTCTGTGAAAGACCAGTGGAAATTTGTCTTCTTCCAATCACTCTGGTCATGGCAGTTTCTTAGTAGTCCTTTCAGAAGAGAAAATGAAATTATTTGTCATGATTTGTCTTCAGAGAACTTCGGTTTACTCCTCTGAATGTCTTCTCCTCTTTCTAAGTGCTCGCCTGTTTTTCATTAGATTATATGCAGCACAGCAGTATGGGCTCCAGATAAATGAAAACACAAAACACAAATCCCCGCAGCCCACTAAAAAGTAAGATCGATGTAATGATATTTCGTTTACATAGGAGAATGTTCTTACCTTTTAGAGACACTTGCTGAAGTCTTTGAGAAATATTGGTTATAATTTACTTTTAAAAAATCGGTAAAAATAAAGAGATGAAGCAATGACAACTTGTTAATTGTTACAGATACCTCAGTATCTTTAATGGGTGTATATTTACTTAGCTATCTTTGCGTGAAAATCTTCATAGTGATGAGTAAAAAAAATGCCTAGTCAAATAAAAAAGTAAGTAATGATTTTAAAATAAGGATTGAGATAGGTTCAAAAGAGATGACCTTTCATCGTCATCATCATCATCATTTTTGTACCTCCATTCTGTTCTCATTAAAACAAGAATAGATGAGTTAAACACCGGACACTGTGCTGCACACCTCTCACGCATTGTCTCCTTTAGTCCCCGACAATCCCTTGACGTAAGGAAGTTTTCCTCCATTTTACGGATGAAACTGAGACTCAGAGAAGTGAAACGACTTTCTCCAGAGCTCTTTTCTCCAGTGCAGTGTACTCCTTTTCCCTTAGGGTGAGCCTTGTGAGTGTGACTGAGTTGAAGGGATCCAGGGCATATGGGCAGGTAGGTAGAGGCACAGAGGGACTGGTAAGCTGGGTGAATAGAGGAAAGGCAAACAATAGCAGGTCCCAGTAAGGCCTTAAAAGTGTTCTTTTTCTTTTTTAAAACAAATTTGTATTGGAGTAGAGTTGATTTACAATGTTGTGTTACTTTCAGGTGTACAGCAAAGTGAATCAGTTACACATATATATCCTCTCTTTTTTAAGATTCTTTTCCCATATAGGCCATTACAGAGTATTGAGTAGAGTTCCCTGTGCTCTACAGTAGGTCCTTATTAGTTATCTATTTTATATACAGTAGTGTGTACCTGTCAATCCCATCTCCCAATTTATCCCTCCCCCTCTTCTCCCCCGGTAACCATAAGTTTGTTTTCTACATCTGTGACTATTGCTGTTTTGTAAATAAGTTCATTTGTACCATTTTCTTTTAGATTTCACATATAAGCGCTATCATAAGATATTTGTCTTTGTCTGACTTACTTCACTCAGTATAACAATTTCTAGGTCCATCCATCTTGCTGCAAATAGCATTATTTTGTTCTTTTTTATGTTTCTGGGGAATAATGAGGTCGTGATTGCGGAAGGAAAAGTACTGGGATGTGGTCCACTTTATGACCTTACTGGTGTATCTCATATATATGAGAGGTCCAGACGATAATTGATACAACTATGAAAATTTCCAAAAATGAAGATGCAATCAGCATACGTGGGAAAAGGGCGTAAGTAGGGTTGGGGAGGACATATTTTAGGTAGGAACCTGGCCTCACTGATAAAGCACACCATAACACCTGTATCACTCAGTTCCAAGGCTGACCAGGAGAAGGATTGTTAACAACTTGCCCCCAGTCCATAGATTATTCTGGCAGTGGGAAAAGTCCAGCTTCCAGTGAATTTTTTTTAGCATTTCCAAAACCAATTCACTAAGTTTTCATAATTACTTCCTTTGAGCAGGGATAATGACCTAGGTTCGGCTATTTCATTTCAAACTAGAATTTCCTTTTAAAAGAGTTTTTGCTTTTTGGGGAAAAAAAATTGTACCTAAGAAAAATTGGTCAGCTGTGTGCTCTGCTGGAATTCTGCTGGAGAGATTATCACAACAAGCTGGTGGCCTGGCAGGGGCTGAAACAAATAATTTTGTAAAACTGAAATTAGTTCATCACAGTTTATAGTTTTTCATTTAATTTTAAAATGGAAGTGGCTATTTTTAAAAGAAGGAAAGTAAGTCTAAATTGCCCTACTAATCCAATGAAATATCGCCAAGAGGGTAACAGACAACTGAGCTCCATGTGGCAGATCCTTTCCAAAGCCTGCTTCTACGCCTCTCTTCTGTTCTCATTAAAACAAGTCCCAAAGATCAAATGAAGCTGGGACCCAAGCTGAAGGCAAGGGTACACGTTGTTTACTTCATCGCTGCCAGCAGCCCTCTCACCACCAGGCTGGGATTCAAGCACACAGGTCAGAAGAAGAATAATCCTGCTTTCACCCTCCCAGGTCTCCATCAGGAACCACCAGGGAGCAGCAGATGACTAAGTCACTCACCTGGCTACCTCCAGTTAGATACTTGCTTGAAAATGAATGGGAAAGCTCCTAAGAAGGGGGAGAGAAGAAATAATAATGGCACCAATAATTCACATTAGTGTGGTTTTATGATTCACCAAACCACGTACATGCCTGCATTTGATTTTGCCCTTTGGTGAGCAGGGCACGCATCTTTGGTCCCGTTGTGCAGAACAGCAATCCCCAAACCCAGAAATGTTAAAACAGAAATTTGTTCCCAATCATACACCTTGTTCAGAACAAAAGCTTTGAAGGCATTTTCCCTGGTTTGAATTCTGGCTTTATTACTTACGAGCTGTGTGACCTTGGGAAGCTATTGAACCTCTCTTTGACCTCATTTTCTCATCTGTAAAATGGAGCTAAGGGGCTTCCCTGGTGGCGCAGTGGTTGAGGGTCCGCCTGCCGATGCAGGGGACACGGGTTCGTGCCCCGGTCCGGGAAGTTCCCACATGCCGCGGAGCAGCTGGGCCCGTGAGCCATGGCCGCTGAGCCTGCGCTTCCGGAGCCTGTGCTCCGCAACGGGAGAGGCCACAGCAGTGAGAGGCCCGCGTACCGCAAAACAAAAACAAAAACAAAAACAAAAAACTCTCTGAAAAAAGTATTATTTTGTCCATTGTACAAACGGGTGAAATAAGGCCCAAGGTCAAGGACCTCCCAAGGTCCCTCAGCTCATGAGTGGCAAAGCCAGGTCTGACTTATACTAACTTACCGCAAGGATACAGTCCCTATGAATTAAGTCACTGAGACCTTGAGCTGGTTTCATCCTCCCCACTATCCATCTTATTTAAAAAGGAACAAGACTCACTTTCTGTATCTCCACTTTTCTCCCTGAAAATGTGGCACAGTGCCAAGTTCTGTAAACTCCACAGTCTGCTGAGAGTCACAGAATCCTAGACTAGAAGGAACAATTACCTGCTAGTAGGGATCTGGAGAGGCAGAGACACACATATTGTTGAATCCTAGTTGTATCACTCACAAGCTCTATGACAACAGGGTAACAACTTAACCTCGGTGGGTCTCAGTTTTTCCATTCAGAAAATGGAGCAGTCATTGTTTCCACCTCCTAGAATTGCTGTGATGATCACATTAGCACAGTGCTGGCACCCAGGATAACTGCTTGATAAACATGTACTAATAACTTTAGCTAGAGAAACACCATCTAGTTCATCCAGTTCACCCCACTGGTTTGATCACACAAATCATCTGTGCATCTTTTTTGAAATCCTTCCCCAGAAGGAGATACTAGAGCTTCGAGTGTGAAGGGTTCCAATGACTGACCAATCTCACAACCTGGAAATCTAACTGCTCCATTTAAAATATTATTTCATTTAAAATATTAACATTCTAAAAAAAATAAAAAATTAACATTCATTCTCCAAAAAAAGTAGAGAATGACTTGTTATGCTTTTTCTGGATAAATGAACAAACATCTCAACATTCTCTCTCCCAAGCTAATCTAATCTAATCCCAGGAATTTCATTTTTGTCTTACGAAGTCTGTTATCTACCACTTTCCACTGGTGATGACGAGGATGCCTTCCTGTCCTGAGATTGCTGTGGTGATAAGGCAGGTAGCTCGTCTTAATAATATTGTGTGTTGTGCTCTTTATTTTCAAAGCACATTCACATGGTTATCTTTTTTTTTTTTTTTTTTTTTTGCGGTACGCGGGCCTCTCACTGCCGTGGCCTCTCCCGTTGCGGAGCACAGGCTCCGGACGCGCAGGCTCAGCGGCCATGGCTCACGGGCCCAGCTGCTCCACGGCATGTGGGATCTTCCCGGACCGGGGCATGAACCCGTGTCCCCTGCATCGGCAGGCGGACTCTCAACCGCTGCGCCACCAGGGAAGCCCCACATGTTTATCTTGTTGATCGTAATACAACTGGGAGAGTTAGGGAGGGTGGGGGTTATCTCTACATTAAGGATGAGGAAACTGAAGTATAAAGGAAAGAACAACGATAGCCACCATGGCTAACCAGTTATATTCCAGGTCTTTTTTTGTTAATTTTTATTTTATATTGGAATATAGTTGATTAACAATGTTGTGTAAGTCTCAGGTGTACAGCAACGTTCCAGGTCTTTCACACATAATATCTTATTTAAACTTCTCAAGAGCCTTCTTTAGTAGGTGTTATTAGCTCAGTTTAGAGGAAAGGAAAATGAGGCTCATAAAGGGAGGTGACATAGCCGACTTTCTCCAGACACTGAACGGTAGAGCTGAGAAGCTCCAGATCTACCTCACTCCAAAGCCAGTAAGCTCAGTCACTGACTTTTGAAAATTTGCTTAACCCATCAGTGACTAAAATGGCATTAAAATCCAGGATTCCTGATTCACAGTTTGGGACACCTTTCATCAAACCACTAATTCAGTTCTTCCTGACTGGGTACGTTGCTAAAGCTAGACCCACCTATGACTAGAATAGCCACTGCTCACACAGAACTGCCTTGCAGCTGTTCCCCATTCCTAGCTAGTCTTCTGCTCTTATCTTCCAGGTCCATGCCTATGATTTGGGGGTTCTCAAGCATGCAGTCAGAGGGTTATAAATTTATATATATGGTTACATATCTATCTATTATATATGTATACAATGTATATATATTTACATAATATATAAATGTATATTTGTATTATATATTTATACATATTGTGCATAGATATTCATGTACATGGATATATATATATATATATATATATATATACACGCACAGGCTTCCAGAATTTGCCAGATTCTCCAGCAAGAATAAAGATTTGCCAGGCCAAACAAACTTCTCAGGGATTTGCCAATAAGTGTAATTCTTTAAATACAGATTTGGATGTGTGTTGGTTCGCAATTTTGGGAATTTCCTCGGTGAAATCTGAAACTGACCCCATACACAGAGGGCAAGGGGAGGTGAAGAAAGAGACAGGCCACTCCAGATTGGTAGGTGAGAGGTTTAATAAGCAAGGGGAGTTACAAGGCTCGTCTTGAGTGGCCTTAAGACTAGTCGATCTCTGCACTCACCCACCAGAATCTTAAAGGTTTATATAGATGCCTTAACTGGGTTCGGGCATGTATTCAGTCCAGGTGGTCTCAAGGCTGCATCCTTGAAATGGCTTGGGCTATGGGAACTGGGTGGAACATACATTCCAAGGACAGGGGAGAGGGTAAGGAGCCGCTGATTGCCAGGGTCTAGCTTGCTGGTCAACCAATGGTCACATCCTCTTGATTACCTCTTCTAACAACACGGAAGAAGTGAAAGAAAAGTGTTAACTCTTTCCCTGAGTGTCCCGTTCACATGGGCCTATAGACATAATCAAATCGAAGTTGTAAGGCCAGCACTGAGCTGAGGGATGGATTCTAACCATGTTCAGCTTTTCCTGGGGCGTCTGTGCTTATGTTACTATTTGAGCTGCTCCACTCATTCATTTTCCATTTCTAAAGGAGATGAGGGTGAAAAAGGAGATCCAGGAGAGGAGGGAAAGCATGGCAAAGTGGGACGCATGGGGCCGAAAGGTAGGTAACATGATACGACTTTGACACTTTGCTCTCTCTCTACTGGACTTGCCTTGGAAGTTAGCAGCTTTCACTAACACCCTCCGCTCCAGAGATTCATGAGATGTGTTTCCTAGATGAATTTACTTGCCACCAGAGAGTTCCTATGAGATTGCCTGTCGACAAGACTCGAACACATTTCTCAAGCTTCATCCTTAGGGCTGGTGGGAGAGGAACACCCTGGGAGCCCTGGAGAATTGCAGTCTCTGGGAATATCTAAGAAACCCCGAGCTTTAGAAACACAGCCATGTTCACCGCTGTGTCTCCCCTCAGATGCCGTGCTAAGCACCTCTGGCTGGCTGGCTTAGTGTGTGAGGGGGAAGAAAAGCAAGAGCAGAAACAGCTGTCTGATCCATTGATTTACTCACTTTTCTCCAAGATCTCTTGGCAAATGGTGGGGTATATACGGGAAGAACAGGAGAAAAGAAAATGAGAATATAACACACAGGCTCTTAGGGAATGGTTTTACTCACAAGCCAAGACTCAGTCTCGCCAGAATACAGCTTCTGGATTGTGACGTGTCAGCGCGTGTCTTCCAAGCACTAGAACTATTCCTTGCCACCTGCTGCAAGGTGGTGGCCCTAGACCACTGATTTTAAAATCTTCAGTAAGCTAAAGAGAGAAAAAGACTCATAGGATTTTGAGACTTCAATTTGAGAAATGCTGATTTAAACTCTTCTTATTGTATAAATATGTACAATCAACTGCAAAATTATTCTCACAACTAGATAGCTTTACAACTGGTAAATATTTTTTAGATAATCATGGATTAAAAATGCAAATTAGTAACAATTTTGTAGGCACTCAGGAACCCCTGATTACATTTTTTTGGATGAAAACTTGGTGGGACAATCTCTGATGTCTCTTTAATCACTAGGTTTTATGATTGTATGTTCCCTCCCCTTTGAAAAAATGGCTAAGCTAGTCCAATTTGTTTTAAAGTAGCGAGGAAATAGAATCCCAGACTGAAGCCAAAGTGGATCTCAGGAGGAACAGAATTAGAAAAAACTGCAAGAATTTTTTCACTCAGCTCCTTACCTGACCTTTAGATTAAACATCCTCTGCTGTAGTTCTTTAGAAATATTGCATTTTAATATCGTCAGGCCCAGGACTGTCACACTCACCCACATTTTAATTTTAATACGTACATTATAATGCTATTAAAATAGTTAATATAGCACAGGGTGTTTATTATATACCACAGATAGAAGAATGCACTTTTCAGTATTTCCTTCAAGTGAATATCATATACTAGGCACATCATTAAAGGAAAGATAAAACCTTAGGATATAAAGATGACATGCTTTGCTTTTCAGGAATTAAAGGAGAACTGGGTGATGTAGGAGACCAAGGCAATATTGGCAAGACCGGGCCCATTGGCAAGAAGGGTAAGCTATATTTTACTATTCTCCAGTAGCAATTTAAAGCCAATTGAACCTACCCTCGATATATGTTGAAATGTTCTGTACCATGAAAAATGAGCCCTTTCCTTTCTTTTAAAACACGAGTTTTCTCTTCCCTCCTATCTTGGCAGTTTCTTCCCTACGTAAGCAACGTGTCTTTCAAAAAAGGCCTTGAGCAAACTTCAACTGAAATTCAGGGACAGATTCAAACATAAAGTTCAGTTAGTCTCTCCCCAGAGCTCTCTCCTGGGATCTACTGGTTATAATCCTTTATGCAATTAAAATGGGTGTCATGACCATGAAGGGCACTCAGTTGCAGAAAACAATTATTCATAAAACTCAATGTAGCTGAGGACAGTATAATATTCCTTTTTAATCTGAGTGGAATAATAATAAGTCTGTGTCTGAGATCTACTAACAGGATAGGAATTTGAGGTGCGTGTATATACATCCTTTTGTTTTCAGTCATATCCTGATCCTGCATGTTCCTGCTTCCATGTTATAAAACACAGGTAGCCTCCCCTTTATTACCTAAGCACCCTATCCCATCGTCTTCTCCAAAAGCACCACAACGGTAGCAGTTTCTTTTTTTTAATAGATCTTTACTGGAGTGTAATTGCTTCACAATACTGTGTTAGTTTCTGTTGTACACCAAAGTGAATCAGCCATATGCATACATATGTCCCCATATCCCCTCCCTCTTGAGCCTCCCTCCCACCCTCCCTTATTGCTTCTGATAGTCAGCAGTTCATACAGACATCGTTCTGTTGGTTTGAAGTTACAAAGCGATCTCCTTTAACCTGGATACACAATTGATTTGAGCATAGGAGAATGGGCTCAAGTGCGGATGATTTGCATCACAGGGGCATTTTAAGCAGATACTTGCTGCGCTGGAGCTCACCACAGTAGTAGTGGGAGGTGGCTACGAAAGTATGACCTAAGGACAGTATTTACTCCAGTTAATTTTGTGCAGTTATGATCTAATACTACATCCTTACATTTGCTTACATTTCTCGCAACTGGGAATGACACCATGTATGGTCTGTAGTCACGTCTGTAAGTTTTGATGAATTTTAACGTTTTATAATCAGTTTGTGTATATTTTATGGTGTAAATGACAAAATAGACTAGTATCTACATGTATTTTATACATTCATGACATGCCTAAATTTTTCTTAATTTTTTTCAGTACTTCTAGGCTACGTGGTTTATCTGTGAGTTTTTTCAAATTGTTGAAAATCTCCCAAAACTTCCCCAATATATTTATCTTAAAACTTTGCACATAAGTGAACCCGCACATTTCAAACCCGTGTTGTTCAAGGGTCAGCTGTATAACGCTGAATGACCACAGGACTACTATAGGAGCCATGTCAGAGAGTAAAGCCAGATTGGTATGAAAAAGAACCGACCGGGCTTCCCTGGTGGCGCAGTGGTTGAGAGTCCGCCTGCCGATGCAGGGGACACGGGTTCGCGCCCCGGTCCGGGAAAATCCCACATGCCGCGGAGCGGCTGGGCCCGTGAGCCATGGCCGCTGAGCCTGCGCGTCCGGAGCCTGTGCTCCGCAACGGGAGAGGCCACAACAGTGAGAGACCCGTGTAAAGCAAAAAAAAAAAAAAAAAAAAAAAAAGAGAAAAAGTACTGACCGAGATCTTGAAGAATAGTAACATGTTTATGGAAACGGGGATAAAGCATTTGAGGAAGATGCGAGAGATACTTGTGCAAAGGTGCAGAGTGGGGAAACTCAGTGCTATGGGTAATAGAATTCCGCAGCCTTAATGTCCCCTCCAGCCTTCCATATGTGCTTTAGCAGCTGCGTAATTAAGCCAGCAGTGGCCAGCAGTGTGTTCTCCTGGGCAGGTTGATGGATGGCAGGCTGAGCTGAGGCTGTGGCCCCTCTCCTCTCATTCTGTGGCTTGGAACACCCTCCAGCTCATTCCTTTGAGAAACTTCCTTCGACCTGCATTTGAGGGCAGAAATAGAAGGCAGTACCACTGAAAAGAAGTTATTATGGTTCCTTTTGATCCAGGGGCTTATATCCACCGTGTAGTGTATATTCACTTGAAGTTGAAGACCTCGTAGCTGAAGAAGAGCTACACGGACCCCTCACAGTTCATGGTCCTGCTGTAGGATGTACCTGTGGTGGTTTTACCATGAAGCTGATGAAGTTTTGGCTGCAGAGCCCCGCACTGGTTTGGGTTTTTCCCAAGCCGCCAAGAGGAGCCTCAGCGATGGGTTCACGTGGCCACAAGTCTTGGTGGAATTTGTAAAGTAAACTTAACTCATCAAAATGGTGCCTCTCAACATTTTAAAAAACCAATGCCTTGCCAGCAAGCCTTTTGAGACATATTGCCCCCTTAATGAGCTGTTCAGACATATTTTTCCTTCTTGCCCACCCCTCCGTGAAATTTTAACACCATCCATGGACTATATATTATGTAGTTTGTGTGTATTTATACTTTATATATTAAAAAAGAGTAAGATTTTTTCACCCCCCCACTGCACTGACTTTTGCATCCATGAGGTGGTACTGTCCCCACTGGAATGCATGGATTAAGGGTACTGTCTCCTTTTGCTGTTTCCCAAACACGCCAAGGTGCCTTCTTCTGCCCTCTGCCTTTGCTCAGACAGTTTCCTACCCCTACACACCTCTTCGTCCATCACTGTGTGTCAAAATGCCACTTATTCTTCAAGACCATGAAGACTAGGCTTCTTTATAAAGCTTTTCCTGAACCCTTCCTTTGTGCTCTCAACCTGAGTTTGAACATCTATTAAGGTGTGAACATCTTCCATCATGGATTACTTGGGCTGCCATACAGCAGAATATTTGAACTCTTGAGGTTTGAAATCGGAATGATTGGGTTTCAATCCTGACTCAGTGTCTTTCTTGCCGTGTGACCTTGTATACATTTCTTAACCTATCTGTGCTTCAGTTCCCTCATGGACAAAATAAAGACAATAACAGCCTTAAAAAAAAAAAAAAAAAGAGAGAGAGAAAGAGAGAGCACTGTCTCCTGCGCCAACTTCCCTCCAACATACTTCTCCTTGTATAAGATTTTGGAGTAGATACAAGTATTTTGGGAGCTAGCTAAGAAGAACTTGAGTGGGGGAAATATTTTGTTTGGACTTAATGAGATATATCTGTGTAGTTTGCAGTTATTTCCATGTACAGTTAAATTCTTGCTAACAGTTCCAAAGTAGGAATAACTTCCAAGAATACTCCTACCACCGACTGTGCAGATCTATCCAAAGTCATAATGAAAAAGTGCAGGGGTAGAAGTCAGATCATCATAAGAATGTGTCCGGGGCACCCAGCCCAAGAAATGTGTCGATTGTGCAAAAGAAACAAGGCTTGAAATGTACCAGGCTAGAGTTAATCTGTGGAAACATTTTTCAAATCTAACAGCTCAGATATGAACAAGACTTTACAGAGGTATTCTCAAAGCTGACAATATTCTTAATTTACATAACCATCAATAACAAGTTGTGAAGGTGAAAGTAACTTCTTACGTTATTAATAATAAAAATTAAATTCAGATTTCTGCTACGGGCCATGAGAGAGTCACCTGCGTTAATCCTTCTGCTAAGCATGACTAGTTGAGTCAAAAAATAAATAAAACCATATCTGAAGGCATGAGAGGGCAACCAAACAGAAAAAGACTTTAGGGGAGCCACGCTAAGGTGAGCTCTACATCCTGTGCTAATTTTCCACATTTACCAATTCATACTTGAGGCAGCATTAAGAGACCAAGAGGCTTGAGCAGACAGCTGCCCAAACTGAATTGGGAATTCAGGGCCTGCCAGAGATGAGTAGCCCAGGAAATGCCACTCTTTTTCTCATTTCAAAAACAAACATTTCCAGTTAGAATTCCAGGAATTCTGAAAAAACATTTCATTAAACATAGGCCCATTCATGTTAAAAAAAATGTAACGAACTAGAAATAGAGGGAAACATTTAATATGAAAAGAATGTCAACAACAACAGAAACCTATTTAAAAATCATAGTTGGTAGCGAAATATTGAACACTTCTCTCCTGATATTGGAAATGAGATGAGCATAGCCTTCATCACCAAGTCTAATCAGCAATTATACTCGAATAAAGATGTTAGAAAAGAAAAATACATTATATTATAGAAGAGGTGCCAGCCAGAGCAAAAATGCAAGAACAAGAGATAAGAATCATAATAACTGGAAATGAAGAAGAGGGTGGTTATTTCCTGACGGCATGATAACATACCCAGAAAATACAAAAGAATCTACAGATTAGCTATTTGTATTAAGTTTTTTAGACAGCTTAACTTCTAAAAATCAATTTTGTTTCTAAATACTAGAAACAATTTTAAAAACTGAAATTAAAAAGATTCCATTTATTGTAGCATCAAAATGGTCAAATATCTAGGAATAAATCCAACAAAAGGTGCATAAGCTCTCTGCGACAAACACCACATGTTGATAATGAGAGAAATTAAAGAATATCTAAGGAGATGGAGGTAAAGCTACATTCATAGATTGGTTGACTCAGTATTGTTAAGATGATCAATATTAATAAGATGATCCTCAAATTGATCAATAGATTCAGTGCTATTTCAATTAACATCCCAGAAGTAGTTCTCTTGGAATAAGATAAGCCAATTCAAAATTTATAGGGAAATGAAAAGGACCATGAATTCCCAAAGACCATCTTGAAAAATAAAAACAAAAGTGAAAGATTTAAATTACTGCATTTAAATATTTATTATAAAGTTAAACAATTAAAATAGTATTGATTTAGTGCAGAGACAAATAGACCAATGGAAATGAATACAGCATGCAGAAACAGACCCCAAACTTGAATTATGCAAAGACGATATTTTTTTTGAAATGGGAAATGATGCACCTATCAATAAATCAATGGATGTATATGAATGCAGCCAAACATATGCAGCACATAATATATGAAAAAAAAGAATTATAGAAATACAAAATTCTTTTATTAAAATTTTATGATTTTTAGTGAATTTTGTAATGTGGTAATTGGC